>NW_009646939.1:4268771-4360878 GCF_000708025.1 Charadrius vociferus
GCATTCCTGAAATGCAGATAAAAATACTTTTTGGTTCAAAGTTTTTGTGTTATGGACAGCATCAGGACATCAGTGGGTAAAGGCCAAGGCACCTTTTACCCTTGCTATCTTGGTCCCTGGAGTCTGAACCTTCATCTCATTCCAGTCTGCGTGTGAGCTAGTTGGTTCACTCTGCACTGCGTGTCTCCTCGCGGCCCGCTGTGAACTGCCATAAAGGAGGACACACAGATCAAACGACACCAGTACATAGAGGTGTGGGGAAAACATTACAAGAAGGTAAAGCATTGCAGTGAAGAACTCTTAACAACTTTTCCTGTCTCTGTTTTTGCTACTGGGCTATTTCCCTTTCTTTCCCAGTTTGTCACAAATTTCATCATCCTGGTAACATTAATTTGCCAGATCCACCTCTCTCTGAAAGACTCCTGAAAAGAGGGCTGCACTGCAAGCTCCTGTGCTCTCTACCTCCCCATCAGATTTTTTTCAAATATTTTGGTGTGGATTCAGAAGCTTCTTTCTTCTGCTGTTCTTATTTCTCAGCACGAACTTCATGGTCCCCAGAGGTAGATTTAGAGTTTAAAGGTAAGTGAAATGCAGCGTCACTGAGTATGCTTCAGGCTCTTCCACGTGAAGCACAGAAGCATAACAATCCCTTCACCTTCTTCCAAATATAAGTATAGACCTACTTCCCGTCAGACAAAGTCATGCAAAAGTCAGTAAAATCCTCAGTATAGCCAGCTGAATTGGCTGCTCACCCTTTCGATCTGTGGGCAGTTGACAGTTGTGTGAGATGTTGTTTTTTAGCAACCTTCTGATGAAGTTGCTTGTAAATTCTGCCCCCTCCAGTGCACCACAGATCCTTTTCAGGAAACCAAATTTCAAAACAAGGTAATCTAAGAGGTTGCCTACCACAGTCTTGCTTGACATTTTGGCTTCAGGCAAGACATGTAAGTGTGTTGGTGTGCTATGCCAAAAATGGCATAGCACACCATCTTTTTTTCTTGACACAAAGCATCTTCTAACCCAAGCTCAGGTGATGAAGTTATCTAGTGGCACTACAGATAATTTGTGGGGGTTTGCTTTGTGCTTGGATAGGCTGGATAAGTACAGACTCTACTGACAAAACATGCAAGGCTCACGTGTGATAAGAAAACCAACTTCTGATGAGTTTACATACTCGCTTTGCTACTTGCTATCCCATTTTTTTCACAGACCTCTCGTTACACCTCCTTTTCTGTACTTTTCAGTTCCCTCACCCTTTTTATATAAGTTTTTTAATAGGTTTTTTAATATAGCTTTTTCTAATAAGAGATTCTCCTTAGCCAATGTGCCTCTTTCCAGACAACACCTCAGGTATCTCATATAATAGACCTCTGAAAGGCTATGGATGTCCTGTCCATGGGTTTGGCATCCATTTGCCAGTCACCCTGCTGAGGGTTTTGCTACTTCAGCAGTACAAGAGCAGCAATTAGACCTCATCTTTCTTAGAAAGGGCTTCACAACAAAAGAGGAGGCAGTTCCCTGCCCTCTGCAGCTGTTGGGCTGCAGGAGGAGGCTCTCCACGTGGGCAAGTGCTGCCTGTGGACCAGCTGGGATGGAAATGTTCCAGGCCCGTGGGCTTTCGGTGCAGGTAGGTGTCTGCACACGGCTGAGGAGGTAGGGGCTGAGTGGGTGAGGCTGTAGAGGGAGGGATATGGAGTTACGGCACCAGAATAGGATGGGAGGGCAGAGAGCATCATTTTTGCTCCATTGGGCGGGGGGGCACGCGGCGGCTGGTGTAGGACTGGTACCACTTTGTCCCACGGTCACGGTGGAGGGTTAACTGCAGGGGGGGCTAAGCAAGCTCAGACTGAGAGAGCTCTTAGAGCAGATATCTCCCATTATATGCAAGTTACAAGTTAATACAGAACCAGGAGTGAGTTCCTAATGGAACAGACATGATCTGGGAAAGAAGGTGTCTGAGAGGTGGAAAGGTGATTGCCCAGCTATAGTGGGGATAAAACACCAAAGTGCCAAAATGGCTTCTGATATCCCTGCATGGGCTGAAGCAGTATTTAATTTGTGGTCTCACAAATGCACAGAGCAAATCAAAGCTGTAAATGCAATCAGCCTCTTCAAACTGACTAGCAAGACAGGAGGAAAACTGGGGACCCAGGACCTGCTTTGAAGCTTTGATGTGTCACTTTGATGAACTGCAGGTATCACCAGCATGAGGGAGAGCCTAGCGCAGCGTCCCCTTTGGCAGAAAGCTCTCTTCAGGCTGGCTGATGCTTACCTGTTGCAATTAAGGGACCTCTGAAAGGTACAGCTAATTGGAATACCTTGCAGTCCCTTGATGCATCTCATACCTCTGCCATCAGAAGTATCTTTGCTAAAAGGTGTCTTGGAGAAACCTTAAATAATTCCTTGGCAGTAAATTAGATTTCAAGTACAGGTCAAGTTTGCTTTTACTCACACCATGCTTTTCTTTTGTGACTTTACTTCAAAGATGTTACTCAAGAACTTGCCCCATTGCTTTGCCAGAAAAAAAAAAAGTTTTTCCTGGAAGCTTATTGGCTGTTCAGCATGAACTTCAGGGAATCTGACAAATCTGGGGTGCTTTTGCTTCAGTGGACTAAAAGATACCCAGATAAATGCTGTTACACTGAAAACTGTGTTGGTGTCTGCAGTCCAGGCAAAATGGGGAAACATCCATACTCTCACAATGGGGCCATGCTGTTTCCTCTAAAAGAAGCTTTGGGTTTTTTTATAGAGTATGGGTTTCTACAATTTGTTAGTCATGGTGTTTTTGAAAAAGAACCTCCAATTTTCCTGTTAGTTAGTGCTCTTCCCACATTGTAAACAGTAATGCTCGATCAAACATCCTGACACCATTGTAATGAGCTATTATAATGAGCTGTACCTAATACCTTAATGAAAACATCTGTGTGTAGGCTACAGGGGAGGTGAGAACCAATAGAGACTATTTTTCTGACTGTATCAGCATGTTCAAAACTCTGTCGTTTGTATAGTCCAGCTAGATAATCTCTGTTCATACCTTTCACTGTTGGCTTTCTTGTTCTTCTAAGTCTACTCTGGGTATCCAGCATTGGGTATCCAGTCCCAGCCCCAAGTCATCAACTCATGCGGCAGTTCTGCTGCTCGGGGCTGTGCTGTTGGTGGTGAGGAAATTCAACAGCCAGCAAAGACTGCAGTGACTCTTGGTGGTTTTTCTGCAAGCGCATCCCACGTGCCACGTTGCTCTGTTCTCTAGTCCCCTTGAGCAGACATTTTGATTCCTGTGTCATACGCTTCTGATTTAGACCACATTTAAGACCATTCATCTTTACCTCCTGTTTCTCCAATGGATAGAATATTTTTCTCGCCGTCTCTGTGCATCCCTCAAAGGCATTACCGTGCACGAGGGCATCATTCAGCATGCAATACCTCACTCATAAATGTTCCCAGGCACTCTTCTAGACCCAGCCAACAAGGGCATTTGTTAACTGAAAACAGGATTTCAACCTATGTGATACAGTATCTGTGGCGTTGACTGAGCCTGGGGAAAGCTGACAAGAGATGATTTTCAACTGTGAAGCCTTGAACCGTGAAGTTTGCAGCATTGCTCATCCTTTCAGAACACTGTCATAATTTGATGGATTAATCAGGGTTACTTAGCAGGGGTGCTTACCTGGCAAGACAATTCTCTAGCTTTTGTGCGTCTTGTGTACAAAACTCAAGGCCAATGAGCAGCTGCATCTGGCTCGAACAGTACTGTTATACTTCAGTACCAAGACCTATGTGAGTTTTATATTTCACGCATGATTTTTTTTTTTCTCATTTGAAGATACTGCTATATTTGTCTTTGCTGAGGTGCGCGCTTCGTTGCAAGCTGCATCGTTACATCTGATGACATTCATAGAGCCTTTTGCCCCAGCAGCATTGAGGAGATGTGTGTTTTCTGTCTCTGGTATGTATTTGTTATTAACAGTCCAGTGCATGTCAGCATTATTGTTTAAAGGATATTTGTGCGTCGAGCCCTCCAGTGCAAGTTCTGTTGACAGCTTTGAAATCGAACTTTCTGCCCTTCCCTTCCCCCTAAAGCCTGTCTTGGGAGATGGCACGAGATCATGCACAGGTGTGTGTGTGCCAGTGCCCTGAGGCTCAAATGTTCTTTGACCTCAGGAAGGGTCACGAAACACCTTTGGCCCTTGTTTGGGTTGGCTATGAGACAGCAAAGACAGGATCCTTACTGCTATCTGCATGCGACATGCTCAGGTCGGACTTTGTGGCTTGTGATTCTTCCCGCATCCCTCTGCGTGGCAGCCTGATGTTCAGGTTTCTTCCTTCTCCCATCTTAAAGTGAGGTCAAAAGCAAGCTAGTTTGCTGCTTTCTTTCCTGCCTGCCCTAGTCTCTTTACCATGCTCTGTGCTTTTGGCACCTGCCTGGGCAACTTGTATTTATACTTTGATATTAGTTTTTAGCCTTTGATCTGCTCTCCTTTAGCCATTAATTGTCTTATCTCATTCATCAGTGAGACTGCTTTTCCCCCGAGAGGAGATGCTCTCTTCCTCTACCCTGTTCTTCCTCTACCCTGTTCTCCCTCATATTAGACCTACAACATGTTCACAGTGCCTGGACTTAGCTGACCAACATATTTTTCTCTAACGCTGCTTACAGCAAAATGCAGCTTCTCAAATGATATCTCACCTGCAAATGGACTTTCTTTTCAATAAAGTCTCATGGTATTGGACTGCAGTCGTGTCAGGACTGAAGGAGGGAATGTGTTTTTGCAGAATGGCAGGGTTGTATTTTGGAGTCAGCCCTTCGTGAAGCACAGCACACTTCTGCCTCAGGTGAGATGCTCAGACTAGAAAACGCTGATCCCTCTCTTTCGTGACTCACCTGGGGCTGCGAGTCGAGCTTAATAGCACCTTATTCCTGGTAACAGGGATCTTCAGAAGCTCTCCAGTGTTGGAAGCCTTGGATCACCTTTTCCCCCTGAAGAGCTCCAGCAGATGAGGAGTGAGCAATATGTTCCGATTATGGCTTCTGGACCTAGACCTCACGCCTCTCTCAATAAACTCAAAAGGAAAGGCTTAATCTTTTTTCCTAGGCATCTCCCTACAAATTATGTTCTGTTAATTGAAAGCCCTTTTTAATTAACATTTTCAGAGTACCCTTCTTGAATGACCACTAATTAATGTTTGCTCTATTTTGGCATAGTACCCAGTATAAAATCTCTTTTTAATTGTTTGGTTTTTTTTTTTAAACCGTTGCAATGCAGAATTTTACACCTTCCAAGTGTTTTTTTTTTTTTTTTCTGCTGCTTTGTAGCTTAACTATATATATTTTTAATGCTTTTGTTTTTTTTCCTTTTTCTTTTTCCCTGCAGTTCTGCTGCAGTCTGTCCTGGAAATATCCTGAACCATAGATTTCTTCTCTGTGCTAATTCTGTAAATGCCATAAAGTCTTCCTGCTTCCACATAAAGGTTTTTTAACCTTCTCTTACCCAGAAAAGAAACAATTTCTAGCTGCTGCAGAGGAATTCAGCCTTCTCTCAGCCATGTTGTTTCAATACAGCTACCTCTTATCTTGCTAAGTATTCCTCTTCTAGATGAGAGGCATTTTCAAAAGTAAAATTTTAATAACACGAGAATTTGGTCCCTTTCTCATAACAAAAAAACCGCTTTCATCCTCAAACACATATAGCTTGTACCAGCTTCACCACTGCTCAGCTTTAGCAGCATGGTGCAATTCAATCTTTTTTTTTCTGAGCTACAGAAGGTCTTCTCCACTTGCACCCTACTGGATGTCTGCAATGCTGTATATGGAAGACCCCAACCTTCCAGTAGCCGACCTTGCTCCAGAGCTGGGTCAGAGTTTGAACTGGAAGCACTGGGTGCCGATATCACAATACCTGGGCGGATTTGCCCCCGGGCTTGTACCACTGCACTGATGTCACCCTCCAGGCTTCAGAGGGTGCCAACCCAGCACCTTCTGCTGACGGGGGTCAACTGGAGTTGGAGCCAGTTTGGGAACAAGGACAGGTGATCTCTGAGTGCTCCCAGAGAAGCAGTAACCCCAAACACAGTGCTTTCTGTATCTCACATTTTTCCTTCGCAGACCTTCATTTTTCAGGCCCATCCTGCTGCACAGGGTGATGTGCCTTATTTCTGAGTCAAGATGGGTCTGGCTGCTTGGGCTGCACTGCTCTCCACTCCTCTGAGTTAGGGTCGTGCCGACAGCCCCTCCTGAACCTTGCTACATACTCAGTTAGCTCTAAAATCTTCAGAGAAGAATAGACATGGGGGTGCTCTTTCATTTCTAGTTGTCAAAAAGATTGTAAGGCCATTTTTTCTACAGATGGATGTGAACGTGCCCTTAGTATCCAAGCCTTTTCCATCTTCATATTAAATTACTTCAGCATATTTCTACATGGGGCTACGCCAAGTACAGCATAGAGGAAAGTTAATAATGGAAAAGCAAAGAAGTTAAAAGTAAATCTGGAGTTTTAAAATTAATTCATGTTAATAATGCAAACTGCTACTCTTTAAAAGTCCTTGCTATGTTTTTACCGTGCTATTTCAAAAACCTCTCCATAAAGAAGGCTAAAAATCAAATACAACTCATAACTTTTTAAGTGGCTTATGATTTTAATGGAGAAGCTGCTGGTGTCCATTGGTTCAATGATTCACCCAAAGATCTTAGGAATATGGGAAGAAATTGAGGAAAGGTCATGTATTTTCTTTTGTCTTTCTGTTGCTTGTGACACCACTACAACACATGGCAATGCTCAATGAAGCCTCTCTGCTGATGGCTTGTGAGTGTGCTGTCAACTCCAAATGCTGTCCTAGCATGAGGTTTAACTAAATTGGTTCTTCTCACCCTCTGCTTTGAGTTTTGAGGTTTATGTGGGAATATGTCATAAATCCGGGAAGGCTGGATGTTTGCATACAGTTTTCTTTGTGTCTTTTTAAAAGGTGGTTAAATTTCCAATGGAATTACCTGATGTAAAAAGTCTGAAGAAACAGAAGTGCCTGAATATTTGGGAACAGTCAAGCCCTGGCATGATGTTGGATGCTCAGATAGGTAGGTAGGCAGGCTGTTGGTGCACAAAGATTTTTCTTCATAAGTTTTCATACTGCTCAAAAGCTGTTCTTCTTTTGGTGGTACTTAATGGACTCGTAAAGTCCTTGGTATGGGGTACTTTGGCAGATTAACGTTGACTTAGAGCAGTTTAATAGTTCTTAGGAGCAGTATGTTCACTGAGCTGGCAAAGCGTATATGGAAGAAAGGAAAACATTTTTAATATCATTAAGATATATTTTTAACTAAAAAGAGGTAGAAAAGGCTTGGCAAACTGAATTTGCCACTTCTAAATACCAGAACAGATAGAAGTACAAGGTCAGTTTCAGGGCCCTGAATTTTAATCCTTGAAGAAAGCAGGTTGGAGGGATCCAGCTGCAACCAGCCAAATAAATCAGGTCCCAATCAGCGCTCACAGCAAATACAGAACCTCTTTCTGCAGTCACCTCTGGAAGGGCAGGCCCTTGGCCAATGGCTCATGTGGACAGGTCAGGGATGTGGCTTTTGTCCAGATGTTCAACTCTAAAAGGCAATGAAGTCCACTTTGTTTGGAACCCTTTTGGCTGGAGACCATGGGCAGCAAACAAGACACACCAGGTGGAGGTAATGTCTCCCCCCCCAGAACCACACCATTCTCTCAGCCCCTTAATGGACTCAACTGCCCTCACCTGGGGTATTTCCCCACCTCTCACCATGCCCCAGAAGCTCCATTTCAGCCCAACCTGGGTTGCCGCCTGTCCTTTAGGAGTAGCTGGTTTTTGCTGCTGTGGGTTATGCAGGTATGTGTGTCCTTTTACTGTGTCACTGGGTGCCAGGGTCTGTGCTGGGGCTAGTCTCAACGTGGGGGGCAAAACCTGACCAGGTATGCTGAAATTTGAGGTTTGAGCTGTGGTTTGTGCTGCTCTGACTACGTGTCCAGTGCTAGCCTGCTTGCTCTGTTACACCTAGCCTGTGTATGCCTGCACAGCGGTGGCTACAGAGGAGCTCTCTGTTCCTCTGAAAGCCACGTGCTATTCAGGCTAAGGCTGAAACAGCAAGCGTTGTGCTGCTAGCAGTCAAGACTAGCTGAGTTCATGAGCTCTTTCAAGGAATTCTCTGTGGATGAAATCTAACAGGATAAATGAGATCCCCCTTTGATAAGGGTCCAGAGGTCCCTGCAGGAGAGGTGGACACGGGTGCTGTCTCTCTCCTACCTACAGAATGACAATGCCTGCAAGGCTGGCTGCTTACTTAGTGTCTATAAGCCCCTAGTCACCTTTGCATTTCCTTTGTAACTCAAGGAAATCTTAACCCCATGTCTTACTCTTCCCTGTTGACCAAGTTGTCTCAGCCCTGGAGCTGGTTGTTCTCAGGCAGCCCAGGTGCTGGCAGTGGCAGGGGTGCAGGATTTCACCACAGCTTGCTGTTTGGTTTTCATAATGTTAGCAGGGTAAGCTGAAGAATTTAAAAGGAAAGAGGGTAGTTTCCTCATTTAGGGGCGCTGGTAATTCTGGGAGCCCTTTCCAGCCTTGTACTTGCCATCCACTTCCCCAGTGGGAAGCGTGAAGGAGCAAAAGTAATCTGTTTCCTGCTGTTTAGCTGTATTTATTTTCCACTGCCTGCTTCTCTGCCTGCAGCACCACTAATGTTCCCAAAGCACCTGAAGTCATTTATTTTTCTACCTCTGCCTATGACAGTGGTATTGCACCCTAGAAGGTTTTGCTTGAAGCCTTCTGGGCGTTACTGGGGGTGCTCTAGGCATGTGAGAAAATAAATAGAGTTAGGAACAGTACGTGTTAAATCCACAGTGGGTGTCTAGACTGCCAAGGTTTGTGTATGTTTTCACTTTTAATAAGTGTACATAGATATATTACTAAGTATCTGGTAGACAAACATCCTCTAGATGCTGCAAACTTGCTGTTCCTATCGTCCTCTCAGGAGCCATTTGAACAGCATCAGCTTCCCTTTATAAACACTGTAACATTTCTTTAAAAACTTAAATTACTTTTGATGGTCTCCATTTAATTAGAAAAATCTTTGCTATGCCTGTCTTATTTTATGAGCTTTCCTGGGTCATCCAAAGCCCTCTGCGAATAAGGAGGATGCTCTGTCATTGCTGGGGCTGTTCAGGTCTCGCTGCTCTGAACTGAGCTGTGCACGCGCAGACCAAGGTTCAGGGTTTTGAGAGACATCAGCTGAGGAAAGGAGCCAGTTGGGTGAATGTTTTGAAGAATGATGAGGTTTGGTGTGATTGAATGGCTATAGGCTTCAGAAGTAACAAGACTTTCATTCTTCTCTGTGATTATAAATGTCTGAGAATCAAAATGGGTCCATTCATTTCCATGACTGGCTGCTTAGGAAGTACCTGGTTCATGCTTTGAATAACTTATGTTTTCCCCTCCTTCATGCCCTCAGCTTCTGATGATCTTTTTGCAGATGTACCTACACATACTTCACACTTCTATCAGCTGTTTCCTTACCCCAGGTGGTGTCACTAATGTGACCTCCAGAACTTCACTGGCAGTTTTCTTGACTGCTAGCTCAGTCATATTTAAAAAAAAAAAAAAATCCAAACAAAAAAACTGACGGCTTCAAGGTGGGGCTGGTTAGCAGGCCTGCTGTCCCCCCATTTATAGCCAGTTTGGCCTCTAATGGTGAGCCTGCACCCAGAGAAGATCTGAGGATGGGACACATGAGGGTAAGGCAAGCTTATTTTACTCTTATTTTACTTGGGTGCTTTGCCTCTTTTCCCAGTATCTTGCTAGCAAAGGCACCTGCTGCTTGTCTGACAACTGGCTAAGACTCAAGCTGGAAAAAAGCTCATGAGATATTTAAAACTTCTGTAATTTGAGCTCCCGTGTAGCTTCCCTACTTATCACAGGGGAGACAAATCCTCTTACCCGACTGTCAAATAAGCCCAGTGGCGAAGCTGGAAACGAGCTGTGCGTGTCCGCCTGGGCTCTGCGGGAGCTCCTGGGAGCGCGCTTGGTCCTCTCCTGCTTTACAGGTCTTGCCCGGAGCTTTATGGGGTCCTCGCGGTCATCCTGGGCACTCTGGCACCCAAGTCTGCTCCACTTGGCAAAGTCACTCGAGGTGACAAAAGCGGTTTGAGCTATTGATACAGCATGAGGTGTCAGATGGAAAGGGGAACTTCTCATCAAATCATTCAACTTTTTCTGTAATGCTGCTGTCCCCAGGCTTGCTATCCTGGTGACCTTCTGTTGGCCTGTGCTCACAGGGGTCATCGAAAAATCTCTCTGTCTATTGAGGAGGAGGAGAAACTAAAAAGAAATCAGTTGGTTTTTTTTTTTTTTTTTTCCCTGAAATTGGAAGACATTAAGTTTTCTAGAACAACATGTCAGTCTGGTCTTGCTATGGAGCGAGATCAGTACCATATATAAATACGGATGTTAGGGAAAAAAAACTTAATACAAACCAATGTCTTATTCCTGTGCAAGCTGGAATGGCTGCACAATAAATACAAAGCATTCAGTCTGTGTTTAACGTGCTCCGAGAAGCTATAAAAAATAAGATTTCTTTCCCCTTTTATTGAAGTCACTCAAAAAGCTATGATATTAAAAATAACAGCTGATTCATATGAATTTTATTCCCTGGGAGCTTATAAATAACTTAGGTATTTTTGTTTTGGACTGTGTCACAGCCCAATGCAGAAGGTATATACAAGAAGAGTAGCTCTACAATGCCTCTTTGGTACATTTTTGGAGGCTTCTGAGCAGGCTCTGTGCTGAGGCGTAATTGACATTACGGCATCTATCCTGCCTCTCTTCAATGTTAAAATTAAAACATAACGATTTCTCCAGTGTGCTCACCCAGGTCACAGGCTAAACGCTGCTATTTGTTAGCAGTGTGGGCTTTTTAAAAAAAGCAGCACTTTGTCAGGAGGTGAGGGAAGGTGCCCCATGAACTGTGCAGCCCCTCTGCTGAGGCTGGATGTGGGTCAGCGGCTCCTCTGGGTCCGGCCCAGGCGTGTGCAAGGACGGCTCATGGCATTTGTCTCCAAGAAAATGCAGATTTCTTGAAGAAGGGTAGTGCTGAGAGCTTCTAAAGCTCTGGGTTGCTCACCTCGAGTGAGGCAACTAGTCACAAAGCAAACAGGCATCCAGTAGGAAAACTCGTGCAGTAAAGCACTATTTTAGAATTTGCCAAGACTGGGCATTTATCTGCTATTTAGTCAGCACCCATCAGGATAGCAGCTAATTGAAGCCAAAGGGACCACTCATGGTGTAACATACCAGGCAATGTAAGTAATGATAACACTATTTGGCCTTTAATTAGTCATTTACAGTTCATTTCAGAGCTCGAGAGCCAAGGCTGGACCCGCTGCTCCTGCATACGGGTTCCTCGTGGATTAATTTGTTGCTCCCACAAAAGGTATGAAGGGCTGGTGACTGCAGAGCTGCTGATGTCTGCAGGTGTTTGCACCGCTCTCTTACCCTTTCTGTTCATCACCTGAGAAATCAGGATTTTTCTCCTCCTTTGTCACAAAATAACTGTGGTCTCTCAGGTGTCTCAAATCTTGCTGATTTCTCTTGGTGCCTGCTAAATTACAGCAGCTTTGCTGCAGGATAACAAGCCTGGCTATCTCCCAGATGGTTTCGTTGCTGGTTGTCCAGCTGTTAACCTGACCAGGAAAGTGCTATGGATGTCTGTCACAATGCAGGGTTTGTTTTTTCTTTCTCATTCCTTATGTTGCTGTAAGTATATTTGATTAGGATTGAACACCTGAAGTCTGTGGGAATTTAAATTCTTGATTATTGCCTGTTACGCAAGGAGACTGGTTCTCAATGGGGCTGGTTGGGGATGTTTTTCTTCTTACTGCTGGGTTTCTTTTAGGAATATATCTTCCTGGAAATCTTTATTTTGATTCTCCTGTTGTCTGTGTAACTTTAACAGGTAGCCTGAACACTGTGGTGATTGCTGCTGAAAAATGTTGGGCGGGCAGATAGGATTAGCGATAAGTTTCAGTGCGCTCTTAGCATGTGCCCCTTAAGGTCTGAGGTCTTTCCTGGGATCCTGTGCTCTGGCTATTGTGATTTGATGTGGATTGCTGCTAGAGCGTTGCCTCTGCTCATTAGATTTGACATTGCTGTGAATTTAGAAAGGTGGTTTTACTGTTAATCAGCTTCTCTGTTAATCTCACACATCTCCCCCTGCTGTGTAAAAGCTCCTCAAGAACTTATACTTTTTGGCTTTTTCTCCTTGTTTCTGTTTGTGCTTGGTGTGAGCAATTACACGTGTTGCGGTGAGTAACATATCATTTGCTGAATCCTGCCAAGAAAAATGTCTCCTATTCTTCGTGGTTGTTTTGGTTGTTTTTTTTTATAAGCTGGCTTCTGTGGTATTGGTCCTCGTCTGTTCTGGGAAACAAATCCTTTGCTGAAAATGTTTTTCCACTAATACATCTTGCTGTTCCAGTATTGAAAGCTACACTTATCTTGACAAGGGTACGCATGTTTTAGTAGTGCTCCCTTTAGAAAGTGTGACCATTTTGGTACCTTTGGTCTTCTGCATTGCTACTAATGAATCATCAGATGGGACATGCTCTCGTTTGAGTTTTAAGTGGGCATAGCTTCAAAGGAAAGCTGCTGCTACACAGACAGTGAAATCTAGAGCTGAGAACTCTGCGAAAGGCAGTGAATGCTTATTGCTTGGAAGGAAGTGGTGCGTATTCGGGCACCTCAAGTCAATGTTGAGCTGAAGCACAACAGCAGCAATGACTTGAATATGATTGCTACAAGATCTGCTTGTTCCTACCAAAAAGGTCCTCAAACAGAGCTTACAATGTGGACCACCAGACCTAAAAGTGGGAGGGAAGCTTCTGAGGGCAGATGGGTAAAGCAAAAAGTGATGAAATTTTGCCATTTCTGAAATAGAAGCATCTCGGTTTAGATCCTGTCCTTTTGGGACAACATCCAGAGGCCTTACCCTGCAAAAATAACAGCCACCTAAGCATTGGGTTAGACCCTCACCCAGCTCCAATTTGCTTGAGAAACTGGAAGGCTTGGCTTCCCTCAGTCCCCAGTTCCTGCAGTCTAAAGCTGCTGGGGAGTTTCATAAGGACGTGTAGCCAGTGTTATCCCTGTTAAAAAGGAGGAGAAAAATGAACCACAGGTAGTCAGATACTTTATCAACTAGCAGATTGGAGCTGGAAAAAGAATTATGCCCACCTGTCCTCAGCAGTTGCCTGTTTGCTGGAGTTATTGAGCCTGTTCCTCTTGACTGAAACGTACATCTGAATATAGATGATTTCATGCTGCTGCTTAATAGGGGTGAAGCGGAGAATTTAAAAATCAATCCTTTTGAGGAGCAAATATTTTCAGCCCTTCACTCTTTTGCTCTTCTGCCTTTTCACTGTGTGAAAGCTTTTCATTTCTCTGCGTTTGACTGTCACCACTGAGGACGTGACTCATCAGTGAAGGGATGGACAGGAAGTTTGTGTTCTGAGGTTTCTTTGTAGGGACACATCTGTCCTAAGGCAGTTCTGCTTTTTAAGTAGCAGGGGGCTTTAGTGAGTAAAGAAAAGTGTTTTTTACTAGGAATGATAAAACGTATCTAGCAAAGGCTTCTAAGAAAAATGCTCCCCTAAATTCCTTCAATTATGTGTCAATAGGGTTTTGTGTCAGTGAGCATCCAAAGGTGGAGTTTGGTCTGTGGAGGCAGCACAGAAAGATGAGGACATCCTAGAGGGTCTTCTTTCCCTGTATTGCTCTGAGCTTGGAAGGATCACTTCTCTGCTTTTCACCACAGTTCCAGAAAGAAAGAGAGAGATCTTATTTACAGTAGAAATAAAATTGTGTGCTGTACTCGGGGTCTAACACAGGTCCATGGAGAGCTCCCAGGAGCAGTTTCTCTGTGCAGCCACTTATTCCTTCTTTTGTCCCTTATGTTTTTCCCCACTATTGTGGTGTCAGGATGCCCCAGGGAGGTTTGCAACTTCAATTAGTTTGTGCTGACTCACTCACCTGTATATATCAGCTAGCTGACTTTGGGGCATGTGTGTTTGTGATTTACCCCGGGTATTCAACACCACTTTGAACCAAGTCACAGAAGTTTTCTTCTGGGCAGATACAAATCCCTTTGGAATGCTCAGTCTCTTGCCTGTGAAAAGGCAATAGCTGCACTGAGCTATGATTTATTTATTTATTTATTAAATTGTAGTGTGGTTATCCCTGGCTTTATAGTCTCTGCTCAACCCCAACGAAGGCACAAAGACTTTTTTCCAAATAAATCAGCTCAACTGATTGACAAGGAGAGCTATGTCACAGGATGAGCAGGTGTTCTGGTCCTAGAGGATTTACAGCTGGCATGGTAGGTGCCAGTTTGAAGAGTGTTAATGAAGTGAATGGAGAATAGGAATATTGGACTGGAGAACAAACATGAGGGGGTTGCACAATACAGTGACCTTTCCTGGTTTTCAGACCTAGGAAGGAGCTTACCAATAATGAATCTAGAAGCACCTTGTGCAGGTACTGATGAGATCAGTATGACTGATCACGCGTAACTGATATAGTAAAGCTGTAGTGTTGACTCAGTCAAAAGTGGGGTTTTTGGGTGCTGGTACGTGGAGCAGTGAAGCATTTTGAAAGGTCCTTCGCCTTCAGACCACTCTGTTGACTGGTCTGTGCGGGAGAGGTTAGGTAAGAGTCCTGTGGAAGGGCGAGCTGCTCAAAGCCCTTTTCTCTCAATTTTGCCAAGTCAAGTAAGTAGCTTTCCTCCTTAAACAGACCAGCCCCAGGAATGTTTCTTTTCTGTTTGTCTGCTGTTTTAGAGCATCCTGGGAAGTTATTTTATGATTTATGAGTGAATTCAGCAAATGCATATAATGTTTCTCAAACTCTTTCACTACCATTGAGGGAGCTTTGGGGATTTTGCTTTTTCCTATTAAAGACAACTAGGGGTGTGTAGGAATCTAACTTCATAAACCCATGAACTTGAAGCAAATGAACACAGGTTCTTCAGTTCCTATGGCTTTAATCTCAATAGGCTTTGATAATATAAGAACAGAGAAAGGACAGCTTGTTGTGATGGACAGTTTAATCTTACCTGCCTGCTGTGGAATACACTGGCCGATCTGGAGAACTGCAAAGTATAAATTGCCTTTTTAATACTGATGAACAGTAAGGGGGGGAACTTAAGAAAATATTACATCTTAATTGTAGTTCTCTACTGGGATCAACAAATCTGGTTCATCCTTGAACTTTTGCTGTTTACTAAGTCTCTCAGCCCCACAATAATTATTTCCTTAACCCTTAGCAGGTTGATGACATAATCTGTGGCACAGCAGGGATTGTATAACAGCTTGATGATGGGACTCTTTTGTCCATGCTTATTATAAGACCAAAACAATCATCTAGCAAAGTATCTGTGTGATTCTTCTGTGACTTTGTAAGCAAACTCATAATCTAAATGATGTCTTAATGCAAAGAGAGTATCACCCTATATCGCCCTAGCCCCTTACAAGAGAGTAAGCTGCATTGCCTGTTACTTCAGCCTCTTTGACTGCACAGAAAAGGGATAACAGATAATAGATTGAGAATATGTAACATAACTTAATTGCAGAACCGTAGGGCTGGCAGTGACACCTCAAGAGTTTGTCACACCCAGCCCTTTGTTGTGCCCTGGGAAGAGGCAGGACCTTGTCAAGAACTTTTTTTACTGTGTCTCGCCTCTCTATCATAAGGCAGGGCTAGGGCTTATCAGATTTTCAAGCTGATCTGACATGAGAGAGATGAAAAGTCTGACAACCTGTCAGCTGATGACCAAGCAGCCTACAGGTGCCACAGCTTGGGAATGCAAACACCAAAAAGGATGGATATTGTTTGAGAAGATCTAACATGGGAAAACAGAATTAAATTGAGTCTAGGCTGGATATTGGGACAATGTTTCCCAGCAGTGAGGTCTAACAGGTTGCAGAATACTTCTGGGGAAACAAGAGAAGAAATGCTGTTACGTATGGTCTCTGTGTGTGTGTTTAAAAAAAACCAAAACCTCCATGCAGCCATATAAAGGGCTATACTATGATGTTAGGAATGAATAGGCATTTGCCTTGGAACATGCACCATCCAGACCCAGGCTGTGATGGGAACCAGTTGCTGCAGGAGCAGCTTGCTTCCCTATCTGGGCAGCAAATTATATGTTAGCTAATCATTTGAAGCCCGATGAAAGGTCTAAGCCTATTTCACAAAGATGAATATTACCACTAATTTATCCAAGAGGAGGATGGAGTTCATGGAAACTCAAGAAGCAATTTGGTAACCTGTCAGTTTCCCAAGCCTTGTGCTGACCCTGATCCACCTGTGGCACCGCTGGTGGCACCTCGGTTCAGCCTGATTTAGGTGTGTTGCATTGAAGTTCTCTTGCAGCAAATCAAGCCCACCACGTCCAGAGTGGTGGTCTGCCCTGACAGAGGGGATCCTATTGCATATGCCTATTAAGCCTTGTTTTAGATGGCTTATTTTTCCTACTACTCCAAGATCCCAAATACCTTAAAAGGGCACGCTCGGTTACTTATCCCATAGGAGTGGGGTAGTGTCAGAGGCATACGATTGTGCCCAGTGTGACTGTCTCTGGCTGGCACACAGCAGGCACCAAGAACCAGCACGGGAGCTCAGCGTTTTGAACAACTGGGAATGGCCAGAGTTTTGCTGTCGTGTCTTGGGGAAAATGATCCCCTTCAGAGGAATGGGATCCATTACCATCACGGTGTTGTGGGCATCTGAACTGCTTTCTGTAACACCTGCATGAGTCAGTGTTAGCACCCCAATTAGCTTGCTGCTGTGGGATGGGAAAGGATGACTGGCCTCTGTGTTTTAAGTGCAGCCTGTATCTACCTTCTGTAATCGTTTTATGTGACCCTGGGAGGGCATCCCTTTCAAATAGCAGAAAAGGGGTTCTTTTGGCTTTACTCAGTATGCTTTAGAAGTGGAATCAACTTAAATATCCCCTTCAATTTTGTTAGGAGAGATCCCATTTGCATGTTACACCATTATTAGCAGAGACAATGGGACAAACGTTGGTATCCTGTTAATTATGGGCATGTTAATGATATATGGTTCTGCAGTCAGATAGCATTGCAAGTCTATTTCCTGTCTTAATGTTGTGCTGTGCTGTTTGAAATGTTAATGAAGCTAGAATTCTCAAAGGTCATCCTCTGAATGCATCGCCTTTTTTTTCCAGTTTTGTTTCAGAACAATTTAAATGAGTTTTTGTTCCTAATGTTGCTAACTGTGCTAACTTTCCTGTTTAATTAATGAAGGTGTAGGAACATGTCTTTGCCCTGGTCAGTGAGCTAAATGAGAAGAGCTCTGTATTCTCCTTTAAACCATTCCTTGCCATTTACCTTCTGTAATGTGTGTCCTGTTTCTCTTCTTTCCCCCAGCAGCTACTACTTCTTTATCTTCATAGGCTGTGTGAAAGAATGGTTAAAAAAAAAAATAATCCAAACCACAAAACAAACCACCAACAGAAAAGTGCAAATTTAGCAGAACTGAGCATTGCATTTTCTGAGGAGCCATTTATCATCCTCAGAAAGTTTTGATTCTTCACAAATAATAAAGAAAAGAACCGGTAATTGCTGTTTTCAGCTAATTGACAGAATTGTGTCGTGAAAGAGGGAGAATTTCTGCACTGCCTTTGCTGATGACACTTGAAGGTTGTTTTAAAGTTTCCATTGCTACTAAATTAAGAGATTGTCCCTTGTCTGTGTTCATCATTAAACCAGTAGGTGGGTTTTTAATTTGTTTTTAATACTACTAGATGACGGGGAAGTGGCAAGTGTAAAGGATGTTTCCATCAACTCAATTTGTGAGGTAAACCGATACAGATTTGTAATATTCACCTTAATGTTGCAAAGTAGTGTCTGATTCAGCTTCCACTTTGCAATCTTTCTACTGGTTTCACTGGAAAGTGGATGGAGGCTCTTAAGTATTAGGTGCTTTAATGCATAACCCTCCACATAGCTTCCAAGGTATCTTTAACACTTTCTGTCCTGGGCCTGGAGCTGTTCAGCGGTTGTTAAACACACAAATGCTCTTTGCCTGGCTTGCTCAATTTCAGGGTTAGTTGTTGGCTGAGTTTTCAGCTCTGTGATGCTGAAAGCTGATGCCAGCAGCTGCATGCTGAGAGGAGTGCAAGGCTTGTAGCATACCCAGGGGGGTGTCTGAGGAGGCTTCTGGATGCCCAAAACCCTTGGGCTGGGTTTGTGGAGAGAACAGGTGGCAGCAAGGACTACAAGCTGCTGGAGGACAACGAGACATTGGGGGACTGTGGCTTCATCAGCCAGACTGCCCACCCTCAGGCCCTTGCCACTAGTCATGATCTACCCATGGGAGTTCAGGCAATGGTGACCACCCAACAGAAAGCTATGTCCTCTGCATCCCCTGTGGCATTAGCACCCACTGGGACCAATGCAGCTACTCAGACTGAGCTCCCAAGGGAAAAGCAACCTTTCAGGTTTCCGGCTTGCAGGGTGTGCCAGGGGTTTCTACTGCTGTCTGAGGGTAGTAGCAAGAAAACCCGTGGGAGGTGCACCTGGATAGAACTGCTCAGCTTGGTGGCTGAGCTTCAGGAGGAAGTGGACAGGCTGAGGAACATCCAGGAGTCTGAGAAGGAGATTGGCTGATCAGAAATGTGAACTAGGCAGAACACATGGCAAGGGGAATCCTACACCCTCTCCCCACCAGGCAGAAGGCAGTGACTTGAGGGATAGAGGTGAATGGATACAAGTCTCTGCTTGGGGCGGTGGGAAAAGCTCCTCCTTTTCTACTTTGCCTTCCCAGGTGCCCTTATACAACAGATATCAGAGTCTAGAATTGGAAGGACAGGGATGTGATGAGGCAGATGATGATGCAGCCATACTAGAGAAGTCACTGAGATAGGTCAGCCCATCCTTCACTTCACAACGACCTCCATGAAGAAAAAATGGTGGGTTATTGTCATAGGTGGCTCCTTTTTGAGTGGAACAGAGGGCCCAAACTGCCAACCAGACCTGCCTTTTAGGAAAGTTTGCTGCCTCCCTGGGACTTGGGTTAAAGACGTTGCCAGGAAGCTTCCTAGCCTAGTATGTCCCTCATTATTATCTGCTGTTTCTTTTTTCATGTGGGTACCAATGAAGTTGCGATGGAAAGTCCAAGAGAGTTCAAAAGTGACTTCAGGGCCTTGGGGAGATTGGTGAAGGGTCAGGAGTGCAGCTGGTATTCTCCTCTATCCTCCCAGTTGTAGAGAATAACATCAAAAGAAACAGGTGTACCCAGCTTATCAATACCTGCCTCTGAGGCTGGTGTCGCTGGCAGAATTTTGAGTTTTTCAATCATGGGATGGTGTATGCGACACCAAGCCTGCTGGGCTCTGATGGGATTCAGCTTTCTCAATGGGGGAAAGTTAGAGGGACTGATTGAAAGAGCTTTAAACTAGGTTTGAAGAGGAGAAAGAGCTAAAATCGGGCTTCCTAGTGATAAGTTATGAGATGGCATGACAACATTTGAGGTACAGTATGCTAGTGAGGGCTTTTGCTTTGCTCCATGATGTACTGAGTACACTGGAGCACATTTGAAATGTTTGTTCACTAATGCACACAGCATGAGGAATAAACAAGAGGATTTAGAAGCTTTGGCTCTGTCCTAGAGCTACGACATCATTGACGTGAGACTTGGTGGGAAGAGTCCTGTGACTGGAGCGCTGTGGTGGATTGTTATAGGCTCTCTGGAAGAGAGAGACAGGCAAGGCAGAGGGATAGCACTGTATGTAAAGGAGGGGTTGCACCATACAGCTTGCAGCTGGGGACAACATGGTTAACAACCTCTGGGTAAGGATTAGGGGAAAAGCTAATAAAGTGGATGTAATTGTGGGAGGCTACTATGGATCACCAAGCCAGGATGATGACACCAACATATTTTTCTATAAAAAACTTAGGAAAATCGCTGGATCAGTTGCCCTTGTCCTCGTGGTACACTTCAGTTTCCTAGATATTAACTGGGACAAGCAGACGTGAACAGGTCCAGGAAATTCCCAAAGCCTATTGACGATAACTTCTCGATAGAGCTACTAAGGGAGCCAACCAGATCTGTTGTTTGTAAATAGAGATAGTCTTGTGGGTGAAATAATGATTGGCGGCTTTCTTGCCCACAGTTATTGTGAAATAGTGAAGTTTAAAATCTTTGATACGAGAAACACTGTCAGCAGAGCTTCTACCCAGGATTTTGGAAGACTAGACTTTGGGCTGCTCAAGGAACTAGTTAGTAAGGTCCATTGAGAATCTGCTGTTGAGAGTATTGGGGTCCATAAATGCTGGTTGCTTTTTAAGAGCCATCTTTTAAGAGTGCAGTAGCAGGCAATTCCAACGTGTCAGAAGCCAGGCAAGCAGGGCAGAAGGCTGAATTGGCTAAACAGCCATGTTCTTCTGGAACTTAGGCAGAAACCAAAAATGTATGGACTTTGGAAGCAAAATGAGACTACACAGGAGGACTACAGAGATGCTGTTCACCACTGTAGGGAGAAAATTTGTACGGTCAAAGCTCAGTTGAAGTTGGCCAGTAGTTTGGTGCATAATGAAAAAGGCTTTTAAAAGTACGTTAACAGCAAAAGAGGGACTAAAGAAAACACTGGTCTGATACTTGATGAGGTTGTTCACATCACAAACAGGGATGGAAGATAAAGCAGAGACATTTAATGCCTTTCGTTTGGTCTTTAACACCAATGACGGGCTCTGGGACCCCTAGGGTTCTGGGTTGGAGGACTGTGACTTGGGGTCTGGTAAGCTTCCAGTTGACTTTGAACTTGTACAGGATTTGCTACTGCAACTGAATGCACGTAAATCTATGGTGCCTGATGGGATTTATCGCATGGTACTGAAAGAATTGGCTGATGTTAGTGTGAGATCTCTCTTATTTATCAATGGTCTTGGGAATCTGGAGAGGTCCTAGTCAACTGGAAACTAGCACATTTTATTCCAATTTTCAAAAAGGGCAAGAAAGAAGACCCTGGTAATTATAGGCCTGTCAATCTCACTTTGGTGCCTGGTAAAATTGTGGAGAAGACTATTCTGGGAGTTATTGAAAACACCACTTGAAAGACAATGCAGTCATGGGTCAAAGTCAACATGGGTTCATGAAGGGAAAGTTGTGCCTTACTAAGTTATGTAACCTTGTCATAAAAGGATATTATTTAGTGGATGAAGGGAAAGCAGTGGATGCAATTTTTTTTTTAGCAACGTTTTGATACTGTCTCTCACAATATGCTTCTGGAAAAAATGTCCAGCATACAGGTGAACATGTACAAAATACAACGGGTGAACAATTGGCTGAAGAATTGGAGTCAAAGAGTTGTAGTAACTGGAGCAGCATCTGTCTGGCAGCCAGTCACTAGTGGTGTTCCCCAGGACTCAATTTTAGGGCCAGTTCCCTCTAATGTTTTTACAAATGATCTGGACACAGGAGTTGACTGCACAGTAAGTAAGTTTGGTGATAATACTAAATTAGAAGGAGCTGTTGATTTCTTTGAGGATAGAGAGGCCTTACAGAGAGGTCTTAATAGATTAGAGCACTGGGAAATCACCAAACTGTATGAAATTTAACAAGAACGAATGCTGGATTCTGCATATGAAATAGAGTAGTTCTGGGTACAAGTTAGACTGGGGGGACAAGAGGCTGGACTGAAGCCCTTCAGAAAGGGATCTGAGGGTTTTAGTTCATGGCAAGCTCAATACAAGTCAACAATGTGCCCTGGTGGCCCAAAGGACCAACACTATCTTGGAGTTCCATTAGGCACAATATAGCTAACTAGTCAACATCGGGGGTTGTCTGACTATACTAGCACTGGTTTGGCCTCACCTCAAGTACTGTGTACAATTTTGGGCTCTACAATATAAGAAGGATTTTGAAATATTAGCATGTGTCCAAAGGCAGGCAACAAAGATGGTGGAAGGACCAGAGGGCATGACTTACGAGGAGCGGCTGAGGATACTGGGTTTGCTCAGCTTAGAAAAGAGGAGGCTGAGGGGTGACCTCATTGCTGCCTCATGAAGAGCAGCAGAGAGTGAGGTGCTAATCTCTTCTTAGTTGTGTCTGGTGATGAGAGGGAATGGCTTGAGGCTGTGTCAGGGGCAGTTCAGATTGGATATAAGGGAATAGTTTCTCACTGAGAGATGGTCAAGCACTGGAACCAGCTCCCTGGGGAAATGGTCATGGCCCCAAGCCTATAGGTGTTCAAGAATCATTTGGACAATGCTTTTAGATATCTAGTTTAACTTTTTGGTTGCCCTGCATGGAGTTGGACTCAATGATCCCCGTGGGTCCCTTCCAACTCAGGATATTCTTTGATTCTAAGCTGTAGCCTGTAGTTTTTAAGTCTCTGATATGGTGGAGTAAAAAAGGAAATGGGCAGAGTAGGAATACATAGATTTCAGTTCCTACTGGGTTAATCAAAACTGGAATGGAGAGAAAAGAGCACAGGGTTTTAGCTAGTTATTTTATCAGTTGTACTTGTGTGTGGCCATAAGTCTATGCAGTAGAGGCAAGCCTGAGACCTTCTGAAGTAAGCTTGTTATTTTTCATGTGTATTTAGATATCACGATCATACTGCATGTAGAGGACAAATGTGCGAGTGGAATTTTACCTGCTCCTAACTCGAACAACACAGTTTACTTACTTTTTCCATGAAGGTGACTTTGGTCCACTTTCTACACTTCTCATTTTACCACTGAGATTGTCAGTGCTTTTTACCTTCACTGCCTAGGGCTGGAGAGTTCCTCAAATATTATTTTACAGCAAGTGTTTCCACCCACATCTCTAAATTTGCATATTAGAGCACTTCAAGGGCAGTTTTCCAGACTACAGACCCAATTGTCGTTCAAGAACAGAGGATGTTTAATCAAACTTCCAAATGGAGTTCAGCGTGTGCACAACACGCAACCATTGCACAGGCATTGCTGTTTTGCCCCTATGTAGAAGATGAGGGAAATATTTACGCTGTGGTCAACAACCCCGGAGAGAGAGATGAGGGCTACGTGGGAAGAAGTTTATGGCATTCATAGCTCAAGAACACCCACTAGCCTAAAACCAGGGTTGTGGCCATGCAAGCCTCTAATTTAACCCAACTACAGAGGCTAGGAACCTCTTAAAATGATAATGCAAAGGAAAGCTGGGTTTTGCTTATGCTAACTACAGGCAAGCTCATTCTCTGAGGACAGTATTACTGGAAAAATCAAACAAGAATGCTGTTGGACTTGGCAAAGCTCAGAGGATGGGTTTGAGGGAATGCTTGCCCATGAAGTGCAGCAGTGGAGCCGCCCCAGACCCTTTTCTTGATGCCGCAGGGGAGAAAGGTTCTTTTTCTCCCTTCTTCTTACTGAGGTTTTCAAGCAGCAATTGATGCAAAGGCTGATCTCAGCTCAATTTGCAACTGCAAACAGACTAAAAAACCTACAGGCAGGGATTGTCCTCTACTAAATGTTAAATGAAAATGAGGGCTTGGAAGAAAGCATATTGGTGTATGCCTTAGTCTGAAGTTTATTATGCCTCTACTCACAAAGTCTAGAGCCTTATCCTCCCCTTCCCAAGAAACAACAAATGCAAAGAAAAACATATGGTGAAGTGGTGGGGTTGGGGGAGGGGAGCCCTCAAACTACTGGACAGTGCTCTCTGCAACACTCCTGTTCTGGGACGTTAAACGGTTTAGCTATGTGGGTGTTAGCCACAGTGTGCTATTGGCCAGCTAGAACTTTTTTTTTATTATTATTGATTTAGTCACAAAGTCCAGCCTTGTACCCAAAGCACTAGCACATCCATCAAGATCCATTATGCTCTCTAGGGCTTTTTATTTTATTTTCCTTAAATAAAGACCGTATATATGGTTTTATATTAGAAATCAGCTTTGAGAGAAGATTGATATGTTCAGCAGATTTTGGTATTTCATGATATATACAAGGCACAGAAAAGTGCAGAGGGAAAACAATGGGACAATAAGTTTTCTCAAGCACCCCAAACAGTTAAATGGATGTAAAATTCTTTGTAGTTCCCTGGGAAAAAATGTCTTTTTTTTCCTGTTTTGTGAGGTAATTATGGATTTTCATGAGCACTCCTTGCTAATCAGGTTTAATGACACCAAACCCAAATCACATTATAGTTATTTTCCAAGGCTGTGTTGGAGACATGCCACATTAACCCTAAAGAACAAAGCATAGAGATGACACCAACAGTAAAAAGAAAAAAAGGCAACAGCGGAGAATTGGGATTCTTATCACCTGTGGCTCTAGCCCTCGCACAATGAGAGTGGCACAGTACTAGAGGAACAGGGACTGGTGTAAAATGATTGATAAATAGCATTGTCCTTGAATATTCTGGGAATCTAAGGGACTTTGGAAAAATATTTGCTCTTAACTTTATCTTCTTTATTAATTTTATATTCTCTATTAGCTTAATTGGCTAATGTTTAGCTGAGTAAGCTAACAAACCCTGTGTGTATTGTAGGGTTGCATTATTTTAATATAATTCACTATATAATTGCCAAGTCTAATCTTCTTCAGTTGTTCAGTACCAAGGGGTTGTGACTGAGCCTCAGCCATGAGCTCACAACCTGAAGAAAAATGTTGGGGATTTGAGGGTTGGAGGAAATCTATACAAGAAACCAATGGTGGAATCTCCCACCTCTGGTGATGTGTGTAAGGCTTTAGCAGATGGGCATGAAATGATTTAGTTAATCAACTATGCTGACCGTGTGGAGGAATGAAAGTTTCAGCCCTCAGCAAGTCCCATCCAGCTGGGAGGCTGTTTGCTTCTGGTCTCCACAGATCTATTCTGTCTTCTGAGGACAGCATATACCAATGTAATAGTAAAAGCCAGTGTGGGTTGCTTACTTTCTTCCATACTCTTGCATTTACCTCTCCTCTGTATGTGTAAAAACACGTGTTCCACATTTTGTTAGGGCTGAATAAATGTAATCTGTCTTTTAACATATTAGGTACTGGGTCTCTGGGAAAGTGTTGCCTTGAAAAAGCAGTAATAATGGAGACAGTTTAAAATGCAAGGTACCTCCCCTGCCCCCCAACCCCCAGAAGGTAATACAGTTTGCATGTTTTTCCCTTGGGTAGATAATAATTTTGAAAAGGCTGTCCATAGAGGCCATGCTCCAAATAGAGTTGATGAGAATTTCATTGCTGAGCTGAGGAAGGGATATCGTCAAGCTGGAAGTTTCTTAACATTCATACACGGACCATACTTTTACATATATGCGCCTCCTTAGTCCTGGTAAGAAAATAAAACAACACACTGACACATTTGTATTCACTTTGCTATTTTGTCATGTGCACTTATTACTTAAAACCCTCCTTGTCATCCTTAATATGTACTGAGAGGTTAAGATAAATTACATCATGAATTTCCCTGTGCTATAAGTTTGCTTTCTAGACTCCATAAAACACCACGAGAGCTTCACCTGTAATTAGTATACGAGTTATTTGTGGTATTGTAAAGTACTAACTGACTGCAACTGCTGTATTTTGGCACTACAAAACTCTCAGGAATGGAGATGTGGTCTAGGATATCATCAATCTTTTCTTTGTGGTTCAGAAAAGGAATCCATTTTCTTTGATAAAAGACCCATTGGTCTTTGTGATCTATAAATCATTCTTTCAAAAGAAGCCCTTTGAAATATCAATTCAAGGTACCCTCACAGACTATCACTTTATAGCTTTTTCTAGGATTGGAAGATAATCCTTGTGCCTATCAAAAAGGAAGATCTGTACTATTTTTCATCAAATTTTGCAACTTTAGTAGAATCTCTCTACAGGGCCAATATTGCCATTTCTAGTTTTGTATACTGCATGAAGTTAGAGCTTTTGTGTCAAAATAGCATTTCTCTAATGTCCAGCAGAGTCTGAAATGCCTGAATTAAAAACAGGATCCTATAAAACAGCAGTCCTTACAGTGTGGAAAATCCTCAGTCCCTTTAGTGAGGAACACTGGCATTTTGTGTGTGTGTTTTTGTTTGTTTGTTTTGGGGGGAGGGGGTATGGGTGTTTTTAATAACGAACTGGTTTTCCATCACTGGAAAATTGCTTTAGGGACCCTGTTGAAGTAGCATGTCTATCAGTAGCTCTTCTGTTGGAGGCCTTTCAGTTTGAGCATATTTTATGTTCTGTGGAAATACTTGATATTACTGGAACCTCTTCTGGATGTACCTGTCTGTACCAAGACTGTAAGCCACTGCTTGATAACTGTGTGGTCCTTGGTGGAACAGCTGAAGAAGGGGTTGCCAGTTGTTGGCGTCGCTATGCTGTTGCACTCTGGCAGCTGGAATAAATGTGTGGTGTGTCTTTTGGTTTTGTTAGCCTTCCCCCATTTTCAAGGTTTTGATTACCCTATGAAGGACAAACTTTTCTTCAAATAATATGAAAACTGCAGCCATAACTTTAAGGAAAATGCCACAGACTGTAAAAATGCCTGAAAATATTGCCAGGGGAGGTAACAGAGCAGTCCCAGGGTGGCTGCCTTTCAATGGTATAAGAAATGAGCAGCCCTTAAATGTGCAGAGTTTACCATTCCTTAGAGGTCTTCAGGAACCTGCTGTACAAACTAAATAATAATAATAAGCAATATAGCTCTTTTACATAAATAATCCTTTCTGTTTCTAATCTATTGGTTTATTCCTGCCGTGGCATATCATTTGTAGTATTTATCTCGAGGTATTGTTATTGATCTCTATTGTGCGAAGGAAACGAATTTATCTGCGTGAAACTACATTGTTGGGGAGGAACTCTATGGCTGTATTTACAGTTTTCTTCTGTTTAATGATTACACTGTATCTTTTTTTTTTTTTTTTTTTTCCCCCTTCCTCAGTTTATCTTTTGGTTGGCTGGCTCAGAGCAGCAGGATGTTTGGTGTGGGCTGTGGAACAGATTTAAAGAAGTCAGAGGTACTTTTAATCCAACCTTAACTTCTTCAGTCTCTAATCTGCCTGTGGAAATAATGTTATTTGTTTCCCTTTTTATAGCTTTCTCACAGGGGCATCATCAATCCATACTTTAAGCATTTCCAAAGAAGTGAGGACGGTCATTAGAAGAGGGGGAGAAGGGTGGTGGTGGGGGAAGCCTACTGAAGTTGCATCCTTGATAAAGCTAAATACAGTAGTCCTAAAGGGTGAGGAAGGGACCAAGGTCTGAATCTAGCTGGAGGCCACACAGGAGGGATGGGGTGTTATGGCAAACATGTTCCTCAGCCTATGTTCCCTGCTGTGAGGAAAATGTGAGGATCGAAGGCTTGTTCAAAGAGCGGAGCCTTCACCACACAGTTGTCTCATCTAAAACTGTATAACAAAAAGCGAGAAGCCTCTTAGATCTGATCATAGGATGAGGGGATAAAAGAGAGAAATCACACTTCTATTTCTGTTCACTTGTCCTTCACAACATTAGAAACGGGGCGGTTGTTTTTTAGATTTCAGTAAGTCAATTATTTCTTTGCTTTTTACTTGGCTTGTATTATGGGTGGCGTCAAGGTAACCGACAACTGTCAAAGCTTTGGTACTGTTCCCATGGGTTTTCTCATGCTTAAAAAAAGGAACTGAACTGCTTTTGTGAGACCCAGCATCCTGAGCTGATCTTCCAGAAGATCCGAAGCAACCAGGTGCATCTGAGCCCAGCTGCATGGGCTGGCTCAGCAGCTGGTTCCTGGGGTCTGAGGGGAAAAGGAGCCTCCTGGTGATTGGCATTAGGTGCAAAAAAAAAAAAAAAAAAAAAAAAAATTATATCTCCTTGACCTGCAGCAGGATGTTGATGAAGGGGTTTGAACTCAGGAGAGTTCTTAAAAATTGCCCTTAGAGTACCCTTTTGCTTTTCCTTATGGAACTCAGATGCCAGTTTGCTCCTTTCCTCAGGGTAAGTCAGCACCACAGAATTGGTGTGGAAATCTACTGGCTTCAGCTTCTTGTTTGACTGCCATAAAGAAGGAAATCCGTATCCTCCTTGCCAGTTGTTCAGCAGAACAAACCTGCTTGTTCCTGGGCGGCTGGGTGAATTGGATTTTGGAAGGATGCTTTGTGTCTTTTGAAGTCTTCCCTGGCTAAATATCATTAATCTTCAGAGTGATTCAGTTCTTAAGGTAATTTGTGGCTTTCTTCTTTTCTTTAAATCCTTTAAAGGCGTGATATGGAAAAACTTCTTTGCTTCAAGATTATCCAGTGTAATTAGAACAGTGTCACTCAACTTAGTGAAGTCCTTTATAGATGTTTTTCGTTTGTCTTGTTAAAACTTAAAACCATGATACATGGGAAAAGGTGCAAGTTATTGTTCATTTATTCTGTATCTCCCCATACGCTTTATTCCTAAAACTATCCAGCACTTTTCTTTTGGTTTTGTGGCTTTTAGGATGTGATATTGAGCACAATTAGTTCTGTGAGGGGTTTCTATCTCTGCGGGAGGTTCTGAGGTGCTTTCCACTTGTATCAGGTTTACTAATTGCTTTTGCAATGTATGAAATCCTCGTGTGAAGGATGACTGTGCAACAAGGCAGTGCAACTGGGTATGCTGCTTCCCTTACCTATGTGTCTCTATTGATGAAAAAGTGAAACCACTTGCTAACATAACTCTGTAAAAGCCTTGTTTCTTGGAGGGGAATATGACCATATTGTTAGCGTCTTGTGTTGGTGTTTCTCCATTCTCCCCATTGTAAGAGACAGACTGGAGTGAGGCCAGTGGAGGGCTATTAATAAGGTTAGGGGATGGACCATGAGACATACTGGGCAGGCTGAAGGACGTGGGTTGGTTTAGCCTTGAGATGGCTAAGGGGAGGATCTAAGGATCTATTTGCAGTCTTTCCATTCCCTAAAGTGAGGCTGTATGGAGTTTTCTCAGATGTCCAGTGAAAGGACAAGAAACAATGGGCAGAAGTAGCCGCAATGGAAATTTCTATGGGATTAAAGGAAAATTCTTCACAACAAAGGGTGCTCGAGCACAGGAACAGTGCTCAGAGAGACTGTGGACTCTTTACCTCGAAGAATTTCAGACCTTCATGGGTTGAGGCTCTGATCAACCTGGTCTAATTTTGAAGCTGTCCCTGCTTTGAGCAGGGGATGGGCCTAGATGACCTGCGGATGTCTCTTCCAACCTGTATTTTTCTACTATTATGAAAAAAGGATATTTTTTTTTTTCTTTTAAAAAGGCTAGCTGCAGTGGTTTTATTTTCTGCTAATATGTTGTCTTTGCTGGAATACTTGCTGTGAATCCTTCTGGTCCTCAACCAGGAGCTGAACATGGCTTGTTGATCTCTTAGCTACAACTTGAGATGTGACTTTCCAGGCTATGTGGAACAAGTTGCTCTAATTTCCAGTGCTCAGGTTGATAAAGGAAACTGGCTTTTTTCTGCTTCAGTGCTTCGTTTGGTTGTGGAAAACTTTATTGCCCAGATATGACTCTTATCTTCCTCCTGCAAATACCTTGGTTTGGTGGAAAACTGACTGAGAAGTTGTGGGACGCTGTTGCCTTTCGTTTGTTCGTCACTTCCAATTTTATTCATTTGAGTTAATATTATTTAAAACACTCTTTAAAACACTATTCATTAATTAGAATTTGGATAGCTAGATGTGACATTCTCTCATGCCTTTTGTAACCATTTATCATCACATAAAAGAGTGACCATTCTGTTCAGTAGAATTTGAAAGCCATTTTGCATAGGTGTAAATGACTATAGAAGGTAAAAAGATTTAAGCCAGCCCTGTGCTAGCTGCATATCTGTAATAACTGTTTTTGAAGTATCTTGCTTGATCTGGTTTCCTTATTCTTTTGACTTGTCTGTTATTGTTGAAAGGTCTCTCTTCTTTCCTTTTTTTTTGGTTTTGGTTGTCTATGCTTCTCATAGCTCTTTGTTTTTAAGTATCACAGTTTATTCCTCTATCTGTGCAATGATAAAACCTTCTCCTAGTTTCTTTTTCAAAGATTTGACTGACTTGTTCACCACTTGAATCTTGGAAGTGAAAGTTTGATTTGTAGCCTGCCACATCCATAATAATTCTTTGTCTGCATCGCTCACATTCTTTGTCAGAAGTTGAAATTTCTTACACGTTGCTGAATAACTGCATGGTGTTTTGCTTGCTTTCTGTTTGTGCAGATTTCCTAGCAGCTTCCACCATTCCCTATTTGTCATTACTGCAGTCTGCTCCCTGCTCAGAGTTCAGTTTTCTCATTCCTACAAACCTTTGGTATTCCAGTTGTCCCATGTGAAGCCTCCAACAGGCCCGATATTGTCTAGCGAATAGCTGTTTCCATGACTTCATGAGTTCTTTCACCTGGGAGGGTGTGGGCTGGATTGCTCACTTACTTAAAGCTGTGGCTAGATTGCTCACTTAAAGAATTTAATAGAAAGCTGTTATTTGCAGACACTTCTGCTGTGTCCGAAGGACAGAGGAAGACAACTGTTCTTATGAGCCTGTGAAGGCAGTTTGACAGCACATAGTCATGCAAAAGTCTCTTTTTGAGGACAGGAATGAGGTCCTCAATAAAATAATAAATATGTCTTCATGGTCCAGTTTAATTCTCATTCTTTGTGGAGCAAGAGAGTCAGGCTTTATCTTCATGATCTGTAAACTCTAATTTTGGTTTGACAAAATGCCTGGAAAATATTGGGAAGGGCTAAACAGTGGTGTAAAATGCCAAGCTAAATGTTCCTTTTAAGTGCTTCAAGCTTATAGAAATTTCTTTTGTCAGTTTGATTGTCCTAACTCAAAATCCATTTTAATGCTCCTAGGAGTTGGGGAATTGCCATAAACTGCCAGATGCACAGTCTGTCTCGTAACCTCTCTCTCTAGGAGTACAGGCAAGAACACAAAGTTGCCTGTAAGCTGTTTCTAAAGTACTGCTGGTTTTGTTCACGTCCTGAGACGTGAAGAGATCGCATCCCTAACACTCATATTGTTAGTGTGTATGCTTACATTGTCCTTTCTGTTAATCTTGACCTAAAGCCACCATGGCAATGCTTTTCACAGCTCAGCTATGTACTGCTTAAGGCTTTATTCATCGACTATAATTGAAGATTTCAAAAATACAAAATGGAATTATTATAGATGAGCAACTGAGGTAATGGAGATCATTAGAGAGGGCTCGATGGTGAAATAAAGGGTTAATGAGCAGCATGTCAGTAATCCATCGAAGGACTAAGCGTGGGCTGAGGAAGACCTGTGTGGCTCTGTACAAGGAAAAAATATGGCTGGGAAAACGTAGAGTAACATCTGCAGGTAACAGCTCATAGCGTGAGCTGTGTCTGTGATGTTGCTTATCACTGGAGCTTGTGAGCATGCTTTTCCTATGAGGAAAAATAACCACCCAAATAGAAAATGCATCACAGATGATAATCAACAAAACGGTGGGCAATACAGCATACTGATAACGTACATATGATATAGCCCATAGCTTGGGTGCTTTGTATTCAAAGTGCTGGAGTGTTAGACACCATTGCTGGTTGTTTAATCACCAATGATATAATGTGTTTACTGCTTACCAAATATAACAATAAATCCAGCATTTAATTGAAATGTGTGGTAAGTTAAGGCTGAGGGAATCAAGTTCACTGAAAGGGATGTGATAAGAAATGGCTTCAAGAGCATTTAAACAACTGGTGGGTGACCAGTTGTATTCTGGAGTGCTGACAGTGATTTGGGGGTCCAAATAGTCTTTGAAATGCAGATGCTACTATGAACAGGCAGCAGATTGTTTTTGTTCAATTTAAAGCTTATTGACTTCTAATTTTTTTCCAGTCACTTTTTCTTGAGGAGAAATAATTTGGGTACAGACTATATTTACTCATTGTGTTTGTCATGTGTATAGCTCCTTTGCCCTCTCAGTTTTTTTGGTAGAGGGGAATGTTGTCTTTCAGCTGACTAAGAACTTTTCTAATATGTCATTTTGCAGGAAGAAAGCTCAGTTCTTGTCTGCTTTGCAGGGTGGGAAATGCTGCCATTTACGTCAGTGGAACTGCACTGTTTTGAAACTGCTTTACATACACTAGGAATCAAACTAAACATTTTTTTTTTTCAGCTGCTTGGGCCAAACTGGTTCCCTGGTTTTGGACCTGTTTGCTGCTTCATCTTTATGTATCATAACTCTGCAATCAGGCTTTGGTATCAAAGAAATGTCTGGAGTTCTTGCAGATTTTGTTTCACGAAACTCTTCCTCTGTCTGAGTAGGTGTTTCTTACACAGTTCAAATTATGTTCACAAATAACCTGTCTGTATGTCTATACCCCCACTGGCTCTGTGCCTCAGCATGCACCATAGTATTACAGATGAATTCATTAAAATGCTTAAGCATTCATTGCTGACATTTGTTCTGTTTAATTGAAATAATTTCTTCACCTTCTAAACTTGGCTATTATGACACATCAAAACTTTGGAATGTTCTCTTGTCAATTATTTATAAGCCTTACAAGTTATTTCTTAATTTCCTGTTTAGTTGTCCCAGAGCATGTTTTTATGTGAGTATGTATTCATATAATAGCATGCCCTTCATCTTAAGAGTGCTGTCTAATTTCTAGCTTCCTAGAAAATACATCTTCTTCAAGCTGTAACATCAATAGACAACACAAACCGCTCTGTTAAAATGCATAGACCACAGCGATGTTATGCTTTTGAAACAGGAGTATTTTTAATTAATACATTTCTTTGTGCTGTAACCTGTCCACTGCTGCAAGTAACCTAGCATCTGGAGCTGCCTAAATGAGGATTTCTTTGTAACTCAACTATGCTATGACGACAGAAAATGCAGGACACGTTCTGTCTTCACTTATGCTTTTTCCAATTTACTGAAATCATGGAGGTTTTCATGGCTGAACCTGAGCGTGATTAACTTACAGATATATAAGCCTGCTCTACCATGATACTTCCATTTTGTGAGTTTGTAATTGAGCTGGATCTATGTTCACAGGCTTCAGCACAGTCTTGTATTATCAACTGAAACATTGCTTCCCCAGCATAAAGCTGCTCTTTGGTTGTCTTAATCATTTTGCATTGTAACCTGTAACAGTGCTTTCAGTGTGTTAGTACCAGCAGGGTCACTCTGTAAATGAGTCTGAGGAAATATATTCTTTTTGTTGCATTTGAGGGGGATGAACCCCCCCCCCCCCCCCCCCCCCCTTCTGCAGCATAAATAGGTTTTGCCTGAATGCAGCAAACCCTAAAGGGGTGGTGAGTTTTTTTAAATATGGGAGTCTCTTCCTAGATTCCTACATCTGCAGTCAAGACACTGAGGGAAAGCAGCCTAGCTAAGTTCATCTGCCTACACAACTCCCCTGCTCCTGAGAGCAGCAAAGGCCGACATTTTTTCAGATTGGGAGGCTTCAGCACCCCAGCCCCAACTTTTTAAACTTATTCGTCCAGCCAGACACTTAGGAGGGCAGAGATAGCACTGAAGTGATTTGCAAGACTGAGTCCTCAGAACTGCAAACCTCTTTTTGCTCACATTGAATCTGCACCACTTAGGCCTGTGCTTGATTTCACTTTCAGCACAGAAGTTCTCTCAGTTTCTGGGACTATGCTCTTGCTAAACAGGAGGAATTACTTTTTTTTGGTAGCGTTATAATTGATGATCGGTGTTGGAGCTAATACCTTTGTGGGCTGGACAAGAGAGCTTCAGAAATAGCATAGTAGTCTTGTTAAGTGAGGTGAAAAGCAGCAGTGTCTTCTAAAACAAAAAATAACTTGCAGGAGTTCCTGTGGAGATGTCTATTTTCTTGATCTTCATGTAAGTGCTCAGTTTTAGTGTTCATAAAAAGATCTTAGTGCTAATTCTCCTGTAGGTTCCTTTAAAATATAGTGTTTAACTTTTTTTTTCTTATTCCTTAAAAGTTATTAACATGCCTCCTACACTTCTTTCAATGAACATACAGTCTCTGGTTTATTAATGCATAATGTGTCTCAGAAATCAGCTTAACTGATTCCCATCCATCAGTCAGCACCACTTTTTCTATTACTTTGCAGAACAGATTTCTTTGAAGCTCCATTTTGTATACTCTGGATTATATATCTGTCTAACTTTTCTGGAGAAGGGAGAGAACCTATCAGTTTTATTATTTAAGATTGAAGGGTGCATTAGTAAGAGCCAGAAACCTACTTTCCACATGGATATTGAGTTCTGTCTTTCAGAAGCTGCCTTCCACTCACACTTTTCAACTCTTAGAAATTAACTTAATGTTCAAGAAAGGACGAACAACACTAGTTAAAGCAGTATTTAAGGCTGGGACTGTGTAGAAATGAGCGGTCTGTAACCATAGAGTGTGCTTTCCAAAAAAAACCTAACTGGAAATGTTATGCCTCGGAGGCATACAGTGCATAAGCCTGGTGAAACGACGAGATTTATCTCAATATGTTGTCAAGCAAGTGTCTTCCATCCTGCCATTTCATGTCTGTCCTTTTCCTAACAGTGCTCCTAGTTGCCTGTCCTGAGGCACTGGTCTTTGCTGAATACAGAATATGTTGATTTGCATTTCTGCTCTGTGGCATTGCTGAAGCCTATGTAGAGGGATGTAAAGCTAGTATTTGTTACACCTCTTCAGCCATGAAACGCTGCCTGTACCAAAGCAATATAGTGGTCTCTGGTTGAAAAGCAGGCAAGAAATGGGGCACAAAGGCAAATGTTTTCCTCGAGGATTTAACTTAGCTGGCACTTGGGAATGATTCAGAGCCACCCCCAGCCAAACACATCCAAACCCAGACCTGGAGCTGAAAAGGCTTGGATTGCACATAGGAAAGACTTGCATCTTCTGTGGAGCAAATCAGCAGAGAAGTGCTGAAAACAAGTCAGTCAGCACTGGGTTATACTTAAGCTAGAAATACTTAAAGCAGAAGCCTGGAATCTCCATTCAAGCAAAGCAAGTGAGAGACATGAGAGATTTCTGGTGCATATGCCTACACTCTGGCCATGAAGATGAAACTGACCCCGTTTGGGTTTGCTGATGGAAAAGCTGTGTTACCAGACTTCTCTCTCTGTGTACTGAGACAATTGAGTGAGTTCATGTTTTCAGTGAAGCGGCTTCCGACCATTTAGCGGGAATTTGCAAAGCCTTAGATTAATTATGTCCCTGGATGTGAATGAACTCTGTTTTTTCCTGGGGGAGCAAGTCCACAAGCAAGGCTTTGTTTCACTGCCTCACAGTAAAATGGTGCCTACAGCTTTGTGACTTTTCCTAGACCGTGTGGGGTAGATGTGGAATCTATAATGACCTGCAGCACCTAAAAGTTAGGTAAGAGGCAGATTGTGTATTGGCACTGTGGAGAGCTTGAGCGAGCAGTTCATGGCCGCCCTGTGCAATTGAGTCATCGCAGTGTTGGAGCTGTTAATCGGGAAAATTAGGATTGCCGATGTGTATGCAATTTCAGATTACAAAAACATGTGCATCTGCATCTCTAAAATAGGAAAAGAAGTAGAAGCCTTGAGTCTGGAAAAGTTTTACAGGTAGGCAGCACCCACTTCCTTTAATCAAGACTACAGGAGAAGAGCTGAAGGTGACCTGTTAAGGGTCTGCTGCTTTATCAGGTATAAAAAGAGGCTTGAAGCTGGTGTGTGTGTGTGTAATACCATAATAGCAGCTTAAAGACCTGAGAGAAGAGACCTCACTGTTGATGGTTGCTAGTGAGGTAGAGGAAACTAGAGCTTTTCGATGAGCAGAGACCTCCCGATTCCGTGAAAGGTAGGTCTCAGTTCATTTAACCGTTCATTAGGAATCCATACTAATTGAATGTAGCCCCTTTCTTCCCGCTAAGCAGAGGCTGACAGAACATTACAACAAATTTCAGCCTTTTCCCGTTTTGTTTTTTTTAATAAGATTGTGACTAAAGGGAGCAGGTCAGCCTCGTGACCATTCCCATAGGATACAGTTCAGAGGTGTAACGTACAAAGAATAGCATCTCCCTTTTCATAAAATGTATCACTTTTGTTCAGAGGCAGATTCTGGTCTTTCTGAAGCCCTGAGGAAGAGCTGCTGAGAAGCCTGGTACAACAGGTAGACAGACAGTGGCAGAATTTAATTAATACTTAGCATTAGGAAGCCTCTGTTAACTAATGAAACGAAATCGGTGTTGATTTGATTTCAAACAGCAATGGAGAATTGAATAGCCCAGGCTCTCCTCTGAAAAGGAGAGTCATGACACACAGAAGTCAGGTGATGTGCTCTTTATATGGAAAGACATTTCTGGATGATGTTCTGAACATGGATGTCGATACTTGATTTGTTTTCCAGGCTGTGCCTACGCTGGATAGCTTCATTTTGACAGGACCCTGGTAGTTGCTAGCACTAAGATTGCTGGGTCTTTTATGCCTGAGGGAGAATCCCAATCTCAGTGTTTGGGCTGTGTGCTCTACATGCCATGTGGCTGTCAGCGTTTTGGCCCATGACCTTCTTCTGACTGACACATCCCATCCGTGCTCTGGAAAACACACGCATGCACACCCACTACTGCACAGAGTTCATAGAGAGGACACATGAATCACATAAACTTTATTGTCAAGATCTGTGGTCTTTGCCCTTTGCTTATTCGCTTGTAAATGTTTCTGTACAAGAGGGTGCTCTGTGCATGTTTGTGTCTAGTTTATAAGTGACAAAATCTGATCTCACTTTACACTCGTACTTGTTTACTTCTAGACGTTGCTGTGATATAGGTGCTGAGAGAGATACATCCATTGTGAAAACAAAATGAAAAGAACCAGATGCACTTGTGTGCTTTCTTTTTGTGATTGAAGCTGTTCCTACTGCATTACCTTCAAATCAAATTTACAGTAAGGTAATAGGGCAATAAATGTCCTAAACAAAGCCCAGGGACACTTATTAGGCAATTGCATCGTAATAGAGTCATAGCTTTGAATGGTACCTTACATGGCACTAGTATTGGGTGGCCAGTTAATAAAGGACAGGCAGTGGCAGCAAAGAAAAACCTCGAACCCAAAACATCCTTTAAATCTTAAGTCATTAGAAAGATCAGTCCTGAGCTTCCATGAATTTATTAGCACCAGGACAAAGTAGATGGAATACACTGTGACTAACTCTGCAGCTAGTAAGCACCAAGTGTAAATGGTCACATACAAGGCAAACCAGGAGAATTGCACGCAGAGTTTTGGTTAGTGCTTCAGGTTACCAAAAAAGCTTGAGGATAAGGATGACAGAAGAACTGGAGTGGTTTTTGCTCTGATAACAAGATGAGTCATGCTGAAAAAAACTTTGTTTTTTTCCTGGCAAATAACTTCAAATATCAAAGATGAAATTAGGGTATGATTGTTTTTCCTTTGAAAACAGTGATGTATTGAATCTGATTTCACTGTGCAACCAAACAACCTTAACATTTTTGTCCAAATCACAGTGACACTACACAAACTTGCAGATGACTAGTAGAAACTTGCGTTTATGAAGGAAAGCAAACATTAGTAGCTGCTAAAAGTACTGACCTGAATGTGCAGGTGTTGTTGCATTGTCAAATGTGAAGATCTCTTGGGTTTTATGGTTGAGTGTGTAGTTTTTCCATGTGTATGTGGTGCTCTTCCTTTGAAATACCACAAAAATGTCTTATCTCCTTTCTTTCTCAGAGGAAGGTCAAGAAGTCTGTGGCGTATTGACACATCAGCACTTGCACAGGGCAATTTTCCTGGCATAGAATGCTAGTTAAACTTGAATCAAAAAGAACTTGAACCCTCTGTTGGGTGAGGCATATAATATGGTGAAACTAATAGTTAGCCTGTGAAAAATGGGTCTCGTGTAAGAAAGTTAGTCTTCTGTGGTGGGAAACACTCTGAAATTCCACAAAGTGAATTTGAAAAGTATTTTACAAGGTACAGTGGGTGATAGGTTGTTTTCCATTTCAGTCCCAGTGAATACAGAATGACCTACACTGTGCTCTTAGTCTTACGTACTCCTACAGGCTGCTCCCAGACCTTATTTAAAAACATTATGGAAAAAGGGAGAAGAGGTGGTGAGTGCTAAGGTCATTGAATCCAGCCAGATTCACCATTTCCTGGGGAGGTGTGCAATACAATGATATTGTTTCATTACCTGCACAGTCTTCACCATTTTCAGGAAAGGGTGGGCTTTTTGGCCATGTAACAGTGGATAAGGGAAGGAGGAAATTTCAGGAGAGTTTTGGGCTGTTGATTTCTTAGCTATTTATGACTTTGAGGCACTTAAATTTAAAAACTTTCAGCTGTATCCCCCTTCTAATCATGTGTTATTGACTGATGTAGATAGCCTTTCTCTTCTTGGTTTGCTAGCCCCGAGAAACCCCCTCATAGCACGCAGTCATTGTGCTGCACAGGGAATTTTGGTGCTGGATTTTGATTGTGAGTTCTAAATTTAGTAGCCAAATTCTTGAGACCTTTTTTCTGACTCAGGACTGCATTCCTCCTCTGTGTGCGCCCACACCTTCCTCAGCTCCATTTGTTGCTCAGCTGGTAAGGACAGTGTTTATTTGTGGAAGTCCTGGTGCAGGGCAAAGGAAGCCACAGAAAGTAAGATTGCATCAAAGCAGAAGTTTGTTGGGCTGTAGAACACCCGCAGCAGGTGTTGCCTGCTTTGGCTGCATCATATGGATAGGTGACAGGAAATCGGAGTTTCCATATTCTTTGCTGTACTAGTTTTTTTATGAGGGATTGACTTGGCTATATTGCAGAAGAGTGGTGGTTTCTTTTTCCTATTTCCATTTTCCTTTCTCCCCTGTTCGCTGAACTTTTCTGACCATGTAGAATGCAGCGTGTTATCACTCAGACCTATCCAAAGAGATGCAGCCTTTACAGCCAGAAAAGTACAGTTCTCTAAGTGCAACTGATGTGGGGACAATGCTATTTGTGCCTTACAATTTATTATTGTCGAAAAACTTAATATTGTCGACCACGGAGAGCAGCCTTGATTAGTCTTAGTGTAATGCAGACAAATTCTTTAGACAAGAGGAGATTCATGTGGAATCAGGGTAAATGTTCTTAATAGGCTCTTTCATTTGACCAAGCAGTAGTAATAGACTTGTAATTGTTGTATGTGTATTTCCAGACAAGTCAATAATTTGCTTCCAAAACCACTCAATTACATGTGGCCACTCATAATGAAAAGGTTTGTTCTGGTGAATCTTCAGCATGTATCTTTTAATCTCTCATTGAAGATTGAACTATGATGCCTAATGTGGTTCTTGAAAGGGACAGCCTTGTTATGCTTTGCTAAAAGAGTGTTGTACTTGTACTTTTAAAGTGGATTAAATTAAACTTGATGCTGCTGTGAAGAGACAAAGTAAGGAGAGACCAGGATCACTGAAGTCATCACTGGAAAAAGCAGTATAGCTCTTCATCAATGCTCTGGTAATTTTGCTGTAATGAAGTATGGGCAGAATCTAAAGAAAATGGCGTAAATTCCCACTTAGCCTTGGGCTCTTTAATTCCTCAAATGAAAAAGGTTTGTGAAACTGCACAGATAGAGCAAAATATATCCTGCTAAGTGTCTTTTCATGGGTCTAATTTAACCAGCTTCAGCAAAATACCCATTCACCTGAGGGGGTGCTCTAGGTACCAGTAAAGCCACAAGCCTTATGTCCTATTTTGTTGATGCTAGTTTAAATTTTCCTAGCAAAGTTACAAGACAAGGTGGTCAGAAGGAAATGGAGAATATTGATGATGCTCAGGACATGCAAAACTACTCTGAGTTGTTGGAAAACTTGGAAGGCACATGTTTCCCCACTTGTGAGCAGCCTTTTGGATGTTTTGGTCTTTAATGAAGTCTGCAGAATTTGTGGCATCTTGGTAAGCCCTACAGAGCATCTGTCTGTTGCCAGGACTTGAAACTACTGACTTGGTGTGTCTGGGTGATGGACAACTGAGGAGGAGTCTTTGTATAGGTGCTGTGGTCTTGTTCCTTGCACCAGCCCTTTGAGTCTCAATGAGCAGAAGCAAGATGCTTCTGAGGTGGAGATGGGAGCCACAGAACCTTCATCTAGAACTGCCAGCTTTTGATTAAGAGAGATTTATTTGGGACTGGAAGATTTGAAAGGTTTGTAAGGATCCTTATACAGTTGTAGTAAAGAAAAGCACACTTGAGGCCTGCCTTAAGCACCAAAATGAACGTTTCTGGAGGCTGGTACAGAGCAAGCTTATATATTCAGGGTTGGGGTTGGATGTATTTAGGTGTATATGTGGTATCCAAATTCTCATTTTGGAGAGCTATGGCTTGATTCACTTGCCTGTATGTCCACAGGTGGTTTCATTTGAAATGACCTAAGATATCCTACCTGACCTCCAGCTGTTTCTCCATGTCAGCTGTGTGGTGTGCTCCAATATCCCAGAGAATCTCAAAGGCTGGTAGGTGACCCATGCTTTGGTATCAGGTTCAGAACATACCTGCTCCTTGAAGAGTAAGGTGGGAAAAGCTATTTGTGCCCACTGGAGGCTGAGAGACGTTGGTGCGATTGCTCTTCCTCGGAAGCTTCACTATGGAAGAACAGCTCAGTTCACTGGGGTTTCTAGTTACAGAAGTTTCCTGGAAGATAACTCTCTACCAGTGACACAGGGTTCCTGGCTAAGCTGGACCCTCTTTGGTACTGAGCTTGGAAGTTCTGTGTCCTTCATTATTTTGACCATTTGTACTCTCTGGACAGCTGTGTGATATTTTGGTAGAACCCAGCATGAAGGCCATTGTAGTAATTTCCTCTTCTGAACATGGTGGCCCATTTGATTCTTATGAAACTGAAGCAGTCTCTTTTTGCTCGCTTCTGAATGGAAAGGTTTTGCGTGCCTCTTATGTCCGCACCCGGGCTTTAGGTAAGATGTTTTGCACTCTCAAGATCTCTCTCAGGAGCTGTGGCAGAGTACTTTGTGTTAAGTTTTCCTTCTACTGGGGCTTTTGAGCATTTCGAACAGTAAAGAAGTGCTGTTCTCTCTGAATGGCTGAGGCTGGGAGCTCTCAGCACACCAGCTTTAGTCACGTATGTTTATTAGCTGCAGTTAGAGATAAAGATAACTTGGTCTTTTTTATTAAAAACATCATGAATGATGAGAAGGTTAAAGGAAATACTGTATGCTTGCATGTGACACTAAGAAGACTTAAAATCTGTATTATTAATGTTATATTAAGAATCCCCACAGGAAAATTGTAATGGCTTGTTGTAGATTTTATCTTAGTAGGAGCAAGGTGAACAACAGATGACAATTATCATGTTTTCAGTTCAGTAATTATTTTTAATGAGACTTTTGTCTTTATTTCGTGATCATCTCGAGGTACACATCTTACTCTGTTTTTTACCTATACTGTTATCACCAGAAATGCAGTGTGGGTAAATGTAAAGTACCCTCAGAAAATAAAACTTTACTGAAATCTTATATGGGCCCTTGAAGTTGAAACATCTTTATTACCAGTTTATAGACACTTAAAATGTCACTGTCCTACAAAGTTAATTGCTCTTGCAACTTTAGTAATGACAATTACCTGGCCTGCCTTGTATTGAATTGAGCCGTTGTGTACCTGTGTCGAGTCATATGCTTTTTCCTTTTTAAATACTCTTACATACGTTATATAAATCAACAAATCTTTTTAGATGGGTTTTTTAAAGGTTGATGTAACTTTTAAATTGTATCTGGCTTCTGTTTGTTTACTTGAGAGCCTTTAAAGAGAGACACCTAAATGTAAATGATACTGTAACGTACTTGATACCTTACTAAAATATAGGTCTTGTAATACTCGACTGTTATCTCTGCTCTCAGCCTTGTACCATTCTGTTCTTTTAGCAAGGTTGAAAAGGGTATTTACTGCTCTTAACAGCTAGGGTGCGAAAAAGGACCTGTAGGGAGTCCTAAACTGGTTCATTTGTTATCGACTTTAAAACAATAATGCAAAGACTGTTATGTCTTCAGTATGGGTAAACAGGGGAGGGAAAGAAATTGGAATGAAAAACTGTGAGGTGATGTAATGAGTTGTCATGGCATACTGGCATATAAGCATCAACATGCTTTGTAGGGACCTTTGCCCGCATGCAGCCCTTCCGAGCGTGATGCAGAGATGGTGTTTGCCCACAGGGCAACTTGGCATGCAGCTACCTGCTATATATGCTTTGCAGAGTGCACAAAATATAATTTGTGGATGCATAAAAATATGTGCTGAGAATATAATTCCTCGGGAGCAAGTATACTGATCATTTGACTCAAATTGTTTCTTAATTGAAACACAAAACTACTCCTCTTTAAACTTCAGACTACTTGTGATGATGTCTGGTAGGGAACGTATAAACTGCATCTTCGAGGAATAGTGTGTCTGCTTCCCCCCACAACTAACAGATGCCTTTTGGATTAACAAATAAGGATTTTCCGCACAGCAGCAATATCTGAGGTTATCAAATTCTCCTAAATTAAAAAACTTGCCAACGACATAAATCAGATGGCATTGCTGCACGTATAAATGTTCATTCGTTACCCCAAGAAGTAGTTCATTTTTGCACAGCTGAGGAATTATTTTCTTTCCAGATCTGGTAATAATTCAGCAGTGTATTTGACCAGGTTTGTATACATAAATGACTTCAGTAGCACCCAAAATATTTATTCCTTACTTGAGGCTTGCCATCATCAGAGCTTTGTCTTTTTGGCCTGTGGCGTTGGGCAGAGTAATCTTAAGTCGAAACATCCTCTGGTATGTTCACAGATCTGTGTTTCACGTATGATTTTGCTAAAATAAGCATAGGTCTGAGATGTTAAATTCCAGTCTAAATTAAACCTGTTATCAAATCTGAGGTCTCTGGACCTTGAGATTTTCAATTCAATTTTATTACAGAGAAGGGATCATTCTCAAAATCCCAATTTTGATAATGTTTGGGGGGGTGTTCGGCACTGGGCTTTTTTTTTTTTGTAACCTTGCCTTTGTGGTCTTAAACAGAGTGATTGCACTAGTGGCTATGTTATGTAGCGAAGTATAAGCACTCTGTACGTAGATAATACCTGGGCTTAACAGTTTTCTTTGTTCACAGCCTTATCAGGCATAGCAACAGCTCCTGTGTGTGACAAGCTTTTGCCCAGGGAATACACTCCCTGCCTTCCTCAGTCAGCCGCCTCTTACCACTGAGGTTCCCTACAGGACAAAAATATTTTGTATACATTCCCAACTTTCTAGTGGAGAATTTGGTCACTCTATAAAGTTTTTTCATGTCTTGAAGAGGTCCATTTCCTTACAGTTGCTTTTATGCGAACAAATAAATAGATCAGGAAAAAACAACAACCATCACCCCATAGTAGCTGTACATTAGCACTCAGTGCATTACATTAACTTTCTGGGCTGTTTCCTTAATTTAGCAATGTTCTTCAATGTTTAGTAGGTGGCAGTCAGAAGAATCTTGGTCTTTTTTGTTTCCAACCGTTAAGCATTTAGTACGGTCTAGAAAATATATCATGATCCTTCCATAGTGGGCCATGAAGAAAAAGGCTACGCATCTGTGTGAGAATGACTGCACTGGGACTTAGACCCCTGTACTGAGTGATGCTAACCCATAGAGGGGAGGTCTTCCCACTCACACTGTTTCTGGCTGGTAAGAACTCAGTTTACTTTTAACAGGTTTTAGAAAAACAGTTAAGAACACTTATGATTGCTGCATTTTTCCTCAAAGTACCCAGTAGGGCAAAAGCACAGGGAATTTGGTTCATACCCAAGGGACCCAGAATCAGTGGAATCCCAACCTGTGTTCACACGGGTTGGTGAAGAGGGGCAGATGCTTGGGGATGCAGAAATTGTACTTGGAAGAATCTTGGAGAAATATTTGCTTTGTTAGATAGTCTTTTGGACAGGCCTGTGTATATTCTTTGTAGAAAAATGCTATAGCTATTGCCATCCCTTTACCACCTCCCTTTGGTAGTGTTTGCTTTGGAAGGTACAATCTGGCCTTGCTTTGTTCACATATGCACATTATTTCTATTCTAGAAAGTCTGTAGTGAGTAACAGCAGTCACAGGGTAGAATTCATCTGCCTACAACCGAGTTTCCTTTACAGTCAGTGGAGATCAAATCAGGACAGTCAATAGATTCTGGAGTGTAATTCCTGCTATCCTAAAGCAGCGCTTAAGTAGGTCAGATAAACCATGCCTGAGAGGCTTATTTCTTTCCCCTGATTTTTAGAGGGAGAGTAGGTGGCTGTGTTACAGTCATCAACCCCGTAGACACAGAAGTTTGGTGATGTGTGTCCCACCCGTTGTGTTGATGGAGATGGTTCCTGCGGTGGGGTGTCCTCACTTACATGGCTACAGCTCTGCCATTCAAAGGGTTGGGCTCTTTGCAAGCCTCGGCATCAGAGTTCGCCAGTATGAACATAGAGCCCTCAAATGTTTTAAATGCTATACTTGTGCTGAAAGTGACATGCTAAAATTAAAACATTAAATTTATGTAATGTACAGGAAGGGAGCATAGGTGCTGAAGGAGTTTTTTGTCAAATGGGCCTTTTGCTGTAAGCCCAGAGCAAGTTTAGCACTGTTTTGAGCGGGGGTTGGATTATGTGACCTCCAAAGGCCTCTTCCAGTCTAGTTTATTCTGTGATTCTTCTGCCAAAAAGCCTTTCTACTGCATGATTGTGTCATTTTTGGAATCAGCCTGTGTTTAGATAGCTCTCCAGATCACAAAACAACTCTGTCTCAGGTGTGGACCCTGTCATGTTTTCTGACCTACTGCTGAGGCCACACAATGAGATCCTGATTAGCTTTGCTCCTTGAGATGAGGCTGGGTCTTTGTAGATACCCAGAGTATTTCTTTGCAGTACTAAATTAATTTTTTCCCCCTTTTCTACAAAAAATAAATATAGAAATTAGAGTGGAGGAAGATATTTTTCTGTTCTGCTAGGAACATTTTATAAGACTTGGCATGAGTATCTTGGGAGTCTGAGTTAAAGATGGTGAACATATGGGAAAGCCCAGGAGGAAGCATACAGTTTTAGTTTTCAAACCTTGCTCTTGGATTGTTACATTAATGTAATGAAAGGACATTAAATGAGCTGAGGTTATTAAACCCTAAAGGTTACTGATTCCTATTGGGGATCACATTCAAAATGTAATTAAACCAAGTCCAGATATTTCAATTTCTAGCCAGAGATTTATGTAACATAAGCCAATTCTTTTTCCAGTTCTGAACTTTATTGAAAACGGGCTTGCTAATTTGCTTATTTCTTTTTAGTAGTAACTGAATAGACATTCTTTAGACCCACTTGGCTCTAGTAAAACAGTAAATACCAATATCAAAGTCACAGTTCAAATCAGATCAAGTATCTGGGAAGATAAATGCTTGTGCACTGCTATTAAAATCTCACTCCCCTAAAACTATATAAAGTCTGCAAACAGATATCCATTAAGGCGCTGGCTGTGTATTGTTCCAGACGGTCCATTGCTGGTGTAATGCTCTCCATTACGATGTGAGAAGGAACAATAGCCTAAACTGTTAATTCTGCTTATTAGGAATATGGGATTACACTTATTAATATGGGATTGTTTCCATCTAAAATGTTCGTTTCATTGTAACATGAACGAAATGACTTTAACTCTTTAGTTCTAAGAACACTAAATATAAAAAAGAAAAATAATATTATAACTAGTCATCCTGAAATCCCCAAATTTTGTGGATTTGACTTAACTTCTAGTGTGATTCAGTTAATGGAGTGGTCTCTCTTCTACTTTCATCTGACTAGCTTAGCTGTTCTCCAACAGTTTGGCTCTACAATGTGTTTTCCTCAGGCGTGAAGCTGGTCTAAGGGGTTCAACTTCCTAGTACTGCATTTTCCAGGTCTGTGCTGGAAAGTTAACTATTGAAATGATTTGAGTTAACGCGATGAATCTCCCCCACAACTTATTTCTTAGACTATTTCAGTGACCTGTTTGACATCACGGCTCCACATAAAATGGCACATATCTATGTGAAGGATGATTTGAGTGTGTCCCTTGGCTGCTCTGGAGCAAGGGATTCTTCTCCCCGGCAACAGCATCCCTATTCATGCAGAATATGTAGAAATCAATTGACAGAGCAAGGGAATAGCTGTCTGCCTTGGTGACTTGTTCACACTCTTACAGGGTTTGACTGGCCTAGGGTGATCGGGCACTGTGACAAGGTGCAGCTGGGGACTGCGAAAGACATGGTTTAAAGTCCCCAAGGTCAGGAAAGAGACTCGAACCTAAGACTCCCACAGCTTGGGCGGTTGCCTTGACTATGGGATAAAATGGAACGGTACTGCAAAAGCATTTGACTTTTTAGTTTAGAAATAATTCTGGGATAACTGAAGCTGCCTTTTTAGGAAAGCTTACTACTGGCTCTTGATTTCTTGCCTGCTACACCTGTGAGAACATGAACAGGAGGAATCATAGGACAAGGGGGAAGATGAGTGTTTTCAGGGAAAGGAGAGACACTATTTCTTAATATCCAGCCATTGGATAAACAAGATTACTGTGCCTGAGACAACCAGGGCAGAGGAAAACTTCTGAAAGACCTATAGTCCTGATAGAAAGTATTCCTGTTTGAAGGTACTAGTGATGCTTTACAGGTTGCAGGCAGGCTGGGTGAAAAGACAATTCAAGGACTGAACTCAGGCAGAGTAGCTTGTATGCAGAAGGAGGAGGATGTGAGCCTTTCTTTTTGCTACTCTGTGGTAGGGTTACCTCTTCTTGGGCTGTGCACGTGTAGGCTACTTAGGTGAGGCGCTCTGTTAAATTAGGGAAAAGGCCAATTTAGGACACTTTTTCCCCTCTATCAGTGATCAGAAAAAAAAAAAAAACGAACACCCAAAAACCAGACAAGTGGGAAGCATCTGGTAATGTGTGACCGTAGCCTCAATATGCAGAACAGCCCCGAGAAACTGGCTCAGCAGCAGATCTGTATGTGGGAGTCAGCCAATGCTCCCGCATTAATTAATGAGGTGAGGAAAGAAATGGAAATGCTTGTTCTCCAAGTTCATTCTCTATGGAAGATTTATCTGGAAAAGCTTCTAAGCAGATTTAATGGAGATCTACACACTTGTGAAAAGAACTTGTACGTATGGTTCTGGGCTATTTCAACAGAGGTCCCAAAAATAGAGTAGGGCAAGCGATAACAGGTTTCCTCCTGTTGGTTATTTCAGGTTTTATTTATTTCTTATTGAGTGAAAGTCCCATGGAATTGAGTACAATATTTGAGCCAGTTATTCTCCTGTCCTCACTGTGGGCTTGCTCCCTGCAGGAGTGTTTCCTGAGGAAGAACTGATAAAGAAGTAGGGATTAAAGAACGTGATATTCCCCCTAGAAGAACAGGTCTGGTAGTTTTGTCTTTAAAAGGTGCGTGTCAGCACAGGCCAATGTATGAATTTATTCCACATCAAAAATGCTTCCTTAACGCTGGCAACATGCCAATGACTTTAAAAAAAAAAAGGGGAAGGGGGAGGTGGGTGGTGGTGGAAGATGAGATGCAGCAGCAGCATGTAAAAAATATCCAGCTGAAAGGGATAAAGTGAACGTGCTGTGGGCAAGGGGAGCTATTTTGGTTGAGGTCAAAACTGAGGGGGGAACAGGTCATGAATGCAAACTGGAGAAGGTTGGGTTTGAAAGGTGCTCGGATGGATTTTCTCTGCAGTGAGGAGAGGTAGCAGGTAGTCGTGACTCTGCTGTTAAGGCTTGTTGTTAACCGCTTGTTGCATATGAAAGATGCAACAGATCCTCCCCAAACTGCTGGCCAAGCGCGGGGTTGGATTTCCAGGGAGTGCAGGAATAAATCAATCAATTGGCTCATGAGTGAAAATGAGTGGAAAGTGGGTCACTACGGAAAGTTAGTGCCCCATGGCAGCTGGTGGCTTTGCCTCAAGCGATCCCGGCAATTCTGTGTGCTCTCTGCAGGCTCTCATCTGCGTGGTGGGTGATGCTGGCAAAACAGGGGTGATGCAAGCAAGGGATCCAAACTCATTTGTTTCTTTATTAATGCAAGCTTGATGTTGTACTGTTGCCCTTACACACACAGACAGACGTTTCAGGAGTTGCTGTTATGGCAGGGGGATGAGTCTTCTGGGCTTGGGTGCCTTGGTCTGAGCGCTGCTGGGACTGTTGCTCTCTGTCTGGCCCGCAGTTGTTGCTGGAGTTTGGCTAACTGTACATTGCTGCCCTGGGCTGTGGGAAGCATGGCCCTTGCACAGAAGTGTGTCCTCTCGTGCTCTTCTGGGGAGGGAGAAAAAGCACAGGCTGCTCTCATTTTGTGCCAAGGAAGAGAAATTGTACAAGAAAGCCTTTTTCTTGTACACTTGTAAACCAGTGGCTAATGTTGGTGCTGAACGCCAATAACCGAGTTTAGGAGACTGTAACGTACAGAACCAAGCACTCAAAATGTGGAAAGTCCAGAAGCAGTCAAATGCAAACCAGACCTAAATAGTTAAAAGCCTGGAAATACACAGCTAGGAAATTTCTGAATCTTTAGCTTCAACTCGTAGCGTAAAGAATAAAAAAAGAAACCAAAACATTCCTCATCTTGCCTAAAATCTTCCACAGCAAACAACCCCTTCAGGTCTCAGGTGTTTATGAAAATTAGTGGGACTATAAATATGCTTATACGGCACTGTGAACAGTATCATTGCACCTTTCAAAGAGGAAAAAATTGTGTTGTGTGACTTAATAATGCATTTCCATGCATCGCATTTTACTTGAATTTTCTTTTCAATTTAAACTTAAATTGGAATTTCTTTAGCTTTATGATTCTTGGTTGAGGGATTATTACAATATTCCTATAATGTTTTTGCCTTCACTGTACTGCTGTAATTCTGGATTAATATAGGTTTGATCTACAATATAGAATGGGAGAGAGCTAGTGCTGGAGTTTGAATGCACTTGAAATTGTGTGTATATTTAAAGAAGCATCCTCTTCGGTAAAATTTTTTGAATAGCAGAGGGAAGGTACCCCTATGTTTTCTGACAATTGGTAGGAAAAATGCTGGATAAACTGGAAACAGTTTATTAAAAAGTCCTATTTCCTCCCACTCTCGCGCACAGTGCTGAGCTCAAGTGAGAGCTCCAGGGACTGGAAATGATTTTATGGAGTAAACAGGTTGCCTTTTATTAGAGCTTATTTTCTCAGCTTTGCAGAACTAAACTTAGTGCCCTGCTGTTGATGTCATTTTAAAACCTATCACTTAGGCTTCTTTAAATCTTTGACAGACCAATTATAATTAACATGATGGGCCTAAATCGCACAAGAATTTTCAGCTCTTCTCTTGAGGTACCTAGTATGTCAACATAAAAAAAAAAAAAGTTTCTCACTTCATAAATTTTTAGGATACTTTAGTCTTCCACCTTGTAATAATTATATATCCAGAGATATTTGTGCCCTTAGATTTTCTGCTAGCTGTTTCTTTTAAGCTGGGTACCTGTGGGAACAGCAGGCTTTAGTGGTTGCAAACATTGCGTTGAAATTTGAGTTAGTCATCTTTTCTCTCCTCTTTCTTTGTCTAAACTGCCATACATTAGGCGGTTCAGGGTGTATGGCACATAAATACCACTTGGCTAAGAATTTCAAAGTGGGGTGAAGATCCTTGTGAGGAACACTCATGCTTTTCAACAAGAGCTGCCTCCAGACTGCAGAAGACCTGGAACAATTGCAGCTATGCTATGCGGGAAGGTGGGAGAAAGGTGAGACTGATTAGGAAATAAACCTCTAAACCAATAAACATTTGTAATGGACAACTTTCCTGCTGTCTCTGCATATATTCAAAGCCTGTGTTGTTTGGTGATAACCTCTCCTGCCCTCACCAAAGGTTTTGTTCTGTTGTTGTTTGCTTTGAAGCTCTAGCAGAGCACTGCGGTGGTACCAGACTTAAATCTGAGGGTCAACAGACTGGTCTCATTCCACAGCAAACCCCACGGTCACCTAAGTGTCACTAGTGCCACGCTCCAAATACATCATGGTACGGTTTTCCTCAGAAGCAAAGGTGACAGTTTTGACAAAGGTTGTGAAGTGGGAATTACCAAAGCAACATAAATGGGAGCGTGTTCACTGAAGAAAGGAGAAGTTTCCTTTAGGGACTGGGGGAAGGAGAGAAATGAAATGAATTTTTCTTGTAAATGTTATGCACTGGGGACAGGTGGAGAGAAACTCTTTGCAGGCTTGGTTGAATGATGAATTTAGCATGAAGTAAGCTAGAGAATGAATTGTATAGACAATTGTATAGGCAGACTCTGAATTTTTTCATAAAGACAGTTTCCTGTGTGATGTTAATGCCATTGATAAGACTCCCAATTTTCCCTTACCTCTCCGGAGGTTTGTTGGATGGTTATTACAAATTTTCCACAGACTGGGAGATCTAAGAGTTTAGTTTGAACTCTATTCTAGCTGATTTTTTTTTACAACCATGCACTGGCATCTAGACAGTGGGCTATTGTAGAGGTTCTCTTTTTTTTTTTTCTTTACTATCTGTTTTCCTTTCAGTACATCAATCAGTCTGTGATAATTTTTAATCCAGCATTATTTTTGAGAGTGTTTCTGCAAGCAATCAGACCTTTGGAACAAACGTAAGTGGAAAAGAGAGTTTTCCCGTTCTCTGGATGTAGAAACATGACAGTACCTAGAAAAAGGCAAGATATAAATCATAAGCAGAATGTGAATTTGCTGAAGAGGGTTGTTATAGGCTCCTTGGGTTAGAACAACTTCATGTTTCCTTACAGTGGAGACTCTGGGAAGACATTCAAAACGGAGAACTTGATATGCTTGATGTAGAAAGAGGATGACTTAGTGAAAGCCATGCATGGAATTTTAATATTTACAGCTTTTCTAAGTGAGGGGGAAAAATCCAGTGGCTATTTCTAAATGAGTTCTAGTGGTGACCCATGCAGTCCACTGTCTTTTCTGCACACAAGGGATCTCTCACTGTAAAGAGTGCTAAGTTTGCATGCTTTAATTTAAAATCCTTCTTAAATAGAGTTTAACTGAGACCTTAACTCTCTTGACATTAGACATAATTATTAGGCAAAGCAAGTACTGTCTTTTATTAAACTAACTGGTAGAGCTGTAAAAAGTAGGCAAGCTCCTGGGCATACAAGGATTTGTCTGCTTTTTCCAGCTCTCCTAATAAGTTTAAGAAAAAAAAACAAAAAAAAGGTATTTTGTCTTTCTGTTCAAGCTTTGTCTTGTTTATGTCCTCAGATCACCACAACTCCAGCGACACTGAAGTATGCATTATCATTAGTATAAATTGTACTGTAGTTGTGCTATACAAATACATCATAAGAGATGGATCCTGCTGGGAGAGGCTGCAGTCTAATTGGAAGCCAGACACTACTGCGAAGTGTAGCAGGCATAAGAGGAGGGCGCACAGGGGGAGATTACTGAAAAAATGTGTTTGCATAGGTCATCTCTCCATACAGCTCATTTTGAGGAGCAGGTATGTGCTGGAGTACACTTCAGAAGTTGTGTGTAGCCTCTCCTCCTCCTTGCTGGCAGTTATTTAAGGACTTGATGGTAAAAGAGGCAGTTAACTCAGGATGAGTTAAGGGGTATGGCTGGAAATGATATAGCTTATGAGGTTACGTGTTAATGTCCAGTAGATGCAGGCTTCCAATGCTAAGATGGCCTCTGTGTCCTGTAACAAACCTCTGGAAAATGAAAGGTTTGGGAAAGCATGGGGAGTTCAGACCTAGGACCTGGGTTAGGCTCTTGAAGGAGGCAGAAAACACTTATAAAAATCAATCTGAATTGGGATTTTGAACAACCAGAAGATCTGAGAGGCTCAGGATCGATGTTAATATATGACTTTAGCTGGTGAGATGTTCGAGATTCTCTCTCCTGGTGGTAGAAAAGGATTGAAGTCTACTTGGATTTTCCAACTAGGATTTTCCAGTTTAGCAGAATTTTAATTGGTGCAACTCATGTATAAATGGTATCTGCACCGTGCTATGAATCCCTCACATACTCTGGGTGCAAACAACAGCTGTGGCTACTGTGTCCTATTCTCCAGCTGTCCCCGGTCTTCTGATGTGGTATCTGTTGGAGAATGAGGCAGATATCCTTCGGCAGATGGAAAGCCATAGCAAGCAGATGTTGCTGTAAAAATTAGTCTGGTTTGCAAGAATAGTTTATTCACCTGCATTGTTCTGAGACCATGTTTTCTAGAATAAAATGGAAACATGGCTAGTGAATTTCAGCAAATGTACATCAGATCTGCCAGGTGGGGGTCTAATATGGGCAGATTTAGTACAAGACTCAGAAAAATGGGACTAAGTCTCTCAAAAGCCAAAGTTATGTCCTCTCTACTGCCCCATACTAACTGACGTTACCTGCTAACTAAGCTTGGTAGGGCCTTCGACAAGGGTGGGATGTGTAGTGCTTGGTCCCAGAACTAGGTCTGGGTCTGAGTAGACAGTGATTTATATCAGGGTTCAAACCATGTGTAACCCATTTCTGTGAAATATTTGTATTCCCAAGAAGAGGTTTATCATGGGAGGATTTCCCAGCAGGTTAGGCACATAGCTATGCAGCTTTCATTTTTCATACTCTGATTTAACTGGGTCTATTCAGGAAATGAATAATTGCTATGCCGTTGTGATTTTTGCTTTCCCTTAGAATTGCAAGTTTAGCTGTTGCCTGTGAAATTCTAACCTGAACCTGATAAAACAAGAACAAGGTGCTGCCTTGGACTATAGGTGAAGTTGAATCTTGACTTAGATCACTTTGTGTGATTCCTGGAATAATCTGCAGTGTCTCCAACACCACAGTTGCTTAACTTCAAAGGATAGTAGGTGGTGACGTCTTCCAAGTCAACAAGAAGTCCTCTAAACTCCAGCAATTCAGACCCCGTGGCCCCAGTAATGCTATGCTGTTCTGGCAAACCATCCTTAGGGATGAAGAGGCACTGGCAAGTCCTGCTGCAAGGGATATTTAGTCCCTGCCCCGGGCTGTCGGCTTTCTGGAGTATGTGTTAATAAGGGGAACGTTCTCCAGGCTGAAACACTTCCAAGCCTGTTTACTCCCAGAGTTTTCACTTAGGGTTGGAGGGCTGAGGAAAGCATTTTCAGTGCCTTCCACCTGCTAATTGTTGTCGTCTGTAGCCCTGTTTATCTGACGGTTTCAGAAAGCCCTGAGACTACAAGGTAGCTCAGGCTATGCTGCCTGTGAATGATCTGGCCCACACCTGCTAGTTGTTTAACTTTTACCAGGTACTTTTTAAAAAAACAAACAACAAAAAAACCCAAAACAAAAAACAGAGCACAGGAAAAATATCTAGGTTTTGCAGTGATTGTGATTGTAACATTTGCTTGTAAAAATACTTCTAGTGGTATTCATAACAGCAACTGGCGAACTTTTCTTTACCTTCTCAGCCTTTATGCTCCAAACTGTACACTTTGTCTAAGATGTGTATTGATTTTTTTTTTTTGTTTTGGGGGAAGCCTATTATGATCATGTGTTGATTTTTCTACCATTGTCTCTTTTTTAATTTATTTCTTCAGGGAACCTTTTCTGCCAACCATGATCATTCACATAGTCATAAAAAAGAAAAATAAAACAATGAAAACTGAGACATAGTCAAGGTCCAAGAACTCCATCTAGTACTAGTATTGCATCACAATACGAATCACGATTCTCACCAGCCACAAAAATGCTGTAGTTTAGTTTTGGCTTCCCAGGCTTACCTGTGTTACTCAAGGAGCTCTAAAACACAAGGCAGAGAGCAATCCAGATGAATCTACTGCATGCAGTTTTTTAAAAATGCAAAGCTTATCACCGTTTGTAGTGTAATAACTCATTTTTCATCTTTTGAAGTGTTTTCAGACCATTTTCTCTTAGTCCTAGAAAAAGAAGCATTATGGAAGTTGTATCTGAGAAAGAGAGGTTGAGGGACTTGCTTCAAACCACAGAGGGAGCTGGTGCTGGATCTAAAATCTGGTTTCTGTCATTCCTGTCAAAGGTTTTGAAGACCTGTGCCATCTATTTGCTTCTCACTCAACTCAGCATTATGGACCCACAAGAAAAGCCCACTAAAGCCTGTATCTATATAGGCTTTGTGTATATATATATTACAGAATAATGTAGCCGCTGCAGCAACACTAATGCAAGTTTCAACACTGCAGTGGTGAGAATAAGCAGTGTTTGTCAGGCAACGGCTTAGCGTTTCTCATAATGACACCTCCACACAGATGATAATTCAACAATTCTGTGTTAGAGTTATCTGATGGTGACAAAATTTTCAGAATCAAAGGTATGGGGATAATTAGGAGTCTTGCTAATCATTCTGTGCATTTTTATTTTTTTTCCTTCTCAATGAAATGAGATTCACACGGATTAATTACTACCTGCTATAAATAAACCCTGCGAATGGCAATCTGCATCGCAGAGGCAGAGGGTAGCTGTCGTTTAATATATCACAGCTTTCCACGCACCTGTTTGCCCGATGCTGTTGCCATGGGAACTTCAGTTTATAAGAGAAGCTCTGCATAATTAGCATGGATCGAGGTCTATATCAATCAGAATAATTTGGAAGAGTACGAAGTGCCCAAAGGAGAAGGCAAAGCTACTTGTCTCTGTAGGGAAGGTATCAGACCTCCACTGCGTGGTAAATAGTGAGGCAGTTACTGGAAGAATTCAGTAGAATTAGCAAATCTAAGGGAACCAAAGGATACAAGAGACAGAAAACTTTGTCCCCTTGGTTGTCATCATGAAACAGTGTTAGAACAGGCTTTGAAAAATGAACACACACACACACACACACAAAAGATACCCGTGTAATTAACTTGGAGGCTTTGTCACAAACTAAGAAATTTCATAGGCTGCACTAGTACCATCAGTCTAGGAGTCTGGCAGTGATGCACGGCAGCGCTGGTAGTGCACAGCTATACCTTTTGGCCCTTCTGACTATACCAAGATAACAAAAATTAATTCTCTGAAATAGATCAGAGAAGGATAGTAACTTACGTATTCCCAAACTGCTTTTTCATAAGTCCTTGATCCTGGAGTCCGTCGCTTTTTGCCTAAACCTGCAAGACACATAGCAATCCTACAGATGCAGTTATCCAACCAGTGCATTGTCCTAATCACAGTGCAGCAGATTAAGGATAGAACAACAGCTTTAACTTTAATTTTTCTTCCTTCCTGTCAGCTGGTGTCAGACATATCACTTTAAAGAAAAGGGCTTAGTGGTTTTGTAAAATGCCTGAAAATGAAAAGTTGTTTTTAAGAAAAGTTGGAAGAGCTCTGTGTGTGTGTGTGTCCATGCACAAGTAAGTGACTAAGTGAGTGAATCTTCTGCTAATATTGTCTTGGCTGTGAGTCTCAGCTGGATGTGATACAATATTAGTGGAGAGACTGAAGTATGGGAGCTGTCTTAGGTTGTAGCTGTATGTGAAGCAATAACTTTGAATTCTTTAGGGGTCCAGTTTAAATGCAAGTGTCAGTGTAGCATTATATTTCTGTGTTGATAATAAATGTTGATAATATGAGCTGTCAAAACAGCTCAAAAGGAAAAGTGATGAAAACTTGAAAATCTCTGCTCTTTGGCATCAGTAATGACAGGAAATAGTTTCAAATACAATGGATAGTAGAGCTAAATGATTTCTGGCTTTTGAAGATGCAGCTACTGAAATCAGTCCAGGTTTGAAGAATTTGTAGACCTCACACAACAGACAAGCTCTTGAATGACACTGGATTGGCCTGTGCTACTTTGTTTAACTTATTTCAGAAGATCGTGGCAATCTTCTATATAGGGCAGATTGTGAGGGGGGGAAAAAAACTGAATTAAAATCCCTAATTGCTTTAGTTCATTTCCATGGTATTTTAGTCCATGTACTGGAACCCTCACTGATCCCTAGGATGTTATTCATGCAGAAGCTTGTTACACTGCTGAGTGCTGCACTAGAATATGGACTGGAGAAAACTCCTTTGCTACGTGTGAGCAAAAGTCCAGAAGAGAAGGCAAGGTGGTTCTTCACCTCTGGGTATCTTTGGTACTGAATGGAGAGGCTTCCACCAGTGCTGTATTTGCTATCAGATGGAGAGCAAGCACAGCTTTGGATACTGCTACTGCAGAATGTGCAAAAGTAGATACCTCTCATAGCTGCCTCTGTGGAAGGACAAGGCAGACACTTGAGTCCGGAGTCTCTTAACCAGAGGAGTGTCCTTTCTTCAACCAGAGGATGCGTGACTTCCTGCACGGCATCGCAGCTTCAACAGTCAAAGCAGTGTGCACTCTCTCCCAAAATGGGTGGTTAGAGCACTCATTTCAGAAAAGCAGTTTTGGATCCCTTCATCCTAAAGAGGGACTCTGGAAATGAGAGCCACAGGTGCAGCGTCTCATTGCTGCGCTTGGTCCAGCCTGCCTTTGCATCAAGCCAGAGCTGGGTACCACCTTTACTGTCCTGGGCAGGCTTGGAAGAACAACTTAAGGCATGTGACAACTTTCAGTGAAAAAGGAAAGTGCTTAAGGAGTTTAACTGCTTCCAGGGAAAGATTGGGTGAAGTCTTCTGGGTTGTAACTTTGCAGGGAGGAACCTACATTCAACAGAAAATCCTGCTTTTAGGAGCAAATCTAGCTTCAAGTCACTATTTCAAGTTAAGCATTGTAGCTCTGAGAGTAATGATCCAACCTAAGTGCTTTCATAAATTCAATTCATTAAAATAATATTTCCTCTGGCCCCAAAAGTGCCAGATCTCATAAAATACCCATTTGAAATTGTTAGGTAAGTTTGGTTTTTTTTATTGTTTTTTCAAGAGAAAAACGTTGTCTTGAGACTAGGAATGTGTTTGGTACAATTTAGTCAATTTTAAAGACGTGTTCTCATTGGAGTTATTCCTCATTTTATTTTTGTATAAAGGAGGGGAGGAGTAGGTCTCTCGCTCTAGTGCTGCAAATCCGTTTATACCTGTACAGTAATAATTTAGAAAGAAAGGGAAAAATTTAGTCAGAAATGCTTAAATAGTGTGGGGGACAAGTTTGGAAAGTAATCTTTGTACTGCATTAAGATTGAAGGACAGCATAGATAGGCGGTTAGAAAAATTTCTTAGCCTATGTCAAATTATTCTGTGATCTAGTAAACTAGCAAGCTAGATTTTCTGTCTGTTTCCATTTTTTCCATTGTCTTTTAAAAATAAAAAGTTATCCATTTTGTCCTGTCTATTAAAAACAGAGTTAAAAATGCATATAGATATTCCTTAAATATATTACCATCTATTTACATATGTACCACATACATATCTGAGAGGATGAATAAAAAGCCTCCTGGTAGAAAGCCTTAAACAACTGGATGGAAACAAAGATTTTTATTTTTTTCTATGCAGATGCGTTAGGTGTTTATGAAAGGGACTGGATTGTGACAGCAGGAAAAAATACTGTAGGTGTGAATTAATTAATAAGGAAAAAGCTCGTAGCTTGGGCAACTTCCCTGGCTGTAACATTATGGTACTTTAATAGTAATTGTTGAGGGATCATTCCCCATGGAGAATGAAGTAAGAGTTTGCTTTTCCCTCCTACTCGTAACTCATTGGTGGTATTCGAAAAGGACCACTATCACCCAAGAACTAGCATGGAAATGACTATTCATTTCATATGTGCCTTCAAAAACCTCTGTCACCATGACAGACTTTAATTACTGTCAATACTAGTGGTTTTGAATTGAAATGAAAGCCTGGTATGTGCATTTTCACTTTGCCAAGCCAGCCAATGTATTTGCTGTAAAAATGTTGATCATACTCTAGGTTTAATTTCAATGTGTCTTGCTGAAAATGAAGAGACTGTAAGAAAATTGTTTTCTACCTTTGAACTTACAGCTGATCAGTGTAAGGTGCTGAAACCTTTCCAGGTAGGAAAATGGGATCAAAGATGACCTGATAGATCTTCTGGTCTGTGATAACAATAGCAACTGTATTGGTACTTTTTGCAAATTCAGATAACTTCAGTAAATTCAGAAAATGTCATCCTCACACCAAAGAGGTTGTTCAGTGAACAGTGCTTAATAAACACCAAGTGATGAGGTAGGCACAATTGCAAGAAAGATCTTTAAAGCTTTAAGGATTAGCACCATGCATTTGGAGTTCTGCTTTTGCTCGGAAGCTGCTTTACTGCTTGGTCCAGTTGGTGCCACATGGACGCAAGAGAATTAGTTTCTTCTGGAAGCATGGGATATTTTTCTTTCTTTTGTTCGAATTTCTACATCTGAGACCTGCTTAAGTTTGTCACTTAAGGTCACTTTGCCTTTATTCCCCTTGCCCCCTTTACTTTTCTTGCCTAACTTGTCTCCAATCTTTCTTCCCTTGTGGCTTGGTTTAACTCTTTCTCATTCAGGGCTGGAGAGCTGGGATGGAAATGGAAAAGCAGTGAGCCAGATTTGGATCTGTAAGCTTCACCTCTTTGGCAAAGCACACGGCATTAGCTCTAGGTCTTCATGATGGGTTGCTACACTGCTTTTCAGTGTAAACCTGGTGCATCTGGCTTTTAGAAAGCAGTGTGTAATTCAGATACGTCTTATCTGTCATGCCTGCCACGCAAGGCGTATTCTGGAGTTTCACCTTGTGGAGGATGGAGGGAGTGAGAGAAAAGGCATATCTCCATTGCCCAAAAATACTGTTAACTGCACTCCATGGGTACATTTGCTTCTGCTCGCATACGGGGCTTGGAGATGCTTTGGAGAGCAATGGGATGCAGAATTTTCCCATCTGAGTGAGGCTCGGCTTGAAATGTCACATATCCTTATAGGGCTCCATTAATCCACTTTGAGATGCTTGTGTTGGTCATGCACCTGAACACAGATCTTGGCAGACAGCAATGCGCTAAAAGAAAAAGACATAATTAATGATGGTGCAAGAAAAACACAGCATCCTAAGCCTTCCCTTTGAAACTCAGGGAGTCTGTAGAGATTTGTAGACAGCAAGGGCTGCCTGTGCTGCTTAACAACATTTTCTGCCACTGACACAGCAGCGTCTTCCTTTTACAGTTAATGTGGCAGAGTCTCTCTTTCTATCCCCATTTGGCTGCCCATGGAAGTTATTTACAACCTCAGCAGAAAGATCAAACAACGCTGTGATAACTGGCCCCTATCGACGCTGTCAGGTTTCCAGGTCTGTAAGACAAATGTTGCTTCTGGCTCGCAGCACCCTGTGTGCTGTGCATTTTGATGCAGATTTTTATTACCTGGCAGGTGGCTTGGGAGTCATGGATGGAAAAAAGGGCTGAGATCAATAACGGAGAATGATCAAGTTGTGTCAGAGAGGGGTTAGCAGGCAGCAGTTGTGGAAGTTGCCCCTTGACATGACTCTCGGGGGGGGTGTGTGAGGGGGAGTGCCTTGATTTCTAAAAAGCATCGTGCTGTGTTAAGAGTGCCTAATTATAGCTGTCGCTGTGGCCAGCTAAAATAGCAGAGGGCTTTGAACAGGGATGGTGAATAACTGTGTCTTATTCTGGTTGCTGTTGGTGTTGCTGCCATCTCTTTGTCTTGCACTGGGCTGTGCTGGCTTGGGTCCCCGAAGGTGCAGGCTCTGTCTTTTTCAAATGCCGTAGGATTGGGAGAGGCCCCGAGAGACCTTCTAGTCCCATGTGAGATTGACTGTGGCCATTTTATTCCTGAGATGGGCTTCTCCTGCCTGCTCTTAAAAACCCTCCAGTGTCACCTTCCTTTAATATGCTCGCTTTTGTGTAGCAACTGGTGCTGTCACTGTTTTATCTGTAGACGTTTCAACATAGGATTAACTTTTCTAGCTCAAAAAGGCAAGGGGCTAAGACTTCTGGCAAGGGATATGGGCTGCTATTGTGCTTTTATCCTGCTATGCTTCTTCCAGGATCAGAGGAGTCCTGCTTTTTGTAGTAAGACCTGCAGATACTGTTGTTGGATTTCAGTGATGTACTAAAACCTGAAGAAGCTTTAAAAACAAAACAAAAACCCTCACAATTTTTGCTCTGGTTGCACAAACAGGGCTATGATGGAGAAGGGCTTTGTCAAAGTTTCAGAGAGAACTCAGTAGCAGATTTAGCAATCTCTTAATTTTATCTTGGATGTGTCTCCTTGGAATTAGACGAGCAACAGATTCTGCAGTTTTCTTTCAGCACAATCCAGGAAGATGTCTGTAAGCAGTTTCTGTGTTATAGTCCCTATTTATATCTGTAATTAAAGAAATAAGTATCATAGTTATCTTTCTAATTTCATAATTACCTCTTTGAAATAATAGCTCTGTTCCAGGTGTTTTCTAAAATAAAATAGCTAGGGAAATTAATTTCAATTAGAAAGGAAAAAATACAAACTGAAGTGGAGTTTTATTAGAAAAAAAAGAACCTAAAACCACAATCACAAAAAAACCCCAACCAAACCCAACATGCGTTTCTTGGAGGATACTTCATTTAGGTAATTAAATCTGTGCAGTGTGAACAAACCATTGGCAGCAGTGGCCTTTATCAAATGACATTTAGAGCACATTAATCTGCTGAATTCTGAGGATTTCCAGCAGCTTAAAACACATCTGGAGGCAAAAAATCAGTGAATTCTTCATGGGAATGAATAGTCTTTTGGTATGTAGTACAGATGCTCTAGGCTTTCTCACTTGGAAGATTTAGTAATGTGGAGAAACCTGGATTGCATACATGTAAATTCATAAGCAATCACAAATTTATGGTGTGTGCGTGTTGGAGTTCAGAAGAAAGAAGTTTTTCATCCAAAAGAAAATGAGAGAAACCACAAAGGGAACAGTCTTATCTCAACCACTGCTTTCTTTTCTGTCTCCCTAATCTTTCTTCCAGCACCTTTTGTATTGTCTGTGACCACTGCAAATCCTATTTTCTTCCTGAGATAGGGTTGCAGGGGGAAACTGTTTGATGTGGGAATGTGGGAAGGAGTTCTCAGAGAGCTGCCAAGGCTGGCACATTTTGGGAGAAAGTCATGCTTATTAAAGCTCAAAGTCTGAAGTTGAATTCTGCAGCAGCGCCTCTTTTCTTCTCCAGCTTTAGGCAACCCCCCAAAATGGTCACTGGAACAGAGCTCACAAGAACAAATATGGCCTGAAAGCAAATTATTAAGGACACAAATCTCTTCTGGAGTTTTTCAAAGTGTGTCTGTTGCTAGTCCTCTTGTAAGGTTGCTGCTCCTGTCAGGAGTTACATCAGCAGGGTAGGGTAGCACCCACCATCCTGCAGCCCCCATTGAGCAATTGAGCATTTAAGTTTTCAAAGTATCAATTTTTTTTTTTTCCCCTAGGCCTTAATTCATTCACGTGGCCCTTCTGGGATGTGGAGGGTCCTTGATGAATTTTCGGGTTTAACCAAGTGCTTGGTACAAATGAAGAGCTCAAAATTTGCACCTTTGAATTTGTGTGTAACTCTTGAAACTGGCCTGGCCATGTCTTAAGAAAGACTTCTCTGGTAGGATCCCTTGTCTTGGGTAAGAATTAAAATTGTTCTCAACCAGCATAGGGAAGTGCTACAGCAGAGGGTGAAAATGAAGAGGAAAGTTCACTTTACCTCTTTAGGGATAAAATACAGTCTTGGGGATACTCAGTGTCTGCAAGTATGTACTTCTAGGCTTAGAAAGAGCTTATCAGATTTGCATGTTATGCTAGCCATGTGCTATTTCCATTTCAGGGTAAGATCTGGTGCACATCACCTTGTCCTACCCCCTACCCCACCTGAACTAAATGACGGTTTACAATTGCAGCAATTCCTTTGAACTAAGTATCAATCCTTTCACTAATAACATGGGACTAAAAAATTGGCAAGGAGGTCCTGAGTGCGCATTGGGAAGGGAAGGAATGTAAAATGACCAGGACTCATTCACAGAAAGGGCATATTTCAAATGGAGAGTGCAATTAGAGACTGGAAGAACAGAAACTGGGCATTTACGATTTCTTTGAAATTAGTGCTTCAAAAAGCATTTGCCTTCTAGGGAAAACAGTCTTTGAACATTGCAAAACATAAGCGAATTTGCCTTGGATGTATTTGTCATAATTGTTCTCTTTCTTTGTGTTAATAACTAAGGCTATTGCTGCTTAAGGACTTGATCCCTTGCAGCCTGTCTTTTTCTCTCTCCTTGATCCTGCAGTGAAGTCATAATACTGCATTTTTTGTGATATTACAATCATTTCCATGGCAACAGACTGATGTCCAAAGTATGGGATCATGACTTTAGTGTGGGATCAAGCAAGAGGATATAAAGTCCTTATTAAAGTACACTTTGTCAATAAGAAGAAAAGGAACTCATAAAAAAGGTGCATTCATTTTATTATGAATTTCCTTCTCCAACTAAGCATGATTGCAAATGAAAAGTACTTCTTTGAAGGAGCTGTTTGTTTTTTTGCTTGTTTATGTTGATCAATAAAACATTGGTTTGAAAGAAGACATGAACTAAAGAACCGTGGCTATAATATATACAAAAATTTAAAGTCCTGATGGTAATTTTTTTTTGAAACAGAGGAGCACTTTCCTAATACCAATAGACCTATATAGGGCAATGACTGTGAAAGGTTGCTTGGCAGACTTTCCCCAGGAAAGATTACCTTTATGCATTTGTTTGTAGGCCCCTTAGGAACTTCCTGATCCACCCCAGCTGTAGCTATGCTCTGTTAGGCTCCCCTAGTTGTGATATCTCTCTCTTAAGACCTTGCAACATCCCTAACATGTTCTGCCTCCAGTCACCCACACCAGGGAAAAAGAAACCATGGCCCTAGAGACCTGTTCTGCAAACCCTTGCACGTGCTTAACAGAGAAGACCACGTCCTGCTCTACTTTGGAATACCTTGAACCCAATAGATGTTTTGGAGGGCATCACAAAGGCCGGCAATGTTTTAAAAAAGGCCTTCTGCTATATTGGCAGTCCAGAGGCATCAAGCAAACTTACCAAATAAAAACTCTGTCAGGGTTACCTTTACTTTGTGTGTACCCTTTCCCTAAAACTGGGGGTTGCTTGGACAGGACACTGTATGAATGCTTTCTAGATATTTCCAAACAGCAGCAAGAAAGAGGCAAAGGATACCCTGGTTTAATAGTCCTACGCTGCAGAAGATGCCCTTGATGCAACAAGACATTGGCTGACGTCTTCTGTCATGCAGTGATCCATACAGAGAGATGATTTCTGAACATGAGGCTGTTGTCAATCCTGTCTACTTCCCCCAAGACCTTGTTCCGAGCAGTTGTCGCCCCAGCAAGGAGACAACTGGTTATCTGTACTTCTGTGAAGTACATGTGGAAGGGCTGGAGGAATGGCTGGCCAGCCTGTGGCAGAGACAAGGGGTATTGAGGTAAGGATGGCTGAGTTTGGAGCATGAGTCCGAACCTGTTCTGTACTGTTAGCTTCTGAGGGGCCATCGTGAGTCAACCTGTGTTACTCCAATCCTTTTTCTGACTTCTGCCAGCAGACTAAGATGTCAAATTCTCTGTTCTCATCCCATGGGCCTGATTCTCCTTTGACTTACATGGAGGCATGTCAGAAGTGCTCCCCCTGAGGCCAATATATTGGTGTGAATGAGAAGAAAATCAAGCAGTGGGTAAAGACAGTTTTAAGCTTCAGGATCTGTTCTCCCTTTGGTGCATGCTGTGATTTATGCACAGAACTCCTATTAGCAACAGTGGGAGAAGAGATACTTACAGTGCTAAACAGGATTTTTTTCTCAGCTGCCTGAAGCTACTCAAGCCTGTTGTGAAAGGGATTGGAGATTTAAGGGAAGGAATGCCAAAGAGAAATAAGAAAAACAAAACTAATCCTGAACAAAGCAACTGTAAGAATTGTGGGGTTTTGCTGGTTTTTTTTTCTGGAAACTTGGAGGATTTTTTAACAACTAAATAGCTGTTCTTGATCGTCCTGTATTTTTGGAGTGGCTCTGTGGGTAGGGATTTGCACAGCCACTGCTGAGGTTGGAGGTGAAAGGACAAGGGAAGTTGAAACTGGAAAAGCTGGAATTGCTTCTCTGCTCGTTTCCTTCATTGCAATTTGCCTTATAACAGCAGACCTCTATGGAAATACAGCCGTTACTCTTACTATTTTGCAAACCAGGTTTTGCTCCTTTTCCCTTTTAATAGAAGTGCAACTTTTGATCTGGTTGCCAGTTTCAGAACCATTACAATTAAGATGAGTTTCCCTTCTCTACAATGTCATCTAAATTTTGAAGACTTCTAGATTTCTAGTCTCTTTAACAAGAGACTTATTCTCTTGCCTTGAGATGTTTGCATAAGGGCAAACTACTCCTTGATGTTCTAGGGTAGAATCTACCAGTTCTGCTATTATCCAGGTCCAGGCATTGCAGCAAACTGGCAAGAGTTAATCTTTATTAAGCAAAAGCATATAGGACCCACACAGGCTCTATAGCCACACTGTATTCTCATGCTTGCCATTTCCTTTATTGATTTCCCTGTCTAAATGAGTACTTCTAAACTCTGTGGGTGTTTTCCAATTAGATAAAAGGCAATTCATGTCACCCTGCTGTAGCTCTAACAGCCATAACCAAGAGAGCGCATTGAGGACTTCTCAGCAGAACAACCTAGTTTAATCAAGGCGACCCCCTTCAGCGCTACCTCATCTGCAGGACATCTCTCTTCACACGCAATGCTTCCTGTATTGGAACTTTAGAGGAATGGGCTGCAGCTACACTAGCAGCTGCGGCTGCGCTTTATGGGACAGCTATATGGTTAGCAGAGAAGATGCATGAGCTTCTCTCTCTCGGGCTGTTTTAGGAAAGTGCTACTTCTCCAACAAGAATGCAGGTGCCATGCACGCAGAGCATGGTGCCTTGCTCCAGTAAGAGCCGCTATCGGCATCGCCTTTCCCAAATGGGAACAAAAACAACTCAGAAGAATACACTGCTGCCCATGTGAATGATGCTGCTGCTGTGAGAGCTGAATCTGATAAACCTCCTAACGGTCAGAGCTGAGCAGTCATTTCTTGAGCGTTATGCATTTGCTGGAGAATCATAGACACTGTGTTAAGTGGGAGAAGCATGTTTTCTTGTATGCCCAGAGAGCTCTTATGTTTCCCTTCCCGAGACAGCATGACGAGCCCTGAGCATGGCTGAGGAAACCATGAAGGGAAGTGAATTTCAATCTGAAATGCTGTTTAGCTTAACACTCTGCATCCTATCCTGGTTTTGACCCTTTGAGTTTCTCCTTGTTGCTGCCTTTCACACTCCTTTGCCACACACTGTGTCAGCAGGCCACCCAGCTGAAGGACTTTGGGCAGCTGCTTCCCTTCTCACCTTCAACAGGCTCCTGGCACTTTTTGCTTTGCTATCCAGCACCGTGTCCCCACCACTCTCTTTGATTTCTCTAGTGACACATCCCATGTGACCTCCACGGAAGCCTTACTTCTCTGAGCCTGTTTGCACCTATATGTAGGACCACCGGAGTCAAACTCTGGTGGATAAAGTGAGCAACCAGCTGTTAATTATGCATCAGCTAGAGCTCTGATGGGGGTGGGGAAGGCATTCTTGGCCCCATGTATTTGTTACTGAGAGGGGGAAATGTGTCTGGCTACACAGAATTTCGTTTGCATTGCTTTCTACCCATAGTCCTCTTGGAAGATACCATGACTTCATACAAACTCAGAATTATACAGTGACTCTGAGCTAAGGGAAGGGGAATGGGTTTCTCTTTGTGTACTCCATGGTCTCATTTACTATTTGGTCTATGATAAGATCTATTCATAGTGTCATGCAGCACAGAAAGGGCTATTAGCTTAAACTGTAGAGGACAGAAGTGGCAGAGTATAAACTCAGGTGAGATATGTCTAGATATTGGGCAGAACTGAAATTTCTTTACCTATATGAGGTCTCACCCAGAACCTTTTCAGTATCGGATGGCCTTTCTTAAGGGACAGGTCCATCTAAGTGGTCCTTGAGGCGCCAGGGCAATATCGCTATAGATCCCAAACTGTGATTGCGACTTGTGGAACATCAGATGGTCAAGGAATACTTTTCAGTTGCAATTCCTAGATTGTAACCAAAGCTACAATGAGTAGTATTTTATTTACCATCAATACATTTTATTGTTATCAAAGTTAATGCTGTATTTTATTTTTTAGTAAGAGGAGAGAAAGGAGTATTCTGTTTCTTATTCAGTCTAATGTGTGATATGTTGGAGGAGATAGTGCTTTTTTTTGTTTGTTTATTTTATTTTGTGGAGTTCTGTTTGTTTGCTTTAGAGAAAGGGCAAAAAAAAGAGAGTGAATGGCATTTGGTTATGATTCTCCATTATTTTTTGGTTGGGATCTGGTATTAGTGCTTGTGCACTGCCTATGCAGAGCCGCTAGAGAAAGTACGCCGTCATTCCAGAAACTCTGGGTGAGATTTTAAGCAGGTGGTTCTCATTTTTCCTGGGCTTGAAGTGAGATAACTGGTCCTTCTTGCTTCAGAAACTACCAGTGCTCTTGCTGCAACAGCATGAAGCAAGAGAAGTGTCTCAGGCATTGCTGAGAAGGGTGCTGGGGTAGGCTGCCTGTAGCAGATGACTTGGACTTTCTGGGGTTTGGAGCTCACCTGGTACCTTCTGGCTTGGGGCAACATGCACAGAGCCAAGAAGCTTGCCAGTGCCCTACGTGGCTCGCCAGAACTAGTTCTTGGACTCCACTATATTCACAAGATGCAGCTGCATCACCTTGAGGGTGTAAAGAAGCGAGTCACTGCAAAAGGTAACGCACTTTCTTAGCATAATGTAGCTTTTTGTTCAGCATGAGCAGAAAGGGGTCCCAGTGGTGGTTCTCCCATTGCCGTGTGTGTGCCACAGTTCTGCAATCCGCTCCCTCGCAGCCCCTTTTCAAAGTGCATTAACTGGCCACTTTTAAAAGTCTCATTACTGCTGCCCCTTAGTTACAAGATTACTTTAATCCTTCCATCATGTATATGATCCTCCTTAGGTGGGATGTTTCCAGGCTACAGGTCTCAATCTTCAGAGGCACTGCAGTTTTCGTAGGAAATGGTGATGAGATTGGGAACATTAGACTATACTACCAGTGAGAAAATATGCAATGATTTGTCCCTCCTCTCCACACCACTGCAACAACCTCCTGGCTAACCTGGAGCTTTGCATAGTCAGTACGTTAATGCCACCTGGCTGCTGTAAAGCAGAACGGGAGATGGCTCTGCTCTACTTGCCTTTCTTCTGGGGTGTTACTGGCCACGTTAATTCGTGTCTGTCTTCTCTAGTCTGCCTGTTTTTCCGTTACACTTGTAGGAACTCAATTATATTGGAGGCTTATATACTCCTCTCTCAAATTTGGGTGAAATTAGCCATTGGGCTCTAAAGATGAGGGAGGACTTGCAAATTTACACATTTACTGGACAGACAGCATGAATGTGTAAGCCTCCTGTTATTAGAAAGTTAGGTTAAAAATAAATAGTAAAATGCTTGGAAATTTACAGCATGGCTCTAATAACTTCAAAATCATCAAAAAAATATTATACTTGTCCATAAAAATCCTTCCAGTGGTGAAAAGTAAAGAAAAAAACCCCCAAATGATCATGGTAAATGGCATTTTTCAACTCTCGTTGGAGCATAAACAGAGAAGCAGAAGCTAAACACCAAAAGGTAAAATGAGTAATATGTTACTCATTTGTCACATTGAGAGCCAAAGAAAAATGTGAAAAAGGATACGTTTAGAAGAGTAAAAAAGTAATAGATGAGTTGAAAATACTTTGATGGCAGTTTACATTTATTTCCTCCCTAAAATCAAGGCAGTTCATTTTTTTTCAAACTGTGTGTTTGAATGCCTCTAGCTGTAAATCTTACAAGTATACTGAAGGACTTTATTAATTTTAAGAATTCTTTAACCTTGTTTTACATCATCTGAGAGATGCCAGTTTACTCAGGAATGTGTAATCACTGAACAAGCACTGCATCAGAGGGCAAGATGAATAGAATTAAGGTTGCCATGGGTACTTTGCTTTTGAATTTCTTCACTTTTGAGTTTAAAGTCTAAACATAAAAATCCCAGTAATTTTTGGCTTTTGTTGTTTAGCACTGAATACACACATAAATTAACGGCTTACTCATGGCAGCAAGTGTAGCTATTACTGTCTAATGTATAATTCCCTGTACACAGACAAGCTTTGTTTTTTCCTTGTTTTCTAAGTTTTTAATTGCCTAGTGCTTTGCAGTACGACATAAAGAGCAGGTGTTCAGAAACTATGTAGAAATTAAAAAAAAAAAAAAAAAAGAGGTTATCTTTTGACTGAGAAATTTCCTCTGGCATTTGGAAGAACGGAAGGAAGATAAATGAAGACCAGCAGTGAGCTACGGTTTTTATGGATACCTAGTGCAGGCTATTAAAAAAAAAATAAATTAGAAGTAGTAGTCTGTGAATAAAGACACGTAAATGGCATTGATTTGGGGAATATCAAATTGCAGAGCATTTCTTCTCCTTAATGCAAACTCATGAAGGCAGTCTGTTGCTGTGAGGAGGTTAACTGATTCTAGCCTGAAAGTTTAATCAAAAAGTTGCATCAGATCTGCCTGATGTTCATACTGGTGTCTGGAGAGGTGCGCAGATGATGCAGTAGGTGCTGTGTTGAAATACAGAAAGCTGAAACCACCCCAGGAGGCCTGAACTTACCTGCTCTATTGCTTGCCGCAGGGACTGCAGTCTTGCAGGCTGAGGCATCAAAGCCTGCATTTTGCATCCCCTCAAACTTAAGATTGGTGTGGTCTCCTGTTGCATAGGCACAAGGGTGAGACCCAGCAGGCACTGACCCCCTGGTTGCCAAACTCTTTAATGAATTTCCACTGCAACCTCTATAGACAGAGCCAGGCAATTACTGAAGTAGCTCCCCTGGTCATTAGGAACAACGTAGCTGTTGGATGAGTCCTTCCCAGCTGTGGGGGAGAGTTTTGCAGCCTGTTTTGGGTTATGCCTTGCGACGCTTACTCTGTTAGCCAGTCCCAAGCAAGTGGGGCCGTTCAGAGCTATCGTGGGCATCTGTAGGACCTTCAGTCTCTGCTGTGCAGGTGTAATCCTGGTCCTGCCAGCAGGGTTTCTCTCTTGGCTAACAGGAGTCCTGGAAGACAGGGTATGCCTGTTGGCATCCCTGCTTGCCATAGCAGCTCTGGTTTGTTCCCCAGATTTTAGAGATGCAAAGAACCTAAAAGATCATCTTGTCCATCTGCTTGGCTGGCGCCTGATTGTTCCCCACAGCGTGTTTTCAAGTGTTTTGTCTCACTTAATCGATCCAAGTGGTGGGGCTTTCGTTACCTGTCTTGGGAGGCATATTTCAAAATATAATAGACTTCCTTGTTGAAAAATGTTTCCTGATATGCAGCCTACAATTTTGCTGGTTTATTACCACTGCCATTTTGCAATTACCAGTGTTAATCGCCGTGTTCATTTTTAAAACAATGCAGTGAGTTCTGAAGTAAGCTGGCATTTTAGGATTCTGTCAAATAAAACTGTGTGAATATTCATTCATCCTGTGGGAAACTCTCCAGTAAAATATTATAAATTTCATTATAAATCAAAGTAAAACATTGAGATGTAAAAATTTCTTCTGAAATGAAGAGTTCTGGAAAAAAAACCCAAACAACAACCACTTCAAATAAAAATAAAATATTTCAAGTTTGGCAAGAATTTAATTTAACTTTTAAAAACATTCTTTTTCATTTTATTAGTCTATCTTTCCATGTTAACTTTCCTGTTTTTTTTTTTTTTTTTAAAAAAAAAACAACAACAACAAAAAAAGATTGCTACTTTTGGAGTAAGGGAAACATCTCTCCTGGCTGATGTGTCCTTTGATTCAGATGTGTGATGATGTTTCATCCTTTGGAGAATAGAGTTGTTTTCTCGCTATCCCTGGGGCACCTGAGGAACTGTGATCCCTGCCTCCGAGACAGTCCCCTGGCAGAACCACTTTTCATACAAGCCCACAGATCTGAATCCTTGACTTCAGACCAGCCCTTCTGTTGTTCAACCAAAAATGTAGGGAACCCACGTAACCCTCGCTGCTGCTGTGCTGTGGAGGTCAAGGAGAAATTTGTCTGGTATTATCTGCAGCTACCACAGTCCTATGAACAGCTCATTCTTTAGCCAGCAACTTCCCATGGAAAACTATTTTGTTGGGGAAAAAATTCTGAGCAGGTGTAGGAAGAGGTTCTCTGCAAGTGAGCAGAGAAATGATGGTTATGTTGGAGCCCTGCTGGCAGGACTCAATTCCTTCTGGTTACTGGAGATACAATGATATGCTATTCTCCCTCTTCTCGTCTTGTGATACATTCTGGGGGATATGTTTTAATGGTAATGGCCAGAAGTTATAAGATGTGCTTTGAGATGAGATGGATTTTATACACTCTTACCTGCATTACAAATACGATGCTTGTGGTATGAGTTGGTGAGAGTTATTCTTGATAGAGTTTAGTTGTTATTTCAGCTTCAGTGCATTTTAATCATGCTTCCTCTGTCAAACATAGCAAATATTTCCATCCTTCACTCAGGTAGCTTTTTCTTTTTCCCTGTGGCTCTCAAATGAAACGGAGCAATAGAATTACTTCACTTCATCTATATGTTTGCACGTCTCTGCTCTTCACCGAAAGCATAGCATTAAAAATCCATGTCATTTTGGGGAACTATTAGTGTTACCCTAGCTGGCTGATATTCTGCAATGCCTGTAAAACTGAAGTACACTGAAATGTTTAAGGCTGGAAGAACATTTAATAGCGGGAAGGGAACCTGTACAAAGAACTATATTTTTTAAGGCCAGTTACTGGAAGGATTTGTATTTTCTAGCCAAATCAAAACAATAGTGGGTAATTTTAAGCAGAGGAGCCAGAAATCTCAATAGGATCAGCAGTTCTCAGTTAGGGTCTGGAGGGAGTAACTCTAAAATGTTCCTCCTGATTCTCTCTCTGATGTACGTTTTAGTCTGGGGGAAGTCATTCACTCTGTCTTCAGCTTCAGTTTTTCCTGAAGGGGATAACATTTGCAAGAGGAAGAACGTTATGCCAATGCAAATAGTGGTGTGTTGTTGGTGGGTTTTTTTGGGGTGGGGTGTGTGTGTGATTTGTTTTCTTCTCCCAGATTTAGAATGAATATAAAGTAGGTTTATCTTTTAGCATTTTTTCTGAAAACTGATTAATGTAAGAGTTTATATTAGTAGCCTGCCCTCCATAGGGTTGATATGCTTGTTCTAGTTATTGGAACTTTTGTTTCTTTTGCCAGCATACAACAAGGTAAACTGTGCTCATGTGAACAGAGGATGAATTCTGGGGAAGAAGAAGGTGGGGAAAAAAAAGTTGTGAAATGTGTCAATGGAGGATATTCTCAAATAATAATTACAATACTCTGCAGTCTCCTGGTTTTCAGGGATCATAGAGGTAGTAGCATGCAGGCAGGGAACAAAGCCACCAAACCTTCACAGCTGTGGGAACGAACCACATTTGTGGCAGTAGATTCCCACCAGGGGTTTTAATGGAAATTTGTGAGTGAGCCAGTCATGGAAGGCAGTGATGATTCAGAATTAAAATAACCCCAAAACCCAAGGGACAAAAAAAATCTGTATAAAGAAGATGAGAGGAGCTTTTGTAGGCTAAAGAACAAGCCTAAGGCTTTGCTGTCCTGGAGGACTCTGAAAGTGCTCTGCAAATAGTGTGTTAAAAAATTTGTAAGATAGTAAACCTAAAAAAGTGAGCAGCTGATAACAAGAGAGGTCCGGACATCTGTTTTGCCAGGGCTCAAACTGTCAGTGCCGACCGGAAGGAAAATACAGCTCCAAAGAGAGATCACGTGTGCCACTGTACACTCTGACTACCTCAAACTCCTCCTCACCTCCACTTCTTAGGGGAATGTAATTTTGGCATTGCCTATCTGAAATCTCCAGCTATTTTCACCGTTTCACTATTCTTGCCCTTTCCCCTTTGGGTTTACCTTTTTATTAAGTCACAAAAGTGGCTTAAATTCTCTGTCTGCTGTGAAGGGGAAGAATTGAAGTGAAATCCCAGTAGAGGCACTGGTTCTTGAGGGAAAACAGGTGGAGTGGAAGAGCTTTATGGAGAGGGATTGATCTGCAGTGTTAGAGAAGGCAAGGGAAATAAGAGGAGCTCCAGTGAAAACGGCTGAGTCACATAGATGCAAATACAATAAGAATAGGATGTAAAGTATATTTCATGGAAAAATTCTCTACAGATGAGAAATGGAAAAGAAATCTATTGTACATCCGATTTACCCTGATGTGTTCTTTAGCAGGATGGCTTTCTGTTGGATGGCTTCCTGTTTGGATGGCTTTCCTGGGATGGGATGTCATGATGTAACCGTTCCTCTTTAGCCCCATAAATCTTACTGTCATTTTAACATTTCCTTTGAGTATCTCTTGTTTCCTATGCATAGCTACCCACAGGCTATCTTGAACTCTTCTGAATTTCAGGCAAAGTTATAATATTTTTGATATCGAATGGAGATTGTTTCCATTACAACAGGCTTTGTATTTATTGACATATGTACACTAAACAAAACAAAGTAAGTCCTGTTATGTAAAAATCCTTTGGAGGATTATTCCATATAGCTGAAACTTATAGTTCCCTAAAAAAGATAGGTTTGAAACATCAATTTGAAGAATTTTCTGCATGCAGTTTTGCTATTAGTCTGGAAGATATTTTTTGTATATATTCTTTGTGCATGGGCTCCCTCTGGAGCTTTATCTTATTAAAAAAGCCCCAAACCTTAAAGTACTTTTAAAGGTTTTAATCAAAAGCATCAAGCAAATAAATGAAATAAAGGTATTGTTTCTGTCATTGTAGAATTCAGTACAAATATATTCTTCAGGTATGTTAGATACATAACCAGAGTTTCACCATGTTATACCAGCTGAGAAAAGGAGCCATTAGAATTAATGTCTAGTTGGACAGAAAAAGAGCCTTGTGTGAAAACTATGCCACACAGCACTAGAATAATTAATTACAGTACTCTGAAGATGCAAAGTGCCATGTAAATCCCAGGCATTCATCACACCATTTAGATTCTGATGGCTAATAACAGATTTGATTTTGCTTTCAATGAATCATCATCAAATGAAATTTTGTTTCTCTGAATATTTTCACTATTTTCTGTATGTGTTGTATTAGAGTGTGAGCACACACAAAGGAAAAACATTTAATTTATTAAAATCAGACTCTGCCAGTATTGGTGCAGACACTTTCAGTGTTTTACCCTGAGAAATTCTAGATTAACTTGGCCAGAATTGCATGTCTGAAACCTATTTGCTGATGCTGAGACAGTTACCAACTTTTCTTTATTAAGAACAAAGTAAGCAATAAGATCTATGTTGGTTTTATTAGAGGGGAAGACAGTAAAAGTCATATTTCCTTGGAATTATTTTATTACTATTTGAAGAGCTTACAAATAACATTATTCTGAGAAGTATTTCTCTTCTCTTTATTTTCATAAAATAGGAAATTATTGTGCTTTAGCCAGCTGCATTTCCTTTTTGTTAAGGAGGGATTCTGATTGACTCACTAACAAAATGCAGATTATGTCCTTTAATATTTACCAGTGATCTGTACACTGTGCTGTCTTGACATGAGCAGAACCGTAATTTTGTCTACCTCTCAATGCACCCTGACTATGGGTGACGTGTATCAGAAGCTTTGTCACACTTCTGACCGTTACTATTCTCACAAAAGAGATTTTTAATGCCTTGTCAGACTTAGAGGAATTCCTATTACATGGAGGCCTGACTGGATTTCTGCTTCTTTTTGAAGCTATTTCAATGTTTTCTCAGTCTGTCTTTTATTTTTTTTTTTTTTCTCCCAACATGAGTGGTACCTTGTACCATTAGTTTACAGACAGTGACGCGATGGAGACAGATCTCACATACTTCCTCTAATGAGTTTGTGATTGTCCCTGCAAAGGCATTCTGATAATGAAGTGATTCTTTTCCTGTGGAGCTCAGAGAAAGAAGCCAAGATGTTCAACTCTGAAAACAAAGACTACTCAATCGTTTTTCCTGGAAAAAAAAACCAAAACCCAAACCCAACAAAACTTTTTTTTGTTAGTAGCAGAAGTTCTTTTGTACTCCACTAGTCACCCACAGATCACCGACATGGCTGTTCTGTGCATGAGGATCTATCATAGAATCACAGAATGGGTTGGGTTGGAAGGGACCTTAAAGATTATCTAGGTCCACCTCCCTGCCATGGGCAGGGACACTTCCCACTAGACCAGGTCGCTCAAAGCCCCATCCAACCTGGTCTTGAACACTTCCAGGGAAGGGTCCTCCACAACTTCCCTGGGCAATTTGTTCCAGTGCCTCACCATCCTCATTGTGAATTTTTTTTCCCTAATATCTAATCTAAATCTACCCTATTCCAGTTTGAAGCCATTACCCCTTGTCCTATCACTACGTGCCCTTTCAAAAAGTCCCTCTCCAGCTTTCTTGCAGGCCCCCTTCAGATACTGGAAGGTGTCTATAAGGCCTCCCTGGAGCCTTCTCTTCTCCAGGCTGACAACCCCAGTTCTCTCAGCTTGTCCTCGTGTGACAGGTGCTCCAGCCCTCTGATCATTTTGTGGCCCTCTTCTGGACCCACTCCAACAGGTCCATGACCTTCTAATGTTGGGGGTCCAGAACTGGATGCAATATTCTAGGTGTGGTCTCACGAGAGCAGTCTGTTATTCAGGTCTCCTTCACATCTTATCTTATGGTCTATTTTCCTCTCGAGGTACATTGGCCTGGCAGACTTTTCTGAGGCGAGAATGTTGTGGATGTTCATAGTGTTCAGAGTCTCTCTGAAGCAGCAGCTGTCTGGTCCAAGTACATATTCCATTACACTAATGTTAATCTTCCTTGTTTGTGCATTTTATTTTTGCAGATCCTCTTTCCTTGTTAGGAAAGGTTATCAGTGGTTACAATAGTCTTGCTGTTTATTTTAATTTATTAGCTGATGTAAGGCTAACAATATATGGATTTAAAAATAATAGACCCATTATTCTCAAGACTATTATAGGATGAGTGACTTTTTCAGTTAATAACTCACATTTTTTTTAATTCAATTTGTCAGTTAAACATCCCATTTTCATTTTTAACATTTACTGCTTTTTGGAAAATTTTAATTTCCCAGCATTGTCTTAGAATTAAGCTCACTGTGCACACTGTGTAACTTTAAGGACACTAATGAGCAGGACATAGCACAAATTGTTTCAAATCACTGCCCTTTAAAGCAGACACATTGAACTTAGTGTGGTAAAAGAAAAAGTAAGAGAAGCAGCAAGGTCCAGCGGGGAAAATTGTCATACTGAGTGTTGTAGCTATGGTCCCACTTCAGGAACAAAGTTTGTTGAGTCTGGTGAAATGTGAATTATCATTTCAGTCTGAAACTTTTCCAAATGTCAATTGTGGTCAGGTTTGGGGCATGGTGCATGCAGGCATTTCTGCACCATGTTTCCTTTCCTGGGTAAAATCAATTTTCTCATGTGAAACAGTGAAAGGATGTTCAGCCTGGAAGTGACTGCATGGCTGAGGTCCCACAAGACTGGTGCTTTGGGTGTAGGAAGCAAAGCACCTTCCTAGGGTGAGCACAGAGGTGCAGCAGAAGTTGGATTGCAGTAGAGGTGTAAGGGTAAAAAGGGCAGGTACAGGGTCAGCAATGTTAGAAAATGAGTCTTCTGGGAATCTATTCAGATCCCATAAATTGGAAAAGGTCTCTTTTTACCTTCATGATGTTCTAGGCAGATATTACCAGCAGCCTGAGATTTCCCCTTCTCTGCTTTGCTGAATGGACCTCAGATGTTATATGAACAGATGAAACCCTAGGTTTGCCTTGGTCCTACACTCCTAACAGGGACTCTTTTCCTTTGTCTGCTAGAGCTGCTACTGATGCTGCACAAAGCTGGCAGGAGAGCCCAGCCGGTTGTGAGGGAATGGGAAATCATATTCTGTGATTGAGCTGAAAGGCAAGGGAGGAGTGAATGTAATTGTGTGGGCTCAGCTGTTTACTATTTGCAGCGTGAGACTGCGATTGGGAGAGACTTTTTTGAGACTCAAGTTATTTAAGCAAAGCCGGTGAATTGAATGTACAGTGTTGGCTCAGGCTGTACTCCCTCATTTTTCTGTGGTTTGGTTAATAAGGACAGTGCTTACAATTTTTCATTTGGTTCCCTAAAACCCCACTGAAAGCTAACTTAAAGTTGTGTTTTTGCTGCATCTGCAACTATGCCTTTTTTTCTCTTCCTCCCAATGAACTCGTGGCTTGATTAATTTTAAGGTGATTTGATGAAGAGATAAAAGTTTCAAACGTAATGACTTGTTATTAGTTTCATGGGAGTACATGGCTGGTTGGAGAGAACGAGGGCCCCGTGAATGCCCCACAATGGGAAAAGCTTTGGAAAATCCGTAGAGAGCACAGAGATGTGGAAAGCCTTGGGTCAAAACTTTCTGGAAACCAGGCTTCCTAGCTTTGCCGGCTAATGGTGCTATTTGCTTTACATTTTAAATGCACCAAGTTTGTGATGGCAGAATGGGGCTTATTCTGATTGTTTGGTTTATGTGAGGAAATTTTCCATGCAAATGATGCATGTCCAATTTCAGCTAAGTCTGAGGCTTTTGAATGCTCTACTCAGCCTGAAAGCTTGGTGATTCATAGGAGTTTGACACCACCACCAAACTTTCTGATTTACGAGAACATAAAATGTTAAAACACTCTTTTTCTCTTTATAATTGGCCATCCTGAATCTCCTGTGGGGAAGGCCTATTTCACATTAAAATAAAATAAAATGTCAAAGTTATATTGAGGATGGCAAGGATTTTTTTTCTGGATAATTAATCATAACATTGTTTTTACACTTAAAGATTACTCGTTTCCTTTTCTATCTTCTACAGGTAATATTCAGAGGTTGCCTGTATGAGCCTGCAGCTTTTATTCTTTAGTTTATATTCCAGAGAGTTGCATCTCACAGAAACTTTCTAAGTAAAGGCCAGGGAAATCAAATCTGTTGAAGGTCTTGTAGCCACTCCACTGAAGTATTTTAATCTCTTTGTTGCTGCATGGATGCAAGCCTACAAATATTTCCACTGACTCAAGTTTGTTCTGGGTAATATAAATGGCTGCTTTTGATAGATGGGACCTGTCTTTGCAGAGACCAAGAAGCCAAATATTTTAGCTGTCACGTGACTATGGCTTCTTCTTTTATTCTTGCTTATGTGAGCCTAATCCAAAGTTCAGTGAAGGAGATAAGTTTTCCTTCATGCAGCACTGAAGCAAACATGTAGATAGAGCTGTCTGAAAGAATTTGGCAGTTTGTTTTTGTCAAGACTGAAACGGCTTTGTGGTTTCTCTGAGGAGCAGGGAGGAGACCAAGTAAAACACCTTATTCTCTCTGGCTATGAGAGAGCGAGCATCCAGCCCTGGCTCCTGACCAGGCAGAACAGCACTGAATTTCTTGCCCCAAACTGGAGAAACATGCCCAAAGTGTACGGGGTCCCTTCTGTGTTCTTTTTTTGTCAGTGAGTACTTGAAAGGTTATTTTCTTCATTAATATACAGAGACACATTAAATTAAGTCACAGTTTTCCAACTGGTCCAACAAATGCATATGGGATGCCCAGTCTGGCCATGTCTCCTTTGAGGTGCTCCTACAGCAGCATGTGACTGTAATGGTCATCCTAAGTGGTGAAATTTCCCTTTGTGCAGAGGGTCAGCACCAAGCCCAGAAGAAACATGCTTTCCTCAGCAATCCTGGTCTAAATGTGAACAAGGAGTTTAATTGGCATTTAGGGGTTAATTTCAGTAGTGGTTTGTATCAAAGACCAGCCTCTAGTTTTTCCTTTTGTGGTGTTGTGCATGTCTTCTTTGCTTTGGCTGTCATTGGAAAATCCTCACTTGATGATTTTCATGGATGCATAACTTGAGTTGTTTTTTTGAGTGTTTTCAAACCTACTCCTTTCCTCTTTCTATACTCCAAATAATAATTTCTTTGTAATTATCTTCTGAGTCAATTTTCAGAAGAGTATTCTGTTCAAGCTGTCAGGTAGCAATATAGCATTTGTATTATAAGCAAACACCTAGTTGTGGAGGTAGAATCTGGAATAGGTATGCATGTGCAATATGCAATTGTGTGTGTCTGTATATATGTACATAAACCCCTATATTTGTGTGTGTATATATTCATCTATGAATACGTGTAAGTATGTGCACACATAAATATGTATGCATGTATACATAGGCAGATTCTTTTGCTGCAAGTGGGATAGGTCAGCTTGCAACCTGTGGAACAATCTGAAATGATCCACATAATGTATGTTGAAAACAGAAGAGTTATGAAATAGTGAATTGTGCATAATGAGAATACAACAAAATGGCTCGAAAGATCAGGTAGTTTTACAGTCCTATGTCTCAAAGTTTTAAGAGAACGTAGGAAAAAACCTCATTACAACTGCCCACTTTTGCAGTTGCTGTCCTGTGGAAACACTGCAGAGCACTTCCGAAAAGAGAGACCAGTAGCAACAGCGTGTTTTCCAGAAACTGCTTTAGAGCAAAAAGAAATGCATTGAAATGTAATACAATGCATTGAAAGATAGCATAATGCTGTTCTGACTGAATTAAAAAAGGGTGTATTTCAATTAGACATTGAAGCAAACACTCTCTCTGTTACGCTAGCAGGATACAAGAGGGCTTTTGTAGGAGTGGAAAATGCGTGGTTGTCCTTGTTTATGGTGTAAACATCATGTATGTTGTCAGGTCACAGCCGTCTCCCACCATTCAAACAGCATATCAAGTCTTGACCATTGAGGATGGAATAAATTTATAGCGGGAATGTGAAGGGACAATATCAAAACTCTCAAGGCACAGAAACAGCAGGACAAAACAGTAATAGGATGGCCAAGGGAAGAGAAGAGTTGGTCTTCTGCTTCTGGGAATAGGACATCTGAGCAACAGATTAAGTTGAGAAATTACTAACACTCCATCAACCTTCACTGAATTAGTGTTGGACACAGTATAAGTGACAAAGGGCAAGATCTGAACCTTTAACAGGGAGGAACGGAACGGAGACTTCTTGACTAATTTCATATTTTTAAATCCAGCTGGCCTGAGAAACATCATCCAAGGCTAAAACACTGCTGAAATGCCACAGCAAGTTACCCATAGTCAAAATACTGAGGCTGTCTTAGACCCATTATTACTGAGTATTTTCATCAGTTACTGAGAAGACAGATTAGAGAGCATACTAGTTAAATGCACGGATGACAGTAATCCATAAGGCACCTCCAGCATATTTTAAGGGAAGACGTGAATTTTAAATGACAGGCTGTGAAGCTACTGTCTGAAAAAAATAAGAGGTTATGCAATAGTGACAAGACAAAATAGTCCAGGTAGATAGGAGTAATCCATCATGCAAATCCAGGATGGTTAAGTCCTGTGGAAAACAGATGAAGGCAAACATAGTAGAGTCACAAAACCAAACCAAAACAAACAAACAAAAAAAAGGAAAGATGATTCTAAGATGCATAAATGTGAAGTAATTTGTTGCTCAGATGCTGCCAAACTAGTCAGCTAATGTGGTCCAAACTAGTCAGCTAACGTGGTTTGCCCAGTTTGGGTACCGCACTTCAAGGAAGATGTGGACCAACTGTGGAGAGTTCATGGAAAAGCAAACAGAAAGATCAGAGATTTAAAGACACAACTGAATGAACCTCAGCTTCATAGCACAGGAAAGGCAACAGAGTAGGGATGTGGTAAAATTTTTCAAATATTCAACAATATAAGACATATAATTTTGTGGATAAGGTTCAGGAAAAAGTTACAAGGGACTTGTCAAGTAATACAGCCAATGCGTGTTTGTAACCAGTATGTGAGCAATTGAGGCATGTATATTTGAAGTAACAAGAGTGAATAGACAGTAGTTAGTTTCAGGCTTTAAAATTATTTCCTTGAACTTGGCTCACTTAAATATAAAGCTGGAAAATTACTTGGCTTCCTGGCTAAACTTCAGTCATCCTGATGAACATACACAATGATGTTTGGATAACAGAAGAGAGAGCATTACCAAGGTGATGCTTAATTGAGCTAAATCCACATATAATCGTTCCTATTATAGTGAAGTACTGTAGCATTTAGATGAAGTAAGCCACTTAGAAGATTCTGCAAATGTTTCATTGTGTTGCTGCTTCTTCTCTAACTTACGCTGATGGGGATAAGGAAGTGCTTTATTGAAATCCATGGTGCTAAGCAACTCTTAAACATCACTTGACACACCAATATTAAGGCAGACTCATGTTTTCTTTGTTTTTTTTTTTTTTTCAGTAAATTATTCATTATTATTATAAGTGAATGGGTAGAGCTTAAAAAAACACCCAAAATACAGCTAAAGAGAAGAACATGAGTACCTAAGGTCAAACTGCTGGTGATCACGGGGCAGGTCTTTCTTGTACAAATCTGGAAAATAAAAATAAGTGTAGCCTTTGTGCTAAATCATCTTTTGCCATTCAAGTTTCTTATCAAAGGAGTGTTACGTGGATTCTGGCTCCATTTAATGTCTGTTTTATCCAGCCTAATTTGTCTGTAGTTTTGGGAAAACCTGTTGCCATTCAGGTGCCAGTTTGGCTAATCCAGATAAGTTAGTGGCTAATATCCTACACTGGCAGCAGCCAATTTATCTCGGATGAGAGAGGTCAAGCTAGCATGCTTATCTATTCTCATGCTTTAAACATTCTTGCTTTTTCTTTTTTTATTGGACATTGGTAAATGATTAAAGGAAGGGGAGGAAATGGTGAAGTCCACAGTTATTTCGTATTTGTAGTTAGAGGTTCTTTTCTGGGCATGATCTGGATTCTTTGGTCTCATCTAACCCTGTCTATGGTGGGCGGAGATGGAGGGCATAGCTCTGGTTTAAAACCACTATCTGTTTCTATTATTTTATTTTATTTCCATTATTTTCGTGTTCATGGACTTAGCTGAAGTTAAAAGCTCTGGAAGTTACTTGCATAGTTCATCATGTTTTCCCACAGGAGAAAGTCAAATATTCCTAATCTTTCTGAGCAGTTTTCTTTAAACCTCTTCCTTGCACACTCTGTGCATTTGCATTAAACCATCCCTTTACAATCTCATCCAAGTGTGAATTCAGAACAGTAGAGAACAATGTTTGGCTCATTTCCTGAGAAGGGCAGATGGGGGTCTTGGCATCTGTTCATTCTTTATTTCTGAATATTGGGTTGGGCACAGTTTTTAACAGTCTTTGCCTGTTTCTTTCTCCAAGATTTGGTCAGCCTGAATTCTAGAGCAGCTGGATCTTTTGTGAAAAGTAAATGTCAAGAAGTCCCTTGGGTCCTAGATCAGCAACTTCTTTCTTCTAGTCTTTCATGTTGGAGAGTGACTGATTGTGGCTGACAGTGCTGTGCTTCATAAACCTTTCTTTCCCATAGTTTCTGACAAATGTAAGGAAGTATCTTCTGATATTGCTGTAGATGAACAATTTGTCCTCTGATTTCTTGCTGAAAGCTCATGAAGATCTTATTATTCAGAACTCAGAAATTCTTGAGAGGAATAACTTCAGTAAACTGGACTGGGAATTTAGGTAATGTAGCAACATTTCCTTGAGTCCACTATTTACAGTAGAAAAGAAGAGGTTAAATGTGAATGAAGCAATGAAAAATGTCAGGTATTAGTTAATGAAAATTAGGCATTCTGTAAGTTTGTGCATATTTTACATTAAAAGACAACGTCAGACCTGGTTAGAATTTAGTCCATAAGAGTAGTGCTATCAGTTACCACAGATATCCCTCACTTTGTCCTGTTGGAGAATAAGAAGAAATTGTTCATCAAAATATGAAATAATATTGAGATTTTTTTGAGGGGGATATGAATCTTTTCAGCTTTCCTAAGGACTTGTGGTTCACCTGTAGATGTTGAAGATGGAAAAGCCTTATTCAACCATGAACAAGGCCGTTACAGGTTTTATTCTCTGTAGTACAGTTTCTAGTATTGTGCTCTCCTATTTTTGTATCCTCTCAACAATAAGGCTGCCTTATCTTTTTCTCAGGAGGCTGTTCCACTGCCTAATAGGAATCACTGTCAGGAAATACTTGAGATATCAAGCCTACTGTTTCCAAGAGCTCTGATGCAGCAGTGTACGGACAGTCATTCTGTACTGAGCTGGTGCTGATCCTTCAACAAAGGGAAGCTCAATCTGAACTTTAGGCTGCTTGACTTCACAGGAAGGTTCTCACCAGAGGAGAAAAGTTTGCTACATCACTGCTGGATTTATTTCACCTAAAATTAATTCTGCACAACACCTCTGAAAATTCATCCTTACTTGTGAAATATCCTGATTAACAACAAGATAGTGACTGATAGCTAAACACCACTGGCGAAACTCAGCTGGTCCCAAAGCTTATCACAGGAGCCACAGTTTCACGCCATCCATTCCAGTCATTCCCATGAAGCACATTATATATGTCCTCTCTGCGTTTGTTATTGTCATCTTTTGGGCATTTCCAGGCTATTGATATCTGCCTTTCCTCATAGCTTGAACAGGTTATGGACACTCGGTTCTTTTAATTCTTCTTTATAGCTGGGTCCCTTCATCTAGTTTGTGCTGCTTGTCTTTGAACTCTGTCCATTTTAAGGACAAAGAGCAAACACTGCAATCTACTAGCTGGGACTGAAGGCAGTTCGGCACGTGGAGTCACTCTGGAGCCACAGAAGCAGGGATTTTTACCTCCCTGATTGCTAAGCAGCAGCTGTAATAAGGCTGAAATATATGTATTAATTTTACTGTAAGTGTGCTCAGTTATGTGAATCTTTCAGCTCATCTCTAAAGTCAGTTATGGCAGTGCCTACAGAATACCAAGAAAGCAGGTTACATTGTTAGGGATATTTTATTACCTACTTCATCTCAACCACTAAACTAGTAATGAAGTTTCTCCTCTGTCATACCTTCCCAGTGTATATTTGATATGCTTGTAATCCTCTTAGATGTTTGGAGAATTCTTAAAATCTCTGGTGGCTGAGTGTTTGCCGAGGTGCCATATTGCTGTGTTAATGAGGAAAGCAGCTGAGAGAATCATAGAATCGCTAAGGTTGGAAGGGACCTTTAAGATCATCAAGTCCAACCATCAACCTACCCTGACAAAACCACCTCTAAACCATGTCCCTAAGCAACACATCTACCCTTTTTTTAAACACCCCCAGGGATGGCAAATCCACCACCTCCCTGGGCAGCCTATTCCAATGTCTAATAACCCTTTCAGTGAAAAAATGTTTCCTAATATCCAATCTAAACCTCCCCTGACATAACTTGGATCCATTTCCTCTCGTCCTATCACTTTTCACCAGGGAGAAGAGGTCAGCCCCCACATCTCTACAGCCTCCTTTCAGGTAGTTGTAGAGGGTGATAAGGTCTCCCCTAAGCCTCTTCTTCTCCAGGCTAAACAACCTCAGTTCCCTCAGTCGTTCCTCATAAGGCTTGTCCTCCAGATCCCTCACCAGCTTTGTAGCCCTTCTCTGGACACGCTCCAACACCTCAATGTCCTTCTTGTGGCCCAAAACTGAACACTGTACTTGAGGTGGAGTCCCACCAGTGCTGAGTACAGGGGGATGATCACTTCCCTAGTCCTGCTCACCACAATATTCCTGATACAGGCTAGGATGCCGTTGGCCTTCTTGGCCACCTGGGCACACCGCTGGCTCATATTCAGCCAGCTGTCCACCAACACCCCCAGGTCCTTTTCTGCCGGGCAGCTTTCCAGCCACTCTTCCCCAATCCTGTAGCGCTGCATGGGGTTGTTGTGACCCAAGTGCAGGACCCAGCAGGAACTTTCTGACATCCAGAGCCGAGCAACCAGTAAAGCCCGTTTAGAAATCTGCAGCTTTTCTTGACCGAGGGCTCCCCAGTTCTGGGGAGAAACACTGCAAGTAGTTCTGTCCATCTGCTGGAAGTAGGCATGTGTGTTGTGGCTTAGCTTTGCAGCCAAGGCCACTCAGTAACCCAGAGTCAAGGTATTCCCAGCATTCAATTGTTATCACATCACCTGCTTAAGAGTATGCAAATTGTGACTATATTAACGATGGAAAGAGCAAGGGGGCATGTTGTGTGCATATGTGTGCTAGTGTGAGGGGAATATTAAGTAAAGAACCTCCATTTTGCTTTGGTCAGAAGTTGCCAAGTTTGCCTTTTGATGTGAGGAACAAGATAATTGGACCAAGTTTTCTCCAGTTTTTGTCAATATGATCCTGAATTCAGGCCACAGAATCCAACAGATACTCTATGTATCTATACTAGCAAGTATATAGCAAGTATCTATACTGGCAAGTACAAAACGTGAACCTCTGCCTGCATAGGCTTTTCTACAGTATTAGCTCTAAATTTCCTCATTGACCTAAACTGTATTCTTTGTCTGTATTGCCATATGCATTGGGTCTTTTGGGCCATGTTTAATAGAGGAGATGTCTGGTGAGCGGATGGATCAAGGAATCTGGCAATGTAGTGCTCATCAACATGTACCAACTAAAGCTGGCATACCAAACTAATAGGTAGTTCTGCTCATGGTGTCTGGTTAACCTTTCAGATGCCCTGCATCATTCCTTCCACCATGTGTGACTTCCTCTCCCAACAGTGTTTTGTCTATCAGGAAATGAGAAACCCATCTGTCTTGGATGTGCCATGTTCACAGTCTCAACGTGCTCCGGTTGCGTTCTCTCAATCCCCTTCAAGCAAGAGGGCAGATTCATGCTCTCTATCTCCTCTTCTTGTGTGTTTTTGTGAATCTGTTGCCTGTTCCTTCATAAAATATATCTATCTGCAGTAGCAGCCTCATGTAATTGAGGGTAACCTCTTCAGGCACTATAGCTATTTACAACCATTGTTTCTCTTCATTGAGATGCACAGTACTATTTTCATGAAGTAAGGCAGTTCCCAGAGCTTCAAACTGTATTGTTTTATTTTTGTTTTTCCTTATCTGTTGCTTTATACATGTGCAAATCTCTAACGTGTTTGACATCAGGTTTTAACAGTGCAGGCAGGCATCCTGGTTTTCAATTTTCTGTTGAACAAAATATCAGAGGGTGAAAACCCACACTTCAATGGTATTGTTCCTTAATTAAATAGTGCTAAATATGGATAGGAAACTGATTCTAAGGTCTTTCAAATAAGGACTTTATTTTGATACAATTTCCCAATACCTCTTTAAATTAAGGGTAATGGAGATTATTGGTTGCTTCTCACTAGGCAGTGTTTAAAATCATGTCCATTAAATTCTAGCCTAGTCTCAGATGTATCTCTGGGCAGGTAGAATACACATGAAAAATGGATTTGATAAAAGCAATTGTTAAATTAGTTGCGCTATCTGCTAGGGAGACTATGTCAAGGAAGTGCAAGTAGCAGTCTAAGGGAAGTTTATTTTTCTATGTGGGATGAACAAAGATTGGAAATGTGCCTTTCCAGCCATGCTCCACTCTGTACATTATTTCCTGTGTGAGCTAAGCCTTGCCAATAGTTATGAAAACAGACATCCTTCTGTCATTAGGGACATCTTTTGTAAATGCAGACTGACCCATGTGAAACCTAAGTTTTCTCCCACTGAAGGCAGAGGCTGTTGAATACATACTTGCAGTCACCAAATCTCTTTTTTAACTCCTTTGGTCTCCAATGTCTGTCTTAACCATGGCAGACTTATTTTGTTCATTTGTATACCTGTTTTGGGCACAAGTGCTTCCCCAGCTTTACATCCTTGAGGAATCTCGGTGTCCTACCTTCTGCTGGGTCGCGTGTATTGGTGTCTCCAGCAGTACTGCCCCCGCTACCAGGGATTTCCTCAGGCATCCCACAGAAATTGTCTTTACCTCTAAAGGGAGGCAACTAGGCAGCCCCCAAAAGAAAGTAATATGATCAACTCAGTGCTGTCTCGAGACTTTTTTCTGTGGCTGCCAGACTGAACGTGGCTCATAGCATCCACCAAGGTGTGTTAGATTCAAGAGGTCAATCACATTGCCTGAGTTGAGCGCTCTGCATAACATCAGATCTCTCTGGTGGCGTAGCCCTGTAATTCATGTTTAGATTAAATTACTTGTCCTTTTTAACTTTTTCTGCATAACTAAGGAAAAAAGTGCTAATGTTCAAAACTAGCTGACACAGTGAAGCATTGACATGTTTTGGTAGTTTAAAGAAGTGCCAGGGTTTATTGTAGTGAAACAGGGGATTGTATTTGCATTTGATTCTGCAACTCTAATCTCATCAGAGTTAAGACAGCCAAGATAAACCTAAGGCAACTTCGTACTTAACATATCTTCTTTACGCAGTCATGCTTAGCAGTGTTGCTATATATTCCCAGGACAACTATGGCCTGTTTTTTAGTGTGTATTGGAGTGTTTCTGTTTTTAATATACAGGTCTGACTTTGAGGAGGAGAAAAGCATGCTTTTTGTAAGTTTTTCATGCTGAGAACCACAATTAAAAGTAATTGCTTCTATTTCCAAAGTAAAACATGCCTTTTAAAAAGTATAATATTCACTACTACTCAGGGGAACACTTATGCCACGCAGAGACAGTTTCCGTATTTCACTTTGTAGGTGCTCCCATCTGCCTCTCTTAAAGCAGTTCTTCCTGAGAAACGAATGAAAATGTTTCCTGAAAAAAAGCCAGTATAAAGAGAAGAGGAACATAACATACCAGAAGTAGAAAAATGAAATAAAAATGATCATTGCATCAATCTAAAGGCATTTGTGCAAATTGCCTCATAAATATAAACAGTGTAGACTGCTGTGATAAGTAGAGACATTTTAAGGTTGAGATGTTTTATATACAACTCTGATGCTAATTGTAAACTAAACCGATTATATTGATAAATGAATCTTGCCTTGCGTGTTTTTGTTTTTGCTCATAAACTAATGATAGAAATCTCATGAACTAAAGTTGTTCTACCTATAAACCATTATAAATAAAGGAGAATCAAGCTAATACGTGAACTTTGAGGGGAGACAGAACAATGTAAAATGGATTTGGAAACCAGTTCTGATCTGGTAACAGTTTTTTTCTGAAACTGCCTAACACAGAGGCTCAGATGAGAATATCCCACATTTGGAAATTGGAATTTTATACCTGGAAAGGAAGAGACCTATAAAAAATACAGATTTAGATTATACAGAAAGGGTAGACGTGGCTTTCTGCATGGTTTATGGCTGCCTGGGATAACCCACTGTTGTGTGACGCAGGCAGGGAGGTTCTCCGTGTTTAGCCACCTCAGAGGGGATGGGCAGCAAAACACATATCAGAGCACAGGTGTGGGGCACACTTTTATTCTTTCCAGGTTATGAACTTTATCCTTTTTAGGTAACTACTTCACAGGGAGGAACAACTGGACAGGTATTAGTTTTGCCAACTGCTTTAATGCTTATGTTCTGTAGAGTGTAGAAGTCAGATTCTTGCCAAATACTATGGAAAGGAAGCACAGAATTGGGTCCCTTAGCAACCTTTTAAAACCTTAACAAACTGGTGGGATTTACACAGCGTCATCATTGCTTTCTGGCTTATTGAATTAGCCAAATGCATTTTCCAATTCCCTTTGGACTTCCTCCATAGTTCAACACCCTGTGCAGATAAATCTTCAGGGAAAAAAAAAATGCAGTTCAGTCTATGAAGTGACAGTGTAGGCTTTCAGGAGGCCTGAGCCTCTATATGTAAAAGCCTGATTTTCAGAGGCTGTCTTCATGTAGCTATAGACATAGGAGGTACTTTTATAAGCAAAGATGGGGTAGGAGGTTGGGGCACGGGTATTATGCTTGGGAGACCTGGTGCCCTGACATCCTGCTCTCCATAGATTTCATGCAGGATTTGGGGCAGATCACTTTGCCTCTCTGCATCGCAGTTACTCAGTTGTAAAACGGGGACAGCTGTCCTCCTCTATTTCTCAGAGGACTTGTGAAAATAAAGGCATTAAAGATTGTGAACCCATCTGTTGCTATGGTGATGAGACTTATTTAGGCACTGAAGAACCAAGATTAGAAACTAATATGTTTCCTTGTACAACTTATTTAGAATATGGATGGGCGGTGCTGACGTATAGAGTCTGGTTCTGCCTGCATTAATATGGTTATTGATTCTCAGCGGGGACAGGATCAGTCCTCAGTAGATTACAACAGACACATTTTGTTAAACTCTATTATTTTAAATGCCTCGAATTGGGTCAGTTGCATAATGCCTTATGGTGGCCTGTTATACCGGATAAAAATGATGTGCAGGATTTTAGCACCTGTCATAATTGCTAGATGCTTCTACACTTCTTGTCAGGTGTTTGGAGCGAAGGTGAATGCAGTGGAAATGTGGAAATTTAGCAGTGGGGGAAGGTTTGTGAAATTCCTGGAGGTATTGGGAGAAAGTGTGGGGAAAGCATAAAGGGGAAGGGATTTCCTGATATCAGATCTGTGGGAGTGCTGTCACAGTGAGCATGCTGTGGATGAGTCAGAGGACATGGAGCAAAGTGCTGGGGGAAAACGGAGTCAGTGGGATACCTGTGATACTGCCATTGATGGGGAAGGCTGAGATAACTTGCTTTTATGTAGTGGTTTGGCCTGCAAGAGCAGATTTGATATCCAGAGACTGATAGATTTTGCAAATCCCACTTGCCTGTCTTTTCCTAGTGCTGTGAGGATATCATCAGTGCATCAACACCACTTAGTATTATTGAATAATTTAGGTTGGAAGGGACCTCTTGATCCGCTGGTCTACCCTCTGTTCAAAGGAGGACCAACTTCAAAGCTAAACCAAGTTACCTGGATTCTTGTCTGACCAAGTTTTAAAAACCTCCAAGGATGGATATTGCACAACCTTTCTGGGCCCCTGTTTCAGTGCTGGTCCACTGTGAAGAAATTTTTCCTTATCATGCACCAGAATTTTCTGTGCTGTAACTTGTGACTGTCGGGTCTTAATTGGACTACTTGGGGAAAAATTGCCAAGCAAGTTCAGTGCCTTGAAGCCTTGAGCGTGTCAACAGGATCCTGGGCTTACAAGCAAAGGCAGGGCTTGAACTTGTGTTCGTGCATGTGCTGGTGTACAAGTCTTACTGCTGGCTGGACCCGAGCTATAGCTCTGCGTGGAACAGCCCTGTACCACCTATACAGTGCCTCTCAACCTCAGTTTGCCTGTGTGTCTCTTGCACTATGCTGCTTTGCAACATCTGTGTTTGCCCTTGGAAGACAAAAATGTATTTAGCGTGAGGAGCTTTAATAACCACTTGGTTCGAATAGATGAAACATCTGGGGTCAGGTATAAGATGTTTGCTTTTAAACAGCCTATCAAAATATGAAATAGTTTCTCTAAATCTGATATTGAGAGAGGTCCCAGAGGTCTATGTCCCATTTCCAGATGGACTAACTTAATCTCTGTGAATTGTTTGGCACATTTTAAATATATTCCTCTTTTCCCTGAATTTGAGACAAAAGTATCATAATACTATGTCAGGATAGCTTGTTGAATTGTTCTGATTCCTATACTAAGGAATAAACTGTTCCTTTCCAGACTTCTTGGGCCCTCTTTAATATTTTGTCTCTTTTTAAACCTGAAGTGATTTTTTTTCTCTATGTATTTGTGTCTCTGGGTTATTCTAGCATCTAGTTCTCATCCAGCTGTTTTTGTCCACAGTTTTGTTCCTTTTTCCAGCTGCCCTGCAGCTCTGATATCTCTGACACAGAAGGAGCATAGGACCTGGTAAAAAAAAAAAAAAGAGCAGCTAAATGATTATATGTTCCTGTGTGACCAATGTGAGTTTTTCCTGGTCTTTAACCAAAGCAAATATGAACACTAAATGCAAAATTCTCTGACGAAAAAGAAACCCAAGAAGCATTCCTTATTTTCTGGGTTTTGCCAAGGAACTTTAGTCAGAAGCAACAGGAAAGTAAATGTTATATTCTCATACCCAGGTGAGACATTGATTGTAATTGTTGAGAACAAATTTTGTTTGTAGAGCTATTTGTGCATCACAGTTAGTTTGGTCAGTAATTTTCTTTAAAAATAATAAATAAAACAAACTGTGTAGAATGCCAAAGTAAATATTCTTCTTTACTAGGGTCTACTGTTTGGTAAATCATTTTGGGAGGAAGGATTCATGTTTTCTAGAGTTTATAATATTAGTTTGTTTAGTCATTCTTGGCTCTTTCAGGTGATTAAGTTAAGGCACAAATTCCGCTTTCCTGTACCTCTGAGTCATTGCAATGACTTGCACTTTTCATTTGTTTCTCTTGCCTGAAGAAAAAGCTAATAATCATATGTAAATGCACTCCAGAAATTCCACAAGTGCTACATGGAAAACTGGCTTATAAATTGAATTACAACAGAGTTGGATGCTACTGAAACATAAAAGTAAAGGCTCCATAACTGTACTCCTGCTACTGGGACCGTGACTTGGAAGGCATTTACTAATTCAGATGATATCCTGAGCGGGGCTTGAAAAAAACATGGGAAAGCAGCTTGGGAATCACCAACGCAGCTCAGGCTGGCCTTGCACAGGCTGCAGCACCTCTGCAAGCTGCACTGCCTGCTCCAAGGGCTGGGTTTTAGGGAAGCAGGAGTGGTTGCTCGCAGGGCTACAAATGTCTTAACCCTTTTCTCCTTGATAGTGCCCCTGTCAAGAAGGGAGCAGAGTTCCTGGCTTTTTCCTTTCAGTCTTTTGGCCTGGGTCTGCAGTTTGCCAGATATATTTTCATTAAGGGGCTGCAAAGCTCTCTTCAGCCTGTTAGTAATTAGCAGATTGTGGCCTAGGGTTGCTGAGGACAAGTGACTTGGCCTTGCAAAAGCAGCTACAACTTAGAGTGGTTTCTTTGCCAGACTCTCTCAAGGGATGATTGATTGCTCTATTATCCCCTGGGCCATGGAGGGGTTGCGCAGACAGAGAGTTATCACCAAACTAAGAAAAGTGCATCATCCTGGTGTGTCCTGTTCTGATCCAAGCACCTGGGTGAATCCACAGACAGCAAGACATGCACGTAAATGCCCCAGACTTTTTTTCATTGCCTGCTTTCCGTATTCTCCAGATAGCTCGCAGCTATCAAAAGGTTTGCTGTTACATCCATGGGGGGGGTTCCATTTACTGTACCCAGTATTGAGTAAAAGGCTTCCCAGGCCAAAAGCCTTTGGGCCTTCAGTGTTTCCACACTGGGAATTGGATTTAAACACTGCATCTCCACTGAAAACTTAGGCTCTGCTTTAGAAGCTGGACCAGTGTGATCCAAAGGCTGATGGACTACACGTGTGGCTATGAAAGCAGATTTGCACCATGATTCAAACTTGATATAAGGAGTAACTTAGCTGATCTGGAGGAAATGGGCTTTTGTTCCCCTTTCTTCTGTTTGGAGAGAGAATGCTTTCATGAAAAATGACCATGTTAAAGTTAACTTTGCAGCTGATAGCTATATCCCTGCCTGTAGCAGTATCAACTCATTTCAACCCTCAGTAACTGCAGTGAAAGATTCAGTGGGTCTGATTATGGGCTTACTTAGATGTAGTTATGCCAGCAGGCTTCTGTGGTGGTGTTACTGTTTGTTTATAACAGCATCAGAATGAGAACAGAGCTTCTGGGGACAAATCTAGATATTTGGATTATTTCTGTGGGATTCAGCTCATTCCTTGCTCTCCCTTATCCTGAGTCAAAACCAAACTGCCCAGGCAAGGGACTGAACCAACTTCCCAGGGTAGTTCTCTTCCAAGAAGGTCATCATGGAAGTTGTATTACTTGCCAATGGTTCAAAAAAAAAAAAAAAAGCACCATAATAAAAACTGCTTGTCTCATTATTTTTTTTTTTTTGAGAAAGAACAGATGCCAGTCTTATAGAGGAGGTTTTGAGCTGTGAATCCTAAGCAGGCAGAGGCATTTCTTGTAGCTGTGAAGAAGTTGTCGGAGGAAAATGCAGATTTAAGAAACACCCTATCCTTACTCTGACTGCATTGGTTATCTAAGGGTAGAGGAGTGCCAATTTTGGGTGGTCCCTTGGCATGCCAGTTTAATGTGCATTAGACTTCGCTACTATGCACCAAATGCACCATGTACTAAAGACCCCGATCCCTAGGGGTGTGGTCTCTAAAAGTGAGGTATGGCAGTAGCTGTCTTCAGTTCTGTCTTTAGTGTCACCCTCTTTGTCCAGGGAGGGAAATCGTTTTAATTGACTTTATATTTTCTCTAACAGCTAAACTGAGATTTCCTTGCTGTTTGAATCAAGAAGAACATTTTGCTGTGGTAAAATGAGTAAAAATTCTGATTTTTAGACAAG
>NW_009646939.1:4360912-4381047 GCF_000708025.1 Charadrius vociferus
CAAAGATGTGGTGGCGTTCAGAAATCGATGAAAACTAGATGGGATTTAAATATTAAGAGACAGGAATTTGCCTTCAGGTAAAGGATGACATTTGCATAGTAACAAGAATGACTCATATGTTGTTAGGTGAATGTCTAACTAGAGTCTAAAATTCCTGTGCATCAGTGACCTTTTACCTAAGGTGGCAATGGGAAATATGCTAAGCAGGGTACCCAATTCTCTATCATGTCCCACCACAGGAATTGACTGGGGAGCATTAATAAATAAAGTGTTGCAGAATGAGATGCTGAACCAAATTTTATCACTGGACATGTAAAACTCCTGTTGCTTTTTATAGAATTACTGAAATTTATTTTTTCTTTCTTTTTCTTTTTACCATGAAAACCATGCAAGAAGAGGGAACCTCTTCTTGTAGCAACCACTTTAGAAGCCATTAACTTCACTGCAATTTCACTTCTGTAGTTTAAATTATATAAAAGAATATGCTGATTTATCTTCTTAACCATATCTCTCCTCTGCTTAGAGTTACAATTTTCAAAACAGAGTATCCAAAGGTGGAAAGGCAGTGAAATGCCTCTGTTAAGTTCTACTGATTTATGGTACCAAAAATGGAAATGACTGGTTCAAACATGATGTTCTTTTTGTACATCTTTGAACCAGCTTTCCTGCAGAGAATTTGTTTCCAATTCAGTTCCTCATCTTAACTTTTTATTATGGCTTAACAGTTCAGGCAGGTTTACATTAACTGATTTTACTGAAGTTTCCCATTAGGTGGGTAACTCAGTCAGAACAGGAACCTGACCCCTTTAGCTACTAATCCTGTTGCTACAACCAGTAGGTAAGGTCATCTCCTATTCTGTTACTTACACTTTTCCAGATGTGTTACAATTTTGTCTCTTCTGAAAGCATATATCCAAGTTCTTAAGAACTTCCCCATATTTTTTTTTATTTTCCATTTTTTCTTCTGTGTCTATAAATTACCTGCTTATTGGACCTTGAAAATGTTCCATACAAATACTGAACCTAGCCTGAAAATAAAAATATTACTTTCATAAGGAATGCAAGGTGAAATAGATAACAACTTTTACTTTTAATTGCTTCTCTATGCAAAGTACCCAAGTGACTGTAGCACCTAAAACACAGAGACTCGGGAGTTATGGTGTCTGCTGGAGTCACACAGAGTGAAAATATGTGACACAGAAACTTCCCCAATTTGCATTGCCAGAGCCCAGCATTGCTCATCTGTAGTAATTCTCATTAGTTCTGGATTAACTCAAACAGGTACTTGTATAAGTCCACAAAACACTTCTTTACGTGAGATTTAAATATACAATCTGATAATGGGTTGACTTTAGGAAACCTGTGCAACGGCAGAATTAGCTGCCAGTAAGCAGGGATGATGAACATCTGATTGTTCCCTGGAAGACAGCACTCTGCACTTTCTGATCATGCAGTTTCCCACTGTGGCTGGGGATCTTGCATTTCTTATTTTTAATAAAAAATTAGTTTTTTTCCTCATTTTCATCAGAGCGAATAAAGAATTCCTCCACTTCTTACTGGAAAGCAAGGGAGTGGAAGACGTGTCTTAACCAGTTTCCACATGGAAATCTTTAAGACCCTGTTGCTGCACTGATACAGAAGTACTTTTCTATTTGTCTTTTCGTGTGCCTTGGGATTATTTCTGTGTGAGGAAACATTGTATGTTATAACAGTGTGACTGTCTGCTACCCGAAATCATTTTGGCCTGCAGATTAAAACAATTTTCTGGGTAATTTACTGACTTGCATGTATTTCTGTGAGTTCTATTTCAACACAGAGACTTGCAAAACTTCTTTTTTCTAAGAGCTTCTAAATAAACTAGAGCAAACTTACCTTGTCTCTCTGTCTCGCAAAGAACTACGACTGTCTGTGGATGTTATAAATCACGTTTTCAGAAGTTGTAGGATAGATCAACCCTGACCAACTTTTCAGTATTTCTTTGGTGGCTTGTGGTGGTATTCAGTGAAGATTTCTGCCTGCGTTATTTAAGTCAAATTCAGCATGACCTTAATTCACTGGTCTAAATTGGGTTTGAAGATATCTTTGTGTTATTTTTTTTCCCATAACACATGGAAGCTTAGTTCCCCTAAAAAGAATAGTCTCCATTTGTTGGTATACTTTAGCCTTTTAATAATCAGCACTTAATTTTTGGTTTAATCTTGACTCTGTTATTTCCTCTACTTCAATTTCATAGGCAAGGTCCTTAACCTCTGCCTGCCTTGGGTTACCCACTTTAATATGGTTATCTAAGCAACCTACTTATATTGTTAAGGATCAATTCATTTATTAACTAATTAACTGAAAGCACTCTGAACATAGAAAGTGCTATAGATGTAATTTTTATCATTAATAATGCTTCAAAATATTAATTGGCAAAATCTGGTGGGTACCGAAAGAATATTACATTAACTCAAAATGGGAAGGTGTATTATCTGGATATGTGTGAAGGCGTTTACAGCATAGGGAGTGCAAATGTCCTGATTCTGGGCTTCCCTCGTGCCGGCTTGAGTCAGGGAAAATGTCCATTGCCAATAGTGACATACTCTAATGTAAGACTGGTGAGAAATGTATCAACAGCTGGGTCTGATTTGTTGTAGATATAGATCTATATTGTGTAAAAACATTAAATTTTCTTCCTGCCTTATGGTCTGTAATTCTTACCTATGAATTTTCAGAGTATTTTTCCCTCATCCTCTGTGGGTTGCCTATTTGATGGCATGAAAGAACAAGCAGGAAATAAAATTTGTTTCTCGATATTAATTGCTCCAATACATGGCGCTTTCTTTTGTGTGTCTGTTGTCTTCAAAGTTTGCTCCTGCTCGAAGTGCGTGCTTCCTGCTGTGTTGTGTTAAAGGGGCTTTTAGCAAAGGAACGGTGCCGCTCGGTGATGGGAAGGATGTTGCGCTTTGATCAGCAGCTTTTGTGCTTGCTTGAACACCCTTGCTCTGATCTGAGCACTGTGTGCGCCCCTACGGATTCTTGATCTGTGCGGTTTGTTTGCTGTAGTTCTTGTCACAGTATTATGCAAAACTTGTTAAAATGCTGATGCTTCCCCCCGCCCACGGATTATTTTTCCTGTGTTATTTTTGTGACCTCTGGCTGAGGCATAGCCTCTGTGTGCCTCATATACTAATTTGCTGCTGTTTATATCAGAAATAGGATGCTGTAACTTGTTATCTACAACTATCTAGGTTATGAAAATATATATTCAGCAAATACGTCCTCTTCGTTTTGTTGCTTTTCTGCCTTCTGTTCTTTGCAGCACCTCAGTATAGCTCAGACTGACCAAACCTAGCTGCTTACTCCTGGCAGATCTTAACACTCGCATCAAAGCACCAAAGTTCCCAGTCCTGGTATCTGTGTAGCCTGTATACATACCCACAGTGCCATACTTCCCTACCAAACACATCATCATTGCCTTCCTTCAAAAGCAGGCGATGCCAGTGGAGGTAGCCAGGGTATGTCACCCGGCAAGTGGGAGCAACTGGCTTTTTTTTCTTATGCCGTTGGAGGGGATTCAAACCCATTTCGATGGGACAGAAGTGACTGCCACATGAATCATTGCAGGCTATTTGAGGCCAAGCCTCAGATGACTTTTCCAAGGTGCTAGATATTGCTAACATTGATAAAATACTTTTTTTTTTTTAACCCCACAGTATGTGTCACACTTTCGTGATCATGAAGAAAACATAAGATACCTTAGTTTTACCCTAAGATAAATTTAATGAGATAAGGGACAGCATGGACCTCGTCTAATTTGTCTGGCATAAAACATAAGTGGCAATAGCCTTGAGCTCTAGGTGGCATGAAAGCAGATGTTTATTGCTTACAGTGTATATTTGCAACAAAAGAAGCATTTATGTGTAAAATTTACTGCCAAGATTGTTCAAAAACCAATATTGGCAGGAGTGATAAGGCACTAGATCAGTCAAGTGGCGTGGCTTGTCAGTCAAAGAGGAATTGCTGCTCTCCTCTCCCACAGCTTTTGAAGACACAAGGTCAAGGTAGTGAGAGCACTCAACAGGAGAGTCGGCTCCTTTGCAGCATCAAAAGCTCTGTGTTTACTCTTATTTGCTAAATATACAAGAAGCAGAATTTCTAATTTTCTGAACATCTCAGTCCAAGAACAAAAGCTGAACTTTTATCTTCACTTTATATGCCATGTACTGCATTTGCTGTCTTTTGCTGCAGCTGAGACACCCTGTGTTGCAAACAATACATGTTCTGCCTTTATCCTTAAATCACACTGGTAGGGATAGTGACCTGGATTCTGCTCTCACACCAGCATCCTTCTGAGTGAAGGGCATGGGAGAAACATCCTTTATTTAGAAAGTGCCATCTGCTTTATTAATCTTGAACTTATTTTTATGTATTAGATCACTAAAAAGTCCTTTCTTTTGTGGGTTAAGATAAACCCTAATGGTGTAGGAGCATAAACAGCTAGCAAACAGAAGGAATTGTTTTACCTTTGCAATGTAAACTCTTTAGCCATTTCTTTAAGTTGTGCAAACACTTTGCAGTGCAAATAACATGGGCTAAAGTGATTTGAAGAGGAGAATTCATTGTGCTTAAGGACAGTTGCTCTAATTGCTTCATCCTTACATATAGTAATAGGAGTTGGCTGTGGAAATATTGTAATATGCTCATTCCTGTGGCAGTCTGAATCAGCAGCGTGGGAGCTGGCTTCTCCACAACAGCAGCTGAAGAGCCACCATTTGCTTTTCCAGCTCTGTAACTATATAGAGAGGGACTCCAGATCTGTAAAAACACATCCTGAGTAGCAAACAAAATAAAAAAAACCCCACCAACTTAAATGACATTTCTTTTGAAACGGGAGCAAGAGAACATAGCTAACCCTCTTCCGTCTGCTTCTGTTATTGCAGTAAGACTGGTATTAGTTTCATAACGTTGTTCAGACATATAAGCACCCTTTCCTTTACATCCTCTCAAATTATTCCACAGTTCCACAGGAAGAGATTTCTTGTGCAAAGACATATTCCCAAATCCCTCAGCCAAGGAGCCAGGTGGATTAAAAAAAAATGAACAGAGATAACCCCTCTGCCTTAAGGCAGCTGGTTATTTAGCCTATTACTTTTTTTTTTTTTTTTTAAGCCTTATCTTCCCGAAGCTCTCCTTTCCCCCTCCCCTTCCCTCTTTTGCCATATGAAAAGCTCAGTGTGGCTCAGGCAGCTGGCAACCTCCAGGTCGCTTGCATGCTGCTGCTGTTCAAGTCTCCGAGCCTCAAAATTATTCCCCTGACATGAACAAGATTTCACCACCTCCCCCCCCCTCCCCGTTCTTGGAGCAGAATGTGGCCCTTCTCAATCTTCTCTATTAATGCTGACTCTTCCTTCTATCCCAGCGTCTGTAATAACATTAATTGGGGCTGAGCACATACCGCGTACAGCATAGGTGGCACTCTGTGGGTACAGAGAGACGTGGAAGGCCAGTGGAGATGTAATGTGCTCGTTATTTAAGGCTCACTAATAATCGCAGTAGTTCTGTCTTGGTTGCCAGTTTTTAGATTTGTGTGTTGAAACATCTTGAACAAAATGTTAGTGAGAGCATTTCTGCAGCGTCCTGCTGACTGAATTCAAGGTGCTGCCGCATTTGCCATCTGCCTGCGAGCTCGCAGTGGTAATTATAGCGAGTCTCGCAAGTGCTGGAACGAGAGGTATGTCAAATGCATTTTCCTTCCTTTTGAAGGTAATTTTCATTTTCTCAACTCATTTGAAACTGCATATGATTATCAGCTGCAGGTGTGAGGGCCACGCAGAGGAAGACAGACGTGTGTACACACCTATGGAGCAAGATATCAACTCCTAGAGTGTCCAGAAGAGCTTACGTACTAATCTCAGCAATTTTAAATTAAATGCAGTGCTGGAGAAAATTCCCTCATTATTACTGCTCCTATCCTTGTGTGTAGAATCTTAATGTCTCTCTTATTAGTGTGACAATAAAAAAACCCCACACTTGATTTTTCTGAGCATCACTGGAATAATGTGCACTGGAATAATACCACATATATTATAAAAGCTGCTGAAAGTGAAAGTCACTTGCAGTTTGCTGAACCTTCCACGGGTTTCTAGTTTTAGTTGAGTTGCTGCTGTTACTTGTAGGTTGTTTCAAAACCTTGCAGGGTTAAAAAGGATTGTGAAGAGCAGAGAGTGGTAACCGAGGTAGATGTTATTAACAGCCTTCCTCGGGTTGCTGCAGGCATTTAATTTAGTTGCCATTCAGAGCACCTGATTGCATTCTCTGTAGTTGGTGGAGGAATTAGGCAAGTTCGGAGGCTGATCCAGAAGACTTAAGCTAGGTGTGTGTATTTCCCACACGGTTGCTGTGGGATGTGATGTACAGTGCAACGTATAGGATCCTTGACCATCAGCCTGGTGCTAACGATGTGTCCTTCCGCAGGGCGGAAGGGAGAGTGGTGGCTTATGGACACAGCCGCAGTGAGGATAAGCAGGGTGGCAAGGTAAAATTGGCACTGTGTGATGAACGCTTTCATTTGGTGCGTGAATGCTGCTGAGGAATCGTGGTCCTGGAACTGACTTTTGTTTGGAAAGTGATTAAAGACCTGGTGCATTTGAATATTGGCCACCTCGGAGGAGGAGGTTTGGATCTGGCATGGCACACAGGAGTGAGCTGGATCCAGGTGGGGGCTCTAGCCCTGCAGGAGTCTGCCCATCCTCCCACTGGGGCGTACAGGGAGACACCTTTCAGGGCTGTGGCTAGGCTTCACTTTGAAGCTGTGGAAGAGCAAGCAGGCAGCAGCGAGACTCTAGTCATCACGTATGTTCTTTACTGATCCACTGAGAAAATTGGGGTAGAAGAGAGCAACAAGTGGAAGTTTGCTCTCCCTGAATTTCCTGGTGGGACCTGCTTGGTGTGACACCCTGGAGATGACAGAATTCATTTGAAGATGGCTTTTGTGGGTTGTGGGGTTTTTTATTTGTTTGTTTGTCTGTTTGTTTGTTTTCCTGAGTTTGCCATCTTTCTGGCTCTAGTGCCTGGCCAGGAGGTGGGAAGGTGTTACTGTGGGAGATTCCCTTGGGCTACTGCTGTCCCTTGTTTCTCCCTTAGAAGAAGAGAAACTTTTTTCCAAGCTGCCCATTCTCCTAAGTGTGACAGTTTGAACTGCTTCCCAGGCTGCTTACCCTCGTAAGACAGGCCCAAATTTGATAGGCTCAGTGAGGGAGACTTGCAGACCATCCAGGCCATGGACAGATTTTAAGGGATATAGAGAAGGGTCCTTTAGGAGATTGAGAGCACCAGGTCTCTCTCAACCTGCTTAAACAGAATATTCTTGCATGCTTTAAAGTAAAGACTCTACATTTGTACTTGCAGGTTCAAGGGTCAGGCGTGCTCAGCAGTTTAATACGTCAAAGGCAAGAACTGACTTGAGCTTTCCTGAGTTTATGCCTTAACTAAAAGCACAGCATAATGGTCATCTTTCCTGTTCAAGATTTAAACTAATGCTGGGGCAGTGGAATATCTTGTACTTTTCAGACTAGAACTTCTGTAAGCACCTGGACCGGTGAAGCTTTGTTTCACAGGGATTTGTGTTTTGTGGTAGCTTATAAGCTCCAAACGACATCTTTCCCATGACTGGGGTATACGCCATCTTCTTTCCTCAGCTTATTCCATACCTCAGTTGGTAGACTCTCTGGTGACTAATAACAGGCTGAGCTCATCCAGCAGTCTTTCTCTAGTGAGGACAACTACTTGGAAACACAGCAGCCTTGCACAAACTGGAGGACCACTTATCCTGAGCCCTCCACCATTCTGTCAGAGGTAGCTGAAATTAGCCAATGAGGTCAAAAGTTATTGAGGAACATATATAGACTGTGATCATATAAGTCACGTTTCCATAGGAACCAGCTAAAAATACATTTGTATGAATACTCAGCGTCTATCGTGATGAACTATTATGTAAGTAGTATTTTTTTCTCAGTAAGAACATTGCAGCTGCTTGTTAATAATTTGTGGTAGAATTTACAGAGAAGTTTACAAGCCATCATATGTGCGATCGACTGTGTGCTTATTATATTGTCTGAGTTCTCTCCTGCTGATTAAAATGGGAAATTAACAGAGCATCCTTTCTCAAGACTTAAGAACATCCAGAAGATTAAAAATAGCCCGAGGCTTAAAAACTTCTTCACCTGGTAAGACAAACAGAGTTCTGTACTAACAGTCATATAAACGTGAGCGTTGTAGCTACATAACTGTAAATGCTGTATGTGAGAGGTGGAGAGGAAGGCTCGGAGGCCTGTATGTCATGGAAAGTGTGCCATATTGCACCGTGGCAACTTGCGAATATTTGCTCTTTGCAAGTAATAAGGTGTTGCAGACCAGGAACTTGTCACCAAATAAATTATTCAAATTATGAATACATGCTTACCTTGGGATAAATATTCTTAGGATACCAGATTTTTGTGAAGTGGTGCTTTAGTTTGTATGAGATGAGACAAAGAAGGTATTTTACCATGAGGTGACATATATTATAACATCATACATCCTCCATGACTAAGATGAATTTCTGTGCTTGTAACTGCTTTTGTCTATGTTTCCAGAAGCAGGTTAGGAATTGTCTATTGTGCCAACTAAAGGATGGGACTGGATGATGCATTCTAAGCAAACAAATCACTGAAAACATCTGGTTTGAAAAATTGTATAAAAGTATCCAGCATTGGGCTTCTCCAAATCATTCTCTAGCCTGTTACAATATTTTGTCTGAACTTACCAGAATTTATTTTCTAAATATCTGGAAGAATTTTTTTTCCATCCTGATATTTAATTTTAAGTTTCTTTCAAAATCACATTAGGGTTCAAATTGTAAAGCTTAGCATAAGGAGTTAGGTGTTTTTTTAATTATTTTTATTTGTTGGTTTTTTTTTTTTATTCAAATTTTAACTATAAGACACTGTAAGACTATATATGTAATATTAAAATTTACAATGTGTACATAATACTTTTGTCCCAAAAAGGGAGGAGGAAAGAGTCTGTATGTCTTCTGAGCCTCGTAAAATAGCATGCCACTGGACAAATTTTGAGTTGTGAATATTAGAAAATGATGAATAACTTACAGACCCAGAGTTAATCATCAAAGATATTATTTAAATTAAAAATGAATTCAAGAATTCAACATGCTGGCTGTGGACAATTCATTGATAGAAAATAAAAGAGGATGAAATTAATCAAATAAATAATTCATTGTAAATCACGCGGTTCTAATTATAACAAGGTGTTAAAAAATGGATCAGCTTCTGAAAGCATGGCTGAGTTCTACTACACATACGTATCACCACAAATGCAGCTGTTGAAGTATAATCCCTGTTTTAATTGCTTTTGGTTCAGGACAATAGTTAGGTACAGGAGTGTTAACAAAGGCATTGATTTACCCCATTTATTAAAAGCTGTTCTGTTTGTTTGCTTGCATGAGAAAGCATCCTAAGCTAGTGGCTCTGCGATATGAGAAAGACCAGCCTACCCTTCCCAAATATTCAAAGCAAAAGCCTGCATGAAACGGAGATTTTCTGACCTTCTCTCTCACCAACTGCCAGCTTGGAGGTCTCAGAGGTCTCTTTTCCGAGGGGCTGGTTATTAAAAAGGTGTAGACCAGACCCTTCCCAGCTCTCTTTTTTCCCTCAGAAAGCTGCTCTTGCAGGTGCTCCTGCAGGACGCTTGCCGGCTCTCTGGCAGAGCAGCTAGAGAGAGGACCGCTTCACTGGCAGATGCAGGGACCTTGTCAGGAGCATTGCTCAGCAACCCGCGTGCTGCTGGATTTCAGATGGAGGGTGAGGAAGAGACAGCACAGAAACTAATGAGACGTGTATGAACATGTTTGTTCGGAGGCCTCCAGAGCAGTGAATTACCAGGCACTCCATCTTAAGCTTTCTGAACTCTTTGATAGCCAAGAGCTGGTTTTAGTAAGCCACACTGGTCCCACTCCCCTGTCCCACTGAGCTGCCAACACTCACCACTGCAAAGCCTGTACCAGTGAATAGGCAGGATCCAGCATTTCTTCCTTTTTTTTTTTTTTTTCTGCTTTCACTTACCTTCCTCCCTACCAGCAGAATGAGGAGGACTTCTTTCTCAAGTTTTTTTTTGTTTCTGCAAAGCAAGTCAGGGTTGGATGGTTCTTGCTTGCAAGAACTGTGTTACACAGGCAAGGACAAATCCAGCGCTGTGCTCTGCACTTGCAGAGGTCCCAGTTTAGTTGCCATTATGATAAGGGCTAGCAGCAGTTCTAGTGAGAAGATGAGGGCATTTATCATGAAATATCCTTGTAGATTTTGAGCAAAACGGCTTTTATGGCCTTAACCACTTTTAGGGCAGTGCTGGGACAAAGGGGGGCTAGAAATCCTGAGCGCAAAAATAGCTGGCAGGTGAACTGGAGCATCCACTTAACCTACAAGTAGTGCTTTTCACAGGGAGCTAAAAAGTCCCCGTCCTGTCAAAATTGATGTGATGACTCCAATTTTGAGATGCTCCTTGGTGGTGTGTTCAGTATTTTTGACTATCTGCACTGTCTCTTGGATTTGTCACATCATCGGGTCAGGCAACAGCTGGTAGCCTGACTCTGTCACCATACTGTAAAAGTGTCTGGTCCTTTAGCCATCAGAAATTGCTGAAGATACTAGTTTTGTCTGCAGTCAAATAATAAAGCAGAACGTAACTTGTGTACAGTACCTGTAAGATGATTGAAAAGTGAGGTGGAAGAGCAGGAAGAAGATGAGTATAAAGAGGATTAAAGTTGTCTTTATGTCAGCTGTGCCATATCATATTAGTAAAAATAAAATCATCAGAATAATACAATCTCACAAATGTATTTACATCAGCATTTTGCCCTCTGAAAATATATTAGCAGCAGCTTTTGCACCTTCCTAGCACAATTTGCAGTGGCAGAAAATTGCTTACCATTAGTATACAATAAGGTTTCCATTTCTTCCCCTTAAATTTCAGATCCCCAAATACTACATAATAGTCTCCAATATGCCGGTAGCTCTGGGATTTTTCTAATGTTAGCAATTTTGGATGTACTCACAATGTTTTTGCCTTAGTGATATGAAAGCAATCAGCACTGCAGAACAGGAAAAAAAAGAAAGAAAAGACCAATACCATGTATTAGTCAGCTTCAAAACATCACAAAATTCAGATTGCCACATGCTGAATACAAATGCAGTAGAAATGTTCAGAAACTGCAATCAAATAGCTTTGAATGTCAAATGAAATTACTTTGGGAATCTTCTAAGCCCTCTTCTTAAAGCACACTGGAACATAAATCCCCTACTTTCATTTATTAGTCCAAAAGGCTATAGGATATATTATTACATCTAGAAAACATGACCAAAGTCTTAGTCATTAGCACCACTGAACACACAAATTCCCTTAGGTTCTTATTTTTTCTTGCTCTGTATCTTCTGAATGGAACGTAATCAGTGAACTTTTAGAATAAAAATATACCTTAAACTCGCTAACACTTAGTTATAAATAATTTATTTCTTAAAGAAAATCCCTTGGGAGGTTTGCATCTGCTCAGTTATAGTGTGACAGCAAAAGAAAAAAAATTATTAGTGAATATTAAGAACTGTGGATAAAGTTATTTTGTTCCTTGCAGGTGATGAGAAACTTTGGTTAACACACTCCCTTGCAGTAGTAAAGATCAACTTTGGCACCAGAGCTTTGATGTAATTAAATCACAAGTGCGCACTCAGTCTGCCCTTAATGAATTATTGCAGCACAACACTCATTTTGCTTTTTTTAACCTGGGAAAATCATAACAGAAGGTGAAGGCAATTGTGCAAAGAAGTTGATATGAATAGTAATAACAAGACATCCAATTCCAGAAAACACCTCAGTTTAAGAAAGGATTTATGCCTGTGCCTTAGTTCTATTAAATTTAATAAGACTTAAGTGTGTGCTTAAAACTAAGCATGCAGTTAAGCGCCCTGCTGTCTCAGGAACCCTTGGGTCTGCAAGAAATCCCTGCTTCCCTCTTGTAGCCTCTTTTTGAAAGAGGCTGAACAGAGCATTGAAATGGCTGTATTGGTCCGTGTGGTGCAGTAGCTTACACTGGACTTACATACAGGATATGTCAAGTATGCAAGTTTAGGGCACGCGTTTAGTACTTGCTGGTAAACTCTTCTAGCCCCCAGTGGTTTAAGGTCTTTAGCCTGCTATGTTGTCTTCATGTTTAAAAGCATTAGATGGATTTATTTATTTTCCCCTCCATTATTTTTTTGTCTCCTTAGTTTTTGCAATGGTGCATTTCTAGCATTCCACAGGTTTGGTAACAGCTTAGAATCATAGAATCATCTAGGTTGGAAGGGACCTTTAAGATCATCGAGTCCAACTGTCAATCTAACACTGCCAAAACCACCACTAAACCATGTCCCTAAGCACCACGTCTACCCCTTTTTTAAATGCCTTCAGGGATGGTGATTCTACCACTTCCCAGGGCAGCCTGTTCCAATGTTTGATAACCCTTTCAGTGAAGAAATTTTTCTTAATATCCAATCTAAACCTCCCCTGGTGTAACTTGAGGCCATTTCTTTGAGGCCACTTCTACAGTCAAGCTATGAATTCTTTGTTTTGAAGGTACATTCCGAAAACTTTGTTTGATGCCTACTAGTTCTTGTACTAGCAAAGAAAATAAGCAATTGTTTTCTGTTCTCTCTGTGCCCTTCGTGATTTTGCCAACCCCTTTTATTCTCCATCTCCATTCTCTCTTTTTTCAGACTGAGGAATCGCAATGCATTAGTAGTTCCTGGTTTGGAGGCTGTGCTAAACCTTTGATCATCTTTATCCTGTTTCTTTGTGTCTCTTCTAGCTCAACGTATATTCTTTCTGAGATGAGGGGAGCTGAATTGAACACAGTAATCAAGATGCGGGCATAATGATGGTGTTTGGTTTTGTTTTCTATTTCTTTCCTAATAATCCCTAACATTCTAGTTGCTTTTTTGACAACTACTGAGCACCAAGCTGGCATGTTCACAGTGCTATCTATTATAACTTCAACATCTCTGTCTGGAGTGGTAATAGCTAGTTCAGAGCCCATCACTAGATCTTTAAAGTTAGCAATTTTTTTTTTTTTTTTTTTTTAGCTCATGTACCTTACTTTTCATTGTTGCTTTCACACCTGACACAGAATGTAGTATTGACCCCTTTACTGCAGATTGCTATTTGAGAGCTGCTTTCTGTGCTTGACACACACATCAGGCCAGAATTTGAACGGAGTCAAACACTTCTTGGCTTTGAGGACTTCAGTGGACCCATGATCCTTTGCCTTTACAGAGGAGCTGATTGGTATTTGCAGTCCCTTTTACTTCTTGGCTAAACCAATAGGTTGCATGACATGTGCCATAGGAGATAATTGAATAAAAAATGGAAAAATTAGTCTGTGTGATGGACAAAAGGGGAAGGTATTTTGGTTTATCTCAAATTCCCTGATGATTCTCACCAGGGAAGAGGTGTTGCCCCTTTTGGTTTCAAAACCCACGGTGCATTGTCGCTGACTGCTGGTTTTGCACCTACATGGGGTACAGCTGTGGACCAGTTGATGCTGTGGAAGGAAGTGGCTTGAACATTAGCTTCAGGGTCAAACCCTGCAGTTGTTGGTCATATAAGGGTAAATGAATGCACCTTTTTGAACAAATCACTAGGGCATGCGTTTTCTTGACATTTAGGTCTCTCTTAAAGATCTACCTCTGTGAAGATGCCTTAAAGAAGTCTGATGTTGTCATAGTATGGATGTAATTTCTGTACGGTTTTGCACATGGATTCTTTATTGAAGAGCCTTATCTTTGGCTTAACGCATTTCATTTACATCCACACTTGTCTTGAAATTGTGACTATAATAATAATGAGCCATAGTTTCTATGGAGTATTTAAATAAATGTCAGTGACGAGCTCTTTCCACAATTCTTTTGTGGAAAAATACTCCATATCTTTAGGAATGAGACATTATGTAGTCTCAGCAAAGGATACCATTATTACCCCCAGCTGCAATACAAATGCAGTAATTTATACAACACACTTTTTATGTTTGCAAATAACAGTATTAGGATGAAGAGGAAAAATAATAGCACTCAGAGATGGGCCTAGATCTATCTAAAGACGCTACTGATTCTTTTATTTCAGTTTATTTGTACTCAGAAGTCAGGTCCTGTGTTCGGAAAAAGAGAAAGATGGAATCAGCACTTTTCCCTCCAATCAAGATTTATGTGTATGTTGCAATTAGGGCAACAGATTATGCCTCCTATTTTAGAAAATTTTCTGTTTAAAGTTGCAAGTACATATACGCCTCTGCAATATCTGACATCTGCTTGAACATGCAGATATTTGTTTTGACACTGTGACAGTTGCAGAAAATGTATTTTTTTTTAATTTTGAAACATGTCAGTGTGATAGTTAGAACTTAATTCCCATTTGCCAGTGACATAGTTTTCGAAGTCAACTATTTTCCGATTTATTTGCAGGCCATTTTCTCTAGTCCACACTGGTTGCTTCTGAAACCTGTGGTATTTCTGTAAGATGCAAACTTAGTTCAATAACCTGTACAGCCACACTGGCCTTGCTCTCCCCCCTTCGGTATCTTGAAGCCAGTCAAAACCAGGATTTCAAGGTGTCCTACTGTTTGTTTACTGATTAGTGAAAGATATATTGTCTCAAGAAGTCTTACAGTCCAAAAGACAAGATGACCTTTGTCTTAGTGGCTGAGTCTCTATAAGCATGCCATAAAGCCCTCAAGTGCATACTCCTTTCCAAGCATGCTAGATGTGTTTCCACGCCATACAGCTTATCTCACATTAAGTCCACCCACAGGCCAAATGATTTTTCAGTGCTTACATCAATTCTTGCCCTAAAGGGCATTCACAATGCCATGCAGAGCCACAAAATAGGAGAGGATTTTCCACAGCTAAGGGACTCCATCAGCTACCCCCAACTATGATGCGACCGTAAGATGCAACCTTTCCTATATTTGTTGTTCTGTATATAAGGTTGTCTGTTTTATGTTGTGCTTCCTGTGCTGTTATCGAGTTGTAACCTGATGGTATTCACTATAAATTGCTATGAATGATTTCATTTTTGTTACCCTGTTCTCAAGCTCCTGGCTTTGTTTACTTCTCCTGATTTTGCTTAGCATTTTGAGGAATTCCATCATAAATGTTCTGGTTCCTTGCGCTTGTGATGAAAATATGATCTTTTGTTCTCTCTTCATAACCTTTAACATTTTGCACTGTTCCCATAGCCATGAACATCTCATGCACAGCTCTCTCTTTCTTACAGATCTATCTTCTTTCTCAACAACCATTCTCTCTCTTATTAGAAACTCTTTTGAACAGCAAGGAAGACCTGAAAAACATCATAGCAAAAGGTAAAGGCAAACAGAGAAATGTCAGAGATAAATACAGCTCTGGAACATTTCTAGAAGCAAAGCTGGGAGCTAAGGTCATTTGTGAGGTCAGGGGAAAAATATCTTTTCTCACCCATGAGTTTGGCTTTGGGTGTTTTACTGTTATATGATTATTAAAGGATAATTTTGCACAGAACTTGAGTCTTGAATTCTTTTTTACTTGCCTTGTAGCGCTCTGCAGTGTCTTGGTGCTCTCGAGCTCTGGCCAAGTCTTAAAGGAACATCGGCAGGGTATAGACTTCTGTATTTGGACACAGGAGAGTAGTTCAGGCACTTTGGAAAGTTTGAGTCTTTGTTGAAATGTTTGGATAGAAACAGCTAATCTCTCCAACCTGCATAACACTGCTTATGTACTTTTGTTCTGTTTGGTTTGCAAGCTCTTTGAGGCCAGCCTGTACACGTGTTTGTGTAGCATGTGGCACAGAGGACTGCAGTATCAGTTGGTTCATACTTTGGCAATGCATAATTAAGCTCGCTATTTCTTTAGAAGAATGATAAATACAGTCTGCCTAAAATGCACTACCAAGTCAGTGCCTTAAAAATGGACATGTGAATCTCCTTACTGACTTCTTCTGGGTGCATGTTCTATTGTGGTTATAAGGACAAAACAGCTTCTCGTTCATGTTATTTTGTGACTGGCCTGGGACAAAGCTGCCCATGACTGTGGATTTTTTCAAACCATTGTGTTTGCTGAGTCGTAAAGAGGAAAGCAGGAGGTGTGTTTAAGAAGCTATTTTACAGGTGGCTGCAGTTTACAGCATCTGCTCTTCCTCTGTCTGCAGCCTCTGCTCCTGCTGGGTTGTTTCTTCCTAGGCTCTGATGGGGCAACATTTTCATGGGACTTGTCCTGTTAACATCCATGCATATAGGAGCTAAGGTGCACTGTCTTGGTGATTCCACGTGCCAAGGCACCATTAGATCATAGGGTATAGAATATGGAAGAATAATGTGCTTGCTTCAATGTGCTTACTGAGGATTTGACAAATGTAAACCTTTCTGTCTCTGTTCTGCACTGGTGAGCCCACACCTGGAGTGGTGTCTGCTCCTGAGCTCGCCAGTGCAAGAGACATGGACACAACTAGAATGAAGCCAGTGAAAGACCACAGAGATGATTAAGTAATTGGGGTATCTCTCATACATGGAGAGGCTGGGAGAGCTGGGGTTGTTCATTCTTGGAAGACGAGGCTTAGGGGGATCTCTTCAGTGTGTATACGTACCTGATGGGAGTAAGGAAGGGGGAGCCAGACTCTCCCAGTGGTTCCCTATGACAGGAGAAGAGGCAATGGGCACAGGCTGAGTTACAAGAAATTCCATTTAAGCATAACTTTTTCTCTGTGAGCACTGACACAAGTTGCCCAGAGAGCTTGTGGAGTCTCCATCCTCGGAGATACTCAGAACCAGACTGGACGTGGTCCTGGGTATCCTGCTCTAGCTGACCTTGGTTGAACAGGGGAGTTGGACAAGGCAATCTCAAGAGGTTACTTTACACCTCAACCAAGCTGTGATTCTGTTGTTCGTGTTGATTTTAAGTTGTCCTTAGATGGCTTGTTAAATGAAACTGGGAAATGAAAGGGAGAATGGAAGTCTGTGTTGTTTCCAATGCTTATAACACACTACCAAGTAAATAGCTCAGTCTCCTGAATGTGCTTTTTGGTCTCTTCTGTAAATTTCATCCTTTTTCTGAGGACTTTCTTTTCCCTCTTTAATTTTTTTTTTTTTTTTACAAGTAATGGAAGGCTTTCAGTAGAAGCTGAAAATTATTTTCTCTGCTCTAGAGGAAGAATCCTGGGCCCAAATGCTCATAAATTTTGTCTGATGATAACCAGATACACTTTTAAGACTGTTAAAAAACCAATTCAAATCCCAGTATTGATCAGTAATAGAGTCCAACTTACCCTTATCTGTGTTTCCAGCTAACTTACTCCAAGTCTAGAGCGAGGAAAGTGTTAAAGTCCTACCACATGTGCATTTTGGTTTTTTTTTTAACCTCAAAATCTACCAGCTCCCTGATTCAGTTATAAGTGTTTACTAAAATGGTCACTTCCACAAAACCTAGTATTCAGCTTTTCAACTTTTTATAGTCCTTCAGGTATATTCACTGATTAAGCCTCTCAACAATCCCTATAATGGAGATGAGTCAGTATATATTGCAAATTAATAGCTAAGGAAGTTAATAATTCAGTGACACAGCTATTTTATTTAAGCTTTAGTCCTTTGACTTCTAATTACATGCTGTAACAACCACACTGTGCTTCCCTGGAAGGGAAAGTTCTTTAATGAAGAGCTTTATTCCAGGAAATATCTTGTTCCCCTCCTGCTGATCGGGAGAGCTCTGTTGGATGGCTTTCCAAAGCAGTGTGGCAAAAAAAATGGATTTTACTCCAAGACAAGCTTGAGAAGGCACACTTGAGGTTTGATTGGCAGAAGCAAAGGATTTGGGCATACTTGGCATTAAATAAGGGCAGCAGTTGGTTAAAGTGCCTGAAGCACTGTCAGTCATTTACTAAAGATCTGCTCATGAAACAAGAAAATATGTTGGTAGCAGCACCTGGGTAATCTTCATGGGCGACTTCAACTACCCTGACATCTGTTGGAAGGGTAACACAGCCAGGCATAGGCAATCCAGGAGGTTCTTGGATTGCATTGACGACAATTTCCTTCTCCAAGTTATTGAGGAGCCAACGAGGAGAGGAGCTATGCTGGACCTTGTTCTTACCAATGAGGAGGGGCTGGTAGACGGTGTCAAACTCAAGGGTAGCCTGTGCTGTAGTGACCATGAAATGGTTGAATTTGAGATCCTCGAGGCAGTGAGGAAAACGCGCAGCAAACTGACCACCCTGGACTTTGGGAGAGCTGACTTCGGCCTCTTGAAGAATCTGCTTGGTATGGTGCCATGGGATGGAGCGCTGGAGGGAAGAAGGGCCCAAGACAGTTGATTAATATTCAAGGACAGCCTCCTCCAAGCTCAGGAGTGATGCATCCCTACGAAGAGGAAGGCAGGCAGAAAAGCCAGGAGACCTGCACGGATGAACAAAGAGATCCTGGACATGACCAAAAGGAAAAAGAAGGCCTATAAGGAGTGGAAACAGGAACGGGTAGCCTCGGAGGAATATAGAGGAACTGTTCAAGCAGCCAGGGATTGGGTTGGACAAGCTAAAGCCCAGATAGAACTAAATCTGGCCAGGGACGTTAAGACTTCTTTAAGTAGATCAGCGAGAAAAGAAAGACCAGGGAAGAGGTGGGCCCTCTCCGGAAGGTAACGCAAGAACTGGTTACCCAGGACAGAGACAGAGCTGAGGTACTCAATGACTTTTTTGCCTCAGTTTTTACTGGCAAGGACTGCAGCCACACTGCCCACGACGCAGAATGCAAAGGTGGGGATTGGGAAAATGAAGAATTGCCCACTGTAGGTTAAGATTGAGTGCGAGACCACCTGAGGAACCTGAAGGTGCACAAGTCCATGGGACCTGATGACATACCTCCGCGGGTCCTGAAGAAACTGGCAGATGAAGTCGCTAAGCCACTAGCCATCATATTTGAGAAGTCGTGGCACTCTGCTGAGGTTCCTGTCAACTGGAAAAGGGGAAACATAACCCCTATTTTCAAAAAGGGAAATAAGGAAGACCCAGGGAACTACAGGCCAGTCAGTCTCACCTCTGTGCCTGGCAAGATCATGGAGAAGATCCTTCAGGAAACTCTGCTGAGGCACATAGAAAACAAGGAGGTGATTGGTGACACCCAGCATGGCTTCACCAAGGGCAAGTCATGCCTGACAAATCTGGTGGCCTTCTATGAAGGGGATACAGCGGCAGTGGACAAGGGAAGATCAACAGATGCCATCTACCTGGACTTGTGCAAGGCGTTCGGAACTGTCCCACATGATATCCTGGTCTCTAAATTGGAGAGACATGGATTCAACAAATGGACCACTTGGTGGATAAAGAACTGGCTGGACGGTTGCACTCAAAGAGTTGCAGTTAACGACTTGATGTCCAAGTGGACACCAGTGATGAGTGGAGTTCCTCAGGGGTCGGTACTGGGCCCTGTACTGTTCAACATCTTTGTCAGTGACATGGACAGTGGGGTTGAGCGCACCCTCAGCAAGTTTGCTGATGATACCAAGCTGTTTGGCGAGGTAGACACGCTGGAGGGGAGGGATGCCATCCAGAGGGACCTGGACAGGCTGGAGAGGTGGGCCTAAGCCAACCTCATGAAGCTCAAAAAGGCCAAGTGCAAAGTCCTACACCTGGGATGGGGCAATCCCAAGCACAAATACAGGCTCAGCAGGGAATGGCTGGAGAACAGCCCTGAGGAGAAGGGCCTGGGAGTGCTGATTGAGGAGAAGCTCAACATGAGCCATGTTGACCAGTGTGGACCAATGTGTGATCGCAGCCCAGAAGCCCAACTGTATCCTTGGCTGCATCAGAAGAAGCGTGGCCAGCAGGTCAAAGGAGGTGATTCTGCCCCTCTACTCCACTCTCGTGAGACCCCACCTGGAGTACTGCATTCAGCTCTGGAGTCCCCAATATAAGAAGGATATGGACCTGTTGGAACGTGTCCAGAGGAGGGCCACGAGGATGATCCGAGGGCTGGAGCACCTCTCCTATGAGGAGAGGCTGAGAGAGCTGGGGCTGTTCAGCCTGGAGAAGAGAAGGCTCCGGGGAGATCTTATTGC
>NW_009646939.1:4381072-4384934 GCF_000708025.1 Charadrius vociferus
GAAGAAGGGAGATTTAGATTAGATATTAGGAAGAAATTTTTCACTCTGAGAGTGGTGAGCCCCTGGCACAGGTTGCCCCGAGAAGCTGTGTCTGCCCCATCCCTGGAGGTGTTCAAGGCCAGGTTGGACGGGGCTTGGAGCAACCTGGGCTGGTGGGAGGTGGCCCTGCTCATGGCAGGGGGGTTGGAACTCGATAATCTTCAAGGTCCCTTCCAACCAAAATCATTCTATGTGTCTATGATCTTCCCTCTCGCTCTCCCTCAAATCCAGTATTGGACATATTCAGCAGCCTTGTGGCTCTGTCTTCTGGAGAAGACAACCTGCACTTTTGGTTTCCTGTCTATGCGAGGAAGGATTTGAGTTGTGGAAAAAGAAATCCTGACAGTGGGTCTGAGAAGGGCAGGAGTGATCTCCTGTGCAAAATTAAGCCAGCTGGTTTGGCTCTCAGAACAATTCAAAGCAACCTTAAGATTATTCTAACATTTTCCAGGTTGACACTGGCCCCAAGCAGCTGCTCCAGCAGCTGGAGAATTGTGGTTGTGAGCTGCTCCTGACATTTGCCTACATCACCCCTGCAGGGAGGAAGAATGATACGGAGTTGGTGTTTCTGGCTTTGCGGTGCATGAATTCCCCATGCAAGGGGGATCTCTGGCTTGTCAGCCAGCATGGCTTTATGGCTCCTTGGTGCTCCCATGGAGGTGCACATTAGAGCCAAGTTCTGTGTTGAAATAAAGTAGAAGGTGGCTGCTACTACTGTAAGGGCACAGCTAATTCTTTCTACCTATTTCCATCCTTGCTTGAAATCAAGGAGGCTGTCAAGTTAGTTCCACATTTTGAGCCCTCTATAGAGATATGTGGCTGAGAAACTTCTCCAGCTTTCCTTCCACGAAGCTTGGAGCATCTGTGAAAGGTCTATTAGAGCGCTCAGATACGATTTGCACCACTGTTCCTTGTCAAAGGTGTTGGTCAGGTGTGGGGCTATACAGGTGTTTATACTAGGTGGTGATGGCGGGGTAGGACCTCAGGGAGAAAGACAAAGACCTGTATGGTTTCCTTGATGCCCGGACCCAAACTTTTTCTCCAGTGCCAAGTACTTCAGACACTAAATCAAAATCTGAATGCTTCTGTGCCTGTTTTTCTCTCAGAATGCTGACAGGGCACTTACTGATGTCAGTGTCATCACAGCTCTTATGAAGCAAATTGTCACTCTCTGCTACCCGGCCATGTCTCTCAGGGGACCTATTTCACATTAAAAGACCAGCCTCTGCTCTCGCTAACCCCAGTATAAATCTAGAAAAAAAATTATATTGTCAACAGCAATTATACATGCTATTCAGGGCATAAGTTATGGATGCAGGTCCTGCCCAAAAGTCGATTCAAAGCTCTGATTATTAGAAGGCGCCTCTTACTGCCCAGTATAGATATTTCTCATCTTCTTAACTTTTGGCATGGACTCATTCCTTTCCTTTGGATTCATATTCTCATGTTGTGGTGCAAAAGCAAACTTGCCTATGAGTGCAAAATATGACCCGTCCATGTTCATTTCCATGCGTTGTCTTGGATTTGAGCAGATTGTCCATTAGTAACTCTGAAATTTTACATTTTATTTCTTCACCCAGCTGCGTTAGTTGGTCGTGTATTGAGCAAATTAACACAGTTTTGGATGGCTCTGATTTTACCCATAGATTGGAAAAAAAGGTACCTAACCTCTCTTTCAAAGTTTGCTTTTGTTCCAGTTAATTTAAAAGCAAACAGCCACTTCTTAAAAAAAGAATAACCACCAAAAATGAACAACAAAGAAACTTAAAGCAAAACAAGACTCTGCAAAATAAGACTCATGAAAAATGTAATAGGTGCAAAATAAGCTGGAACTCTGTTTCAGGGGTGCAGATATATCCCTCCTTGTTTTTGTGTCAGCCAAGTTTGACACCAAACCATAAGAGTTCACTGAATAAACCACTGAAGACTGTGAATGTTCCCACTATATCACAATTACAGAAATAGAGGCACTAAGTAAGTTTATGCTGATCCACTGGGAACATTTTTAGAAAGTTTAATAGCCCTTAAAATTTCTCATTTCTAACCTGTCATAGGCTTGCCTCATGACTGCTCATTTTGCTGTGTTATAAAAGCAGATAGAAAATCAGATTTCTGGCTTAAGACCTCACCAAAACCATTATTCCTCTTTAAGACAGAAACAGCCACGTACCATTTAAGCCTGGATAGTAATTTCTTTCTACATCTACTGCAGCAACGTAGCAACCCATTGCATGGCTTGAAATGCTTGCGGTCTAATTAGAAGAGCTTACAAAATTCTGTGTAAAGATTATATGAAAAGATCACTGGAAAGAATAAATAACAGGAGTCTAATTTCCAGTTCTGGGTACATCACAAATGAGAAATGTATCTTTAAAATATGGATTCTGTTGATAAGATCATTAAACAGCTGCAGTGATTACACGGGCTTCGAACCCCAATCAGGATCTTCTGCTGTGATTCACAGAAAAAAGGAGTTTTTTTAACTGTCTGATGCACTTCCAGTCTAGTAGCTCCAAGTATCTGGATCCTGTCCAAGCGCACCTGAGCAGAGCACCTGTTGTGGCAAAGAGCTTAAGAACGCACATAACTTTAAGCATATTAATTATCCCCCCTTTTTAAAGAGCACTACTCAATTGAGGGAAGTGTCCTTGAAATGAAGGACATTCATATATGCGTTGCTGGATCAGAAGTACCCAATATATCATAGGATTGCATTTGTGAAATAAGGACTTCTTTATAGTTGCTTTACACACATGGCTGAAAACGCAATTTCGTATTAGTTGATTCAGTTGTTAGTAGAGAAAGTTGGAAGCTAGCCTGTAAAACCACTCCTGTTGGGATATCAAACAGCTATTAAAAAAAGAATTGATTAAGGGTTCAATATAGTTTTGGAGAAAGGTGGTTAAAGACTTAAATATCTGCCTTTTCAGTGGGCTGACAACTCAAAAGGAAGGCTAGCTGCTGGGAAGCTGCATTCATAGAGTGTGCCTTTTTACCTTTAAAAAGGAATATGTTATCAAGTATATCAGCAAATTAACCTTGACAAATGGGGTTTATTTCTCTGTCATTGTTTTCCCTGTACCTCTTGGCCTGCTTCATTCCAATCAGAGTAAAATGCATGCACAGAGAAACAGGGAGGTTGGGGAATGGCAGAGATGACTAGGATGAGCAGAGCACTCCTCCAGATGAGCATGGGTTTGGGGCTATAAGGGAAGCGTTCATCTTGGCTTTATCTTTTTAGTAGGGTAGGAGAAGAGTTTCAGGTGAATTGCCCCTTAGCGCAGCCTTTGTCAGTACTCTGGAAACACAGCAGTAGATGGCCATTATTCTTTTTCAAATAGCTTCTTCTGGTATACCAGGATTGCACCAGGGGGGCTTTGCACTGTTCCCCCTGGAGTGGGTGGACCACCATGTCAGAACTTGACTCCCCGTGACTGCAGCCATGGTTGGTGGTATGGTAGCTTGCTCAGCAGGTCTAGGTTTAAAAACAGGTCATTAAGCCTTACTTCTACAAGGAGACATGGTCTGGTACAAAACTCTGTTTACCTGGGGTGATAGGACCTAGCTAAAATTCTAGATTTAAACCAAAGAGGAATCAAAACTGGACAAGATGGATGGAGCAATGCTGAAGAGACATTAGGACCCTTAGAACGTGTTTCTGGGCTATTACAAGTCCCTAGTTTTCTTTTCTGGAGTGTTTGTGGGGAGCCAGGGGTAGTCTTGTTGAAGTCTTGACTGCATGTGGTTTGTGGAAAGGGAAGGTTTTGGCCAGGATGCTCCTCACACTTGAGTTCTGCACCGGCATTGCTCTGCCAGATTTATC
>NW_009646939.1:4384959-4396998 GCF_000708025.1 Charadrius vociferus
CTGCTATCTTTCATTGTGTGTTTTTACTTAAATCAGAGATCTGTGGTTTTTAAGATTTTTGTTTAATCCGTGGGGTCTATTAATTCCTATTCCATTAGATATTGTCTACAAAACATGGCCAACAACTGGGAATCCGTTTCACTTAAATATATTTCATTACTTATCTGAGAACAAGTGGGTTCATGACCAATGTAAGTTCCCTGCTTGAGAAGAAAGGTCTAAGCTTTGCTAAGCGCTGATGGTAAAGGTGGCCAGCCAGGGTATAACCATCTCTCACTGGCACTCCTGTAAGTTAGAGCATTCTTGGTGCCAAAATGTAGTGAAAAATTTGAGAAATACTTCCTTGCTTTTGAAACATAAAAGAAAATGAAAACAAGTACTCCCAGGGCGATCCATAATATCAAATGCCTTTCTGGCCATAAGGGAGACTGAAAATAAAGCCTTATACAGTCGTGCTGGATGAAGAAAACTACATAGTCATTACAAGCAATAATAATATAAGACTGAGTCCCCCTTCATCAAAATGTTTTCAAAACCCTATGAAATCTACTCCCAATATCTTCCAAGACATTCATAAGCAGCTGCTTAGCCATTATCTGCTTAAATTAATACCAATAGATGAGAAGATTCAGTACATGCAGCATCACAGAAGATGATGTAAGATAAATCTTTGTAGTATTGATAGAAGTAGGTGATATATTGCTCCTTTCTGGATGGATTAATTTGTTATCGTAACAACTGTTTCTGTTGAGGTTTTTTGGTGGGTTTGGGGTTTTTTTTTTGTTTTTTTTTTTTTTTTAAAGCCTCTGAAAGCCAAAGTGCAGCTATTCCTCCTATGGTGTTTTATTTTCTGGTAATGGGCATACTTTTAGCTGGATTGAAGTCTCAATTTCAACTGTTTGATTTATACCAGGACTTTATCAGGTTATTTCAGGTACTCATATCAGTATTTATAATTCATCTGGTTCAGAGAGAAGGGCTGAAAAAGCTATGTGCAAAGGAAAAGCAAAATCCTTCTGAGCTCATAAACATCGATAGATTTCAGAAAACCAGCTAAGTCCATCTACCAATATTTGAGTTGCAACTGCAAATCGGGGTGGGGTGGGGGAGGTATTTTTTTTAAAGAGCAATGCACAGAGAAATGGGACTGAAAGGGACTGCCTGGGCAGAGGCAAGTCCACTTTTTTGCAAGTAATTATGTTATCTAGTAATTTCAGAAAGGGGATTACACCGCACCTTAAAACTAGAAGGAGGTCTTGTTCCTCTTTGGGTTCTCGTTACCACTTCTCTGCAAGAAGATGGCTCTTCTGATCTCCATCTTAATATGTGTTCATGACAAATTGATGCCGCTGTTCTTTAGCATAAGTCATCATTTTATCTAGTCGTTGTTTATTGTCTGCTGTGCTTGCAGACAGCACTCACATCCCCCGGAGCCTTTGTTTCACTTCTGTTTGCATCCTTTTGGAAGATGAAACTGTTAATTTCCTTGATTATCCTAATCACCTGCCAGAGATTCAAATTTTTTTTTTCTCTGTTTAAATATGACTGCTTAGAAGTCTATTGCAGAAGCCATCTCTACGGCATCTATGAGCTATACAATGGCACTGATAGTTCCCTGCTTCTACCAGAAACTTTTTACCTGGTGAAAACTGAGGGCTGTATTTACAGTTTCCATCATGGCTCAGTCACCCTGTGCTCCATGAATACCCCTAGGCCTTTTCCCCTTCTGTCATCACTGACTAATGAGTTCTCAGCTTAGAGAAAAACTTCTTGTTCCTAGTCTCTAAGTGCAAGGTGATGCCACTTTTGTACTACACAATTTGATTCCATTTCCACTACCCCTGGTCTTGAACGTCTGAGGTTCTTCCCACATAATATCCTGATCCTCATCTTTACTGATGACATCCCTCAGCAAATGTCGTAGCTCAGTCTTACTTTAAACCGAGGTTGTTATATGAAAATATAAGAGACTCATTTTTGCCCAAGAACTTCCTTTTTAAACTCAGACCACTACATTCCTTGCACTAATCCTGATCTTTTCCTGCTTAATAAACACTTTCCCATGTGGTATTTCATCAAATGCTTTTTTTCCTGTCAAGCTTGATGAAGGCTCTGCATTTCTTTCATCTAGAAAATCACCTACCAAAGAAAAACAGTAAGTTTATTTTGTGTTGTCATTCAAAATATTCCCCACTGCTGCTACCTCTTACCTGGGCTCTATTTTCTTTGTTTTCTGATGCCATTGGTGCTATACACAGGCCTAAATATCTCCTGGCAAGACAACTCAATCACTCATTTCAAAAATCCCTTAGTAATTTTTAAAATACTAATGGTGGTGTCTTCTCACCCCCTTTTAATAGCCAATTTCTTTCCTCTTATAGTCTGATGAAGGTTTGCCATCAAATCCAGGTTGCAGGAAGACTAGAAGTCACGACCCTTCAGAATGGAAATAATGTTTTAGGAAATAAGACCCCAGTTCTCTCATTCTTCCAAGTTTAAGGCTTATTTAGGCTTCCAGATGAAATATGCTTTATTGTTTTCGACAGCTACCACATGAATATTTGTCTGCATCAAAGTGCCACAGACAACTAGAAGGGCATTAGCTGACTATCTAGTTAAAAAACACCAAGTTGTGAAATAGCCAAGTTTTTTATTATTTTCATTTTGTCTCCTGATGAGGTTTAAAGTGATATGTGGAGGTAAAGGAGTAAGTTTGAAATAGCATCTGCCCAGACTACACTTGGCTTTATGTAGGGCTCTAAGCACCAGCCTTCCTGAGCTCCTAAATTCATTCTTTATTGAAAAAGAATGAATGTTAACACTACCTTTCATTTCAGGCGTGCCATTTCAGCAAATTTACCTCTCTGAATCACTAACCGAACTCAACAAAAGGTTTTTATCTGCTGATAACTTTCCATCTGAGAGATTTAAAGTGCCAGATGACATTAGCTCTAGCTCAACGATGTTATTAAATTCTCACCTTAAATCTCACATACAGAAAGCTCTTGTCAGGTCACATGAATGAGATGATTGCATTAGTCACACTACAAGAGTGATATACTCATTTCAGTAAGTTCACTGTATTCAGACTGAAGTTTGATCTATGACAGGACACTTCATATCTAACATGATGTGGTTTCTTCACTTCGGTGTTTTTACTAGTTATATTCTTGTCATTGTAATTTATATCCCTTTTGCTCTGGAGTATGCATTCCTCAGGATCCTTGCTGCTTTTGTTAAACTGTGATCTGCTACAGTAAAAAAAACCCGCGATGAGTTTATTCAAGAGATTTCTTCTGTTCATAGTTCAGCTTGAAACTAACTGTACACTTTTGAAGTACAGTGTGCATGCCCTGGCCTCTGAAATACAAAACTAAATTAGCATGAATGACATTTTGCATGTGGGAATTTATGCAAGGATCTACTTGTGAAAAGTTTAAATATACCAGCTGAAATATTGATGAATTATGAATGCTTAAAATTAAGTGGTTTTACTTATTCATTGTTTTTATTTCATTTCCCCTCCTTTCTGGCTTCTCTTAACCCAGTAATATCCAGATGGCTTGGGATAGGTAGATTTTTTTTGTGTGTTGATCTTGAAGAAAACCAGTGCCACTGACTAGATTTGAGGATTAAAATGAATTTATCTATGGATTAAGAACTCCATATGCCAGTTTTAGTCGGTGTTATGAAATAGGAATCAGCCAGCTACAGAATTCGTAATACACTTATGTACTTTTATAGCCTAAATCATCTTAGTATTAGAGCTCTTCAGCAACTTGAATGTACCTACAACACCCATGTGAGTTAAAAGGGTTATCTCCTGATTCTCCTAACGGGATAACTGAAGTGCAGAAAGATTAAACGCCTAAGTCAAAGCCAGTAAGAAATCTGCAGCAGACTCAGAGCTAAAAGACAGTTCTCTGGCTTCCAGGCCATTGCCTTGAATGCAAAGTTATTTCTCCCTCCTTGGATAATAGCCTTATGAAAACTAGAAGCACACCTCCCAAAATGGTCTGTGCAGGGGAGCTCTTTTGGCAGGGCAGAGTGGGGAGGCCGATGCCTGTTCTCCTTATTTTCAGATCTGTAACTGTTTATGGCAAGATTCCAGGATGCTTTGCAGATCTGAATTGTGTCTCCCAGCCCTTCTGGTAATTACAGGAGGTTTGTAAGTACAATTATCAATGCCTTATAGCTGGGGAAAAGGAAGATGAAGTGCTTGGTAAGTGTGTGCATCGCTGTAAAATGAATCTGTGTATGAGTCGGGAATCGACTTTTGCTTTCCTGAGACTGTCTTAGGCCTCATCTGCCGGACCCAGCACCACCTCTGGAGGAGACCCCACCTTGCCAGTTGTGTCAAGGAAACAGCAGCAACACTCAGCAACGCAGCGGGGATCTTGCAGTTAATTAAGATTTGCAGATGGTTTAAGAGAGCAGATTTTTAAGTAACATTGGGGTACCTGTGCTGCGCACAAGTCTCAGAGAATGGTGACGGCCTTGCTTTCTCTATGTTACTTACCTCAGCTGCCCCAGCCTCCTGTTAGCACTGGCATGTATGCCACACCAGCTTGTATTACAACCTTATTTCCCGTCTCAGATGCACAGAACTTGTAGACCTACATGCATCTCATTTGGGCAGTGAAAATATCCGTTGTGTTCTGTGCCGAACAAAACCAGATGTGCTTATTTTGGTGTCTTATTTGATGTTATAAATTCTAGGCAGCACCACACGTATGGTTCAGGGAGTCCCAGAGCACCAGCAGATATGCCTTTCTGGTGCTGGGGCTAGATATGTGCTTCAGAATGGACTGTTGTGTGGTCAGCCTTTCTTATCATCATCACTTTTCCTCTTGCTATTTAAATGTCCCTTGTTCTCCTCTTTTTTCCAATTTATTTCTGTTGTATTTCTCTAGACCTTCAGATCTAATAATCATATAAAATCATTTTGATGCACACCACTGGTTTATTTTTATGTTTTCCATCAGCCCTGGGACTCTTTGGTCTGGTAATAGGTGTGTTTCTCATGGGACCTTCCCTTTGTCTTTTATGTCATCTATTGGCTCAGTGACCATTCGCTAACTTAAAGTTTTGTGTCTTGCCACTCTCTTTCCTACCTTTCTATGCCTCTTTTTTTTTTTTTTAACTGAGCATTTTTTAAAGTATTTTTATTTTTTATTTTTATTTCAGTTTTTATTTCACTTTTTTTCCCCTAAAACTACTCTCTAACTCCTTTCATTCAGATTTGCCTCTCTTCTTTTTCCTTCTGTCAATCCTGATTTTTTATTTTGGTCTTTTGGTTCCTTTTTAGAGCTCATTTTCAGCTCTACACCACTGCCCAGTATCTCACATAGATCCATGCAGAGCAGTGTGTTGGAGAACCCTGAATTGTTGTGCATGCCTGAAAGAGTGCAAAGGGGCTGATGGCTCCTTGAGAGCCTTTGTTCACTGTGGGCTGGAGAGCTTAGAAGAAGTTGTTGCTCCTGAGTTTCAGTCCCCAGGTGGACTACTTCTCCAAATCCCACAAGTCTGGTTTTCCCTCTCTTCTGACAGCCCCAGCTCTTCTTGGACCTGTTGGAGCGGGTCCAGAAGAGGGCCACAAAGATGATCAGAGGGCTGGAGCACTGCTCCTATGAGGACAGGCTGAGAGAGTTGGGGTTGTTCAGCCTGGAGAAGAGAAGGCTCCGGGGAGACATTATAGGGGCCTTCCAATACCTAAAGGGGACCTACAGGAGAGGTGGAGAAGGTCTTTTTACTAGGATGTATAGTGACAGGACTAGGGGGAATGGCTTCAAACTGGAAGAAGGTAGATTTAGATTAGATATTAGAAAGAAATTTTTCACTTTGTGGGTGGTGAGGCACTGGAACAGGTTGCCCAGAGAAGTTGTGGAACCTCCATCCCGGAAATGTTCAAGGCCAGGTTGGATGGGGCTTTGAGCAACCTGGTCTAGTGGGAGGTGTCCCTGCCTATGGCGGGGGAGTTGGAACTTGATGATCTTCAAGGTCCCTTCCAACCTAAACCGCTCTATGATTCTATACTTTCTGCTTCATCCTGCTGCAGGACAGGGCAGTGAGAGACCTCATTTTTGATACAGTTTTCCATCAGTGTGGCCACACAAAGCTGGAGTTGGCCCTGGCCTTTCTTGGTTCCTCTCCAGTTGTGGCTGGACGGGGGCCATCCCAATCTTTTCTATGCCCCACGGTGCTGAGGAGCTTCCCTCTCTTGCAGCACAGTGCTGGGACTGGAGGCTGACTGGGACCATGCCGTGGGCTGGTTCCTGCAGTACCCCTCTCCACCCTCCACATCCCACCACCCCAGGATGTTGCCTTTGCACCCTCTTCCCTCCAGCAAGAGCAGTCAGCACTCAGTGCACCAAAATATCTGTGCAGACAGGTTTAAATGGCTGCTGCAGTGGTGCGGAACCCACAGGATGCCATTTCTCCCTCTGCCTACGTGGGCTCTGCTGCAAGTGGATGGGGTTTGAACTTTGTGGATGAGCAACCTGATCCTTGTGACAGGCACAAACCTCTGCCCCATAGTGGTGTGTGAAGTGTCAGAGGCCACGACTTGAGGTACCACAGGTCTGTGTGTAAACTTGGTGCTTTCAAGCTTTTTGGTCTTCCTGGTTGTCGACAGTGACATTCTCTAAAGCTTTTTCAGCTTAATGCACTGGCATTTATTTACAACTCCACCTTGACCAAGTTTTATTTTATTCTTTCGTATGTAAAATACATTGTTGATGAAAGCAAAGGACTAATAGCAGACTAGAGCTAAGCCTAGTAAAAGCAGGTGTTATGCAATTTGTCACCACATGACTCTGCTAATGCATCTTTAGTCCAGGATGGCGGTACCCCTGCCATGTTTTAAAGTGCAGAAAGATAAGCATACGCCATGCCCTGGAGTGCCTTAGTCTATAAATGTAATTCAGAAATATGGGAAACAGTGCTCTGAATCTGATGGCCTTTTTCGACACAATTACAGAAGCAGCGTGAGATGTTGAACATTTGCAGCAAGGGCGCACAGAGCAAACGGGAAGTCGGATACGCGGGCTGTTAACTCAAGCCTAGATAAGCTTCTGACTAAGAGGGTTTTAATTTGTTTTTTACCCTAATATGATGCTTGTATGATAGCTGTTTTCCGGAGAAGAACTATTACGACCTATGCTCATCTGTAAAGCCACGTTTAATGATGAGGATACCTCACACTTTTGAATGGGCCTCTACAGATTTCAAGGATGTGAATCTAAAAAAGTGTTGAATATCAAACTGTTTTTATTTGACTGTAGATGAAGACACTTTAATCTGGAAAAACTGTGTGCTGTATGAAATGAAATGAAATGGGCAACAGATGAAAAAGAATATTTTCTCTCAAGAGGGAGACAGAAAAGGCATTCGTTCCCCCAGTGAGACGTTTATGTCTGGTTTTGTTCTTTCAGGATCAGTTCCAGGAAGGTACCAGGAACTCAGTGTCCTCAAACTCTTGCTGATATGAATGGGAATTGAAGACACTCAGTACTGTAGAGGAGAGATTTAACTCCAGGGGTCACAGACAGGAAAGTGTATGCCTGCGCTGCAGCCTCCAGATGCACACTGACAAAGTGTTAAATCACGTTGGCAGAACAACCCAGGCAAGGTTGGGCTGGCTACTAACAATTTTTCAAATGGTTGAACAGTGACAAATCATTACTCTAGTTACCTGTTGAGACCTCACTGAATAATCAGAGCCTGCAATATAGCCTGGAAAACAATAATCCTTGGCTGCCTATCCGGGAATAGTTAAGAACTAGACAGAGAGAGGACAGGCAAAGCAAGCATCAGGAGATACACCCTTACTGGGAACACACAATCTCCATCATTTAATGTGTTTAAAATTAGAGGGAGCTTTTTCTCTAATTTCACTCAACAACAGGTGGTTAGCTAGTGCGTGTGACAAGTTGACCTTATCTGGTACGCTTGGCTTTCTCTTTCTTAAGGGTATGGAAGTGATTTATGTGAATGGGTAGATGGAGAAATCTTGGTTTTTCTAACATGGTTCCCTTTGATCTTACCATGATCTTACCATACATGATATCTAAGCAATTTTCCTGGCAATGAGTTATGACACCATCTCAGGAGAAGGTTTTGGGGTAGGCAGATGTTGCAAAAATTGCCGACTCTTGCTAGAGTCCTTTGATCTACATGTGTGTGCAAATAAGTGTTCATGCAGCTGGATGGCAGCTCTTTGAAACGGTATCAGCAGAGAAACGCACTGCTCTTGCTCTTTGTATATTTATGAGTCATTCTCTTTAGTATTGGTACTGTGAGAATTTTTCACTCTCTCCACTTTGTGCTCAGCAAGCAATCTGAGGAATAAGATACTTTTTTTGCATTCTGATGGAGTAAAGTTCTCAGGACTGGTTACCTTTAAAGTGGTTTATCAGTAGGAGATACGGGACCCGATATTACTTAGCTTTAACGCTCTTTTTCTAAAGGTACAGGTTGTGTAGCCACTAGTACTGTGTGTGCTTGACCGGGCACTTTCTTCTACAAAAAGGTGAGACTGTCCCCCACGGGAATCTCATCATCAGCCCTAAGGATTGCTCTGTAATTTACTTAGGTGTAAGGACTGTGGTCCTTTCAGGTGCTGCTACCAAGCATGGCAGTTTGTCTCCCTTTTCCTCTGATTCACTTCCGTGTTGCAAAGGCTTTCTCGGGAATAGTGGTTCCTGCAGGCAGGGAGGTCTTGCATGCAGAAAGTGATAACAGACGTGTACTAAGGCAAGCAGAAACACCATGTGGCCCTCAGCATGAACAAAGCCCAAAGACCATATTCAGACCCTCATAAAACACACTGAACTCTGAGGGGCCGTGTCTGTCATGAATTTTGGAAAGATTTTGGCCCAGGTTCGGATAATGTTTTAAAGGGATTTCTGCAAGTGAACCTGAACCTGCTGACTTTTGCCCTTCCTTAGCTGTGTTGGGTTGTTCTTCAGGGCCATCCAGACATAGGGGATCACGCTGTCATTTGTCCTGGCTGTTTCTACACAGTGTATGCCTTGATCCTGTGCTAGTAATACAGATGCAAAGGAGAAAGGACATGGCTGTTGCTGGAGTTAAGCTTGCTCTCAAACTTGCTCACAGCAGGGAAATGGATGCTCCTGCCTCCCAGAAGTTCCTCTGTACATTTTTGCCTCAATCAATCCTGCAGATTTCACCCTAAAGATTATTTGCCTTCTTTTGCTATGCCAGGTAATCCCGGTGTTTAGCAATGAGGTATGCTGTTCCTGGCTGTTCCTAATTAATATATTTTAATCTGTCAATAATTAATGTGGAAATCGGGAAGAGTAATGCCGTGGAGGCTACAGCCTGAGATCTGCTGCCTGGCAACAGTGGATGTACATATCCATTATATCAGGAAATTAGAAACTGGAGCAAGAACTGATCTGTCTGACATTTTGTAAGATGATATAAATGGGCCCACTCAACAAACACTAGATTTATATGAGTATATGAATGATATGTGTCTGGGGAAAAGATATTATTTCTCTTATGAGGGTGCAGTTAATACCAGACATCAATTAAGTGTAGTTCATTAAAGCCTCTAGGTAATCTTATTTTTGGACTAGATCAGAGGAGCAACCTACAAGGACTGACAGAGGGGTTATCTCGGTAATAATCTCCACTTTTGCAATGTAGCATCTCTCATAGGGTGGGCTAAGTGAAGTAGCATCTGGACTGTAACAAAAACAACCTTTTCAGCTGGAGAGACTGTGCAGTAAAAAGCACCAGTGGCTTATTATGTTTGAAGTAGTTGTATCAGGTGTGTTGAGATATGCCAGTCATGATAGTAGTGCTGATATGATAATGGTTGGTTTATGCACTCACTCCTTATCGTCAGAGGGTTAGCTTTGCTTCTGCCATGTTCATGGCATGTGGCTTTCTCTGAAATATTTCATCCATACAGATGGAGTGACTGGAGCCAGGGAAGATTATGGTACTACTAGAGATAAGGAAGGTGACATTTTCTTGCTTCTTCCTGCTTTCGTTAAAATATTCCTTTATATATTGAGAGATACAGTGTTTTAATGGAATCGGTTTGAATGCTGTTTTCTTGAATTTGACCAACTGTCTCCACCTTTTGAATCCCAAGTGTAAGGCACCAACTGCTGCTAGGAAATAAAGTAAGCTTTCAATAAGGTAGGGTGTTAATGGCTATTGTGATGCTGTATATTATTCCCAGTTAGTGATGTAGCTGGCAGGCAAAGAGACAGGAGAAACAAATTGCTTCAATGCACCTGGAAGAAACAGGGTAAAGCTTGGCGTGGAGCCTGAGTTTGCAGGGTAACTTCTGAGAACGCCTCACTTCCCTATGCTCAGCTACCACAACAGGCTCCACACTTGCATTTGGACATTAAAACTCACTCCTTACAAAAGCTGCCCCTCGTTTTTATTTTTTTAGTCTTTCTTGCGAACTCTTCCGTGGTTCCTTGCCTATGTTTAATTGTGTCCGGGTTGCTCCTGTGTCATGAAGCACGCATGGGCTTGGGGTGCAGGAGGCAGCCAGGAGACTGAGCATCACTGCAGGCAGAGGGGACCAAAGGCTCCCAGAGGGCTGCTGTAGGGTGTCAGGAGGGAGAGAAGAAAGAGGATGGGGGCTCTGCTTGTGGCAGAGCTGGGTTAGCTGGTGTCATCTTTTCACCAGGGAGAAGGCTAAAAAGGAGTGAATAGTGAAACACTGCTCAGGAGAGGGTCATGATTTTAAGTCTCTAGATGTTAAGACGAACAGTGTGCTGACTTTCACCAAGAAGCTGGCTGTAACTGCAGCTCTTTAAGTGGGATGATTTTTCCAAGCCACTTTTTACTGCTTTGCTTGAACTAAAAGCTTTACCAGCACTTAGCATTACCATCACCAGCACTTTAACTTGGAGACCTTGTCTGCAGGGGAGAAAAAGGAACTTTGCTGCTCTGGGATCTCCCCAGAGATTATATACTCCTCCTCCTCAGATTCCCCCCATGGTGAGAGATCATTGGGAGGATGCTTACCAAGAGCTACCATCCATGCAGATCACGGCGAGGCCCTGCGGAAGAGCAATGCTGCCAGGTACTTCTGCTTAAACGCTGTGGCACTGCTGTCCACCTCTTCCTTACTTGCCATGGTCCTCCTTTGCCCTTCTTCCCACAGCATGGAGCCTCAGCCTTGCTCGCTGTGTGGGTATAATAACAGCTATAGCTCTCCAGAGCTCGACACAGCCTAAAGTATGTCGGTTTTCTGGTAGTGTATTTCAGCTAATCCCTGTTCATATCTGGGGGTTTCTGTTTCAGAAGCACTCGGAGCAGGGAGTCATGCCAAATACTGTATAATGAGAGAAAACTGGCAATGCTGACTTACTGAAGGGATTATTTTCTACAGGCCGTTCATACCATCATGCATGGTGTTCAAGTTTTCTGCTTCCCACAACTCTCCCCAAAGCCCTTTGGGATCCTTAGATATCTTTTTCTAGTAATTATTCTGCTTTGTGGATTTGGGTCTTTTCTTTTCTGCTACCTGTGTTAATTGGACAAACAATCATACTCCACATCCAAAGGCAAGAGATAATCTGTGGAGGTTTTTGGACTAGAGGGGGATATTTAGAATAGCATAAAAGCAAATCTGGTGTTATACAACATGAGTCAAAGCAGAGATATTTCCAAAAATCCCAACTCTAAACACCCCTGCAAGCAAAGCTGCTGCACTCTACTTAAAGAGCTGGCAGTAATAAAGCTGGCTTCAAAAGTATAAAATTTTATTGTATTACCTGCCTTGTTGCACTATAACTAGTGCGGTTCTTCATCGGGCCATGCTGTGCCTCAGTCCGCAGCAGCTGTCAGCTCCTATGTAGAGAAGATGAGAGAGAAACATATTTCATGGTGCCAGACTCTGGGCAGTGCCCAGCTTGCTCACATTTTCAGGGCAGCTCAGTTTGTTTTCAGCTGGAAAACAAAGTCTGTGGGGCTGCATTGCCCTTTCAGAGCACGAGGAAACTTGCAGCTTCCTGAAGCTGAAAGATTTTTATTCCCTCCCCC
>NW_009646939.1:4397141-4417870 GCF_000708025.1 Charadrius vociferus
CCCCCCCCCTTCTTTCCTGGCAGCTGTTCTGCTGGTCCTACCTGATGTTGTTTTTCAGGTTTATTTGCTGCTATCTCCACATGAGAACCTGATGATTTCCTTGCCAAAGTGCTGTCCCTTGCACTAGAGGAGAGTAAGCTAAGTTGGTTTTGCTGAGCTCCATTGAGACAGGTGGTCTCCTTAGCAATTCCTGATGTCTTGGCTCCAGGCTTAGCATTGGCCGCTGCTGTTACTTGTCACCACCTGAGGTCTCACTGAAACCTGAGTTCTTCATCCTTCCTATGTACAGCTAAGTCAGCATGATTCCCCAGAGAATGCATGGACCAGAAGGGGGCAAATAAGACAGGAAAGAGTAGACGGTAAACTAGTTATCTCTTCCATTTATACTTTTAACGAGATGAATTAAGGAAGGGCTGGGAGAGACTTCTAAGGCTGGTGTTCTGATTAAATAGCGTACTACTGAAGGGCAGCTAATTAGCGAAGCCACAGTATTTTGGCTGTTATGATGGGTTCAATCACATATTGTGAAACTATAGGAGATGTGAGTGTCTCCCAGTCTATTTTTCAAAATCCTTCCTTTTCTTCAGAATGGCTCAATATGTAATTTCATGGCTTCTTCCAACTCACATCAATATACCAAATTCTCACAGAATGTATATGATAATTTGCTGGTCCAGCACAATTTGTGTAAACATTTAGTCTCTCACCATCTTGTGTGCATGTGTTGCCTTCCCCCCCGCTCACGTTAACTGGACATCTACTAATGCTCTGTAAAAAACAGCAAGAAAAAATCTTTTGAAGTCTTAGTATTGGAGGCAGGAACTTTGAATGACATAAAATCATTCTGGTGATTTGTTTAAATGAATAATTTTTTTGTAGATTAGTTTTTTATCTTATATATTTGAACCAATAAAAAAGTACTGCAACTAAACCCCCCTAAAATAAATGAGCATGCAAATATGATACATTCATTAAAAGACCCCCAGATCCTTATATCTCCATCAAAACACTATGCAGTTATGCTGAGCATGGTAAGTTCACCTCCTTACTCTGCCTTTCCATGTTTCTTCTCATTGTATTAATTTTTCATCATGTGCACCACTATTCATCTAGAATGGCATCTATGTAACTTCAGAATCCAGATGATGACTCCTTGACAGATGGTCTGTATCTCTCTCTGGTCTTACATTTCTCATCTGGTACCACTGTGTATCTTAGGGGTCTTGACAAGCACCTGCATCCCCTTTTCCTGTGTTATCGATAGGGTCATTGAGACATGGCAAAATGATTCAACCTTGGTCACCCAGCAGGCAAACAGCAGAGGCCAGGATGAAGACACAGGTATCCTGAGCTCTGATTTAATCTACTTCCCATTAATCAACACTGCCTTTGAGGCCCCTGTCATCTGGAGAATGTTTTTTTCTCTTACTCACTAAGTAGCAAACCCACATAGAGATTGTGAGAGGTCTGTGAGAGCAATCCTACTGAAGGCAATGAGGAAGGATTACTTGGGTTTTATTTTCTTCCCTCAGTGGTGAAAACAAATAAAACCATAAATCTCCCCTTTCAAATTAGACTTAATAGATGTAAGTGTCAAAAGATATTGTCTTATGCAAAGAGCAAAAGATATAGGAGCCAAGAATGGTTAATGAAATACATGTGGGTGCTAAGTATCCTGCTTATAGTACTATAGCTTTGAGGATCAAAAATTCTTGTCCTAGATACGTGTGCTGATTCACTAAGAAAATGTGCAGTGTTAAATCACTGTGTCATATTTCTTACCCACGCTGGGGTTAGACCGGAGGTTGCAAACTGGGTTGTCAAAACAGCACACGTGGGATTTCACAACTGTGAAATCTGGCTGTTTTAAACACCCATTGAAAATCTATCTTCACTTGAAAAAACTGGGAGGTAGGAGGACGTGCCAGGGGAAGGATCGCCCTGCTGCTCACTGTGTTTTACAGCTCTATTTCCCTAACCATCTTATTCAGGCAACCATCTGAGAGCAGACCACAGATCAGGTGAAACTTTGGGGTGATCCTAAAGAGCCATCCATATATTTTTATTTGATGTTTCAAGAACCCTAAGAAATAAACAGCAAGCATCCACAGCACTAGAGCCTTTAATAGCAACACCGCTGTGTTTAGCATTTCCACTGCAGAATACTTCAGCATTGCTTTAAAAGTAATAGCAGATTATGCCCACAATACGCAGTTGACGATTCTGTTTGATAGCTTTTGGGGTAGAATCGAGGAGAAGATTTTTCACTACTATCACAACCCACACAGATCTTGTGATTCTCTGTGTCATTTTGCTCTCAAGAGGAAATAGGATGATTGAAGAGAATGACACTGTCATGATGTCTTTGACATTATTATTTTTTTAAGACTGCTTGGGTATCAAGATTTAAATGAAGACCAGTAGCAGAACCAACAGTCAGGAACTTGACTGGTATGAAAGAGGAGCTGCATTTTAACTGCAGAATGGAGGGTTTGTTGAATTTGGGCCTCAGATTTCAGTAGCTGGTTGTTTCTTTTTCTCTGAAACATTAACATGAATAACATTAAGTCACACATACAAGTCTTCTTGAGAGGTAACATGTATATGATGCAAAATGTGAGTGAAGGTTACTGACTTATTTTGACAGGGTTGGCTTGGATACAACTGGTCTGCTACGAGGCATTTTGCTTCTGAGGTATCTATTAGAATACTGCCAACCTCAGCAAAGACAGTTTTCAAAATCTTTCTTTTCTCAAAGCCAACACTGCAAAATGTGCCTCCACTCTTCTGTCTTACTGGTGTTGCTAATAAAATTGTTAAGGATTTGATGGGCACCGAGACTGTTTTCTTTCAAAACAACACTGGTGCATGCTAGTGAGATAGATATGATGTAGTTTGCATTGTCCCCTCTGCCCAGGCTTGGGCTGGCAGCTTGTACTGGTGCTGGGTGCCTGGAGCACCTCGTGTAAAAGATGCTGTGTTTGACATTTCTGTGACCTCTTGCTGTCTGTTTCATAAGTAGCTCATTGGAATTTTGTTGCTGGTCTTGCAGACTCAAGTAGGAGTTGTCTGGATTTGTTTGTTGTTTTTTTTTTTTTAAATTGTATTCTAACATACTTCAGGTCTCATTCCTCATTGAAAGCAAATGCATATTAATAGCAGTAATATTATATGTTTGGCAAATGATGTCACAGCTGAAATCTTCACATGCAGTACAAAACAACTATTTCTGCTGAGATGGATGGATGATTATTATCTCTTTGTTTTCCTTTTCATTATCCTTTTGAATTAAAACCTCCTTGCAAAGCCATTATCCTTGCTCTAAACAGCTCTCTATATTGAATATGTCTCTACCGCCTCTACCCTTTTTTCTTTGCTTAGATTGAGTTCTAATTTTCTGTGATTTCTGAGCTCTAATTTCCTTATTGTTTCATAGTTGTACAATGTCCTGTTCATAAATTCAATACGTGCATACTCTGTTTTGTTTCTCAAGTGCATGTCGGCCAAAAAGTAGCAGGAACCTTCTCTAAAAGCTATATTTACAGCTCTAGTGGCAAGCACTCTCCTCCTACACTGGAAAGCTGTGAAAAACTGTCAAGATGTGAGTGTGCATAACAATGCTCCCGATGGCTGGAGCTGATTTATTTTTTAACCATGACTTCATTTTGTCAGTTAGACCAAATACAATGGGAAAGAAGCTCTTCTGATAAAACCCAGCAAAACACAGACTTCAAAACTACTTTAAAATTGCAGCATCGCAAACTACTCTACCCTGCATAGAGTGGGCATAGTTATGAGAGCACCAAAAAAGACTCTTTGTGGCAAGGTCTAATTCCTTGCTTTTCCAGTTCATAAATAGTCAGGAATGTTCGCTCTACATGTGGCAGTACCTGGTGGCCTCCAAAATGCATCCTAGAAACCACAAGACTCACTTGAGACCAAAAGTAAAAAATGGATCTCAAAACTGACATGTGCCACAGGAAGGAAAAAAAAAGCCAGCGGGTGTCATCAGTGTCATAGACCCCTTCAATGGCATTAGGTGTGCTCCCTAAAAGTAGACAGTGTCTCATAATATGGAGGAAAGCCAATAACTTCTCCACTGCCCATTAGTTCCTTGCCAATACAACCCAATAAGGAAACATCCCTTCCTGTCCTTAATTTAATGACTGGCTTCACCCTAAACATCTGAGGCTTGGGTATACGTTTCATCCTGTACAACTGTCAAGCACCTTCAACAACGTGAAGCTAGTTAAGGCGGGTAGCGTACCATAACTCTCAATTACAGGCCAAATTCTGTTACTCCTGCTCATACTGGACACTATTTTACCATGGGCTTATTCAAAATGTGAAGTCAATGGAACCATTCGCTGTAATTTCAGCGCATTTGGAGTCAGGCTCCAGTTGAATGATCCTGTTAAAGCCAATAGGAGTTCTTGTGAAATAAGGTGTTATTGAACCCGAGTAAAGGTATTGGAATGTGGCTCTGTGTCATCTGGATGAATGACAAAAGTCATTCAGTTCTGTATAAGTAACATTTACTTGCAACGTAGAATTTGCATTTTCTGCAGTGTTTTCTGTACTCAGGACAGATAAAACTACGTCGTTGTGCTAAGGGGAAATACCAAGGTACAACAAAGTACAACAAAGGTACAAAAGCTTATTCTTTTGTTTGCATAAGAACTTAAGCTGAATATCCAATGGAAATGTAAAAACTCTGACAGCAGAGAGAGAAAAAATAGATCCTTTGGCTACAGTCCTGATTTGGCTTCTCTATTTCATGGTCTTAAACTACTAGTGATATTAAGGCTGAATCTTTAAAAACCCATATGATCTCAAAAGCAGCTAGTATGAAATGGAGACAGGGTTGTATGTCTAATACTGAGCTTCTGTCAAGTAACTTGCAGATGTGATGCCCGTTTCCCGCAGATACCTGTGATAACCATTTCTCCCTTGTGCCATGTTCTCTCCTAGACAACCTTCAGGTGACTTTTTTTTTTGTCCCACAAAATTCATGTTTGTTTATGGAGGCTTTGGGGCATTTTAATGGGAAGTGCTGCTTTGATTTTGCGAAGGTGTCCCTATGTAAAACAAAACATCTTGCGATTATTAGATGGGATAGCTTTCATTAGCTAAATGAGCTTTCAGGCTTGTATCTGCTTGATACAACTGGGAAGTAAACCTGCCTGACCTTTCAGCTGAGGTTTAAGTACTCTCAAGCCTTTTGTCTGGCTTGTGAAATATCTCCATCCCTGGTCTGTCAGTGACTGACTTGTTAGGTGATTATTGTGTGATTTCCTAGGTGATGACTGTGTGCAATCAGCCTCTTCTCATGCTGTTATCCACCCTTCTTCTCCTCTTGGGTTTTCCCAACTCTGGAACTGACTGCAGAGCACAGGAACTGAGAAACAGGAGAAAATGCAGAAAATCTCCAAGAAGGAAACAGAGCATTGAGAAATGGTAGGAGGTTCATGGGAGAGTGAAGAAGGGTTAGATTCAGGTGTGTGGGAATTTCGGAGATGGATAATAATGTCTGAGCAATGTTGAGGGTGGGGAGCAATTAAAGGTAGGGTAAGAAAGAGTAAGACTAGTAAGGGCTGAAAGAGATGAAGGGGCACCAAGGGGAAAGGGAAAAAAAAATAAAGTGAAGAAAAGACATAAGAAATAGGGCAGATTTTCACTTTTTCCTACACAGTAAAAGAGAGAACTGGTTCTAAGAAAGCTTGTTCTAAGAAAGCTCTGGAAAGAGGGTGAGGAAAGGGGACACAAGATGGGAGTAGGCGTCTGTAGGCCTGACAAATAAAATACCTTTTGCTTATCTGGAGAGCACATATAATTTATGTAGACAAGTGTCATTGTTTATTTTCAGCAGATAAAGAGGTTTGCCATGGTAGGTAGGCATCTCTGCTTAAAAGTCTGTTATGGGGACGTTTACTCAACATCCCTTATCACCCCTGTCCTTCATGTTGTGAGTGGGTTACGTCTTCATCAAGGGCATCTTGTTTTTCTAGACTTTAATTGCAAAACTTGGTGGAGCCTTTTAGAACTGACTTAACAACTGCAAACAAATGTCACATGAGACTGACGTTTTCATGGGCCGGCACAGTTCTCCAAGCACTTCTATGTGGTCTGTTGTAGGATCTGTCAGTTGCTACACGAAAAGATTGAGCTGCCAGAAAAAAAATCCAGGGCCCAGACAGCTGGGTACTGACCCATCAGTTTGACAGATTGGCAAGAAAGCACACAGAGATGCTTTTGATATTTTCAGGCTGCAGTCTCACTGAATCACCCAGAATAAAAAAAATGGTAATTTATTGGTAACATATTTGCTGTAGTGAGAGAGACTTAAGGTCCTCTTAAGGTGCACAGAGATAGATGCTTGTGTGAAAGGCGCAAGAAAAGTTTTCACAGTTAACTAAGTAGAAGCCCTTCTGTAGAACTTTTCTTCTGAATCTCATCAGCAGCTAGTTCATATCCTGGAGCACAATCTCTTATGGTTTGTGTAAACATTGCTTAGCTTATCTAGTGTAACAGGAGATTAATATCTTGGCATCCCTTTACCTAGCAAAAGTCTGAATAATAGTTGATCATTTCCTCCCATTTCTGGTCCTTACTTTTGCATAAGTGTGAATACCAGTCTTGCTTTGTATACAGCAGCCAGTAGTGTGTGGCCCTGTCATTCATGTTCTGCTAGTCCATTAATGGAGAACAGCACTGCATGTAGGATGCCTGCATGATCAACAAATTGCTCTGGCTAATCCTCTGTGTGTTGCTTTTCAACAACAAATAGCAGTCAGGCAGTCAAGAAATGAGCAAAACAGCTGCAGATATACTGTCTTTTCTCCTCATTTTACAGATATTAGGAGGCAGTTTTGTTCTTTTTTTTTCCCACGTACAACCTTCATTTTGCTGCACAGCTTGAAATGCTGATATTTCAATATGGGAAACACTGATATGCTGAGTCCAATGTAAAATTTTCCTGAAACTTGTTTTGGGGCACGGACATTGCATCATCCATCAGGGAAATCAAGCTAAACTCAGGCCTCAAATCTGTCTTAGCTCACAAATGAAAAAGATCAGCGAACCTAAGTCCCCAACAGCAGACATTTATTTGCCTTACGGAACTGCTGAGCAGTTGATAGACCTGAGAAATTGGTATGCCACAGGGAGGAAAGGACAAATATATTTTCTAGTTGGAAGCTTTGTTGTAAGTATGGGCATACTTTATAAAATCTCATGCATTTTAGGGTAATATACACCACCTTCAGCAGTGTTTTTATGAATGAAGGAGAATGATAATAACTCTAAAGCCTTTCTAGCTTGTCATGGATCAGTTAGCACAATCTGGAGATTGAAAGGATTTACTGGAGGGGCCTCTCTCTTTTACTACTCAACTTCTACAGTTACTTTAACTTCAGTGCTAACTCCCCAAGTGTTAGCTAAGTGCCCTAAGCTTCAACAGGGAAACTTTATAGAATTTGTGTCTGAAACTCATCTTGCATAACACCTGTGTTATGGCATACAGTGACATCTGACACGATACATATTGATTTTTCAGCTCGTCGCCTCTTGGCTATCAGCACAAACAGAATAATAGAGCCACTATGCAAAGCACTTGGGCCTCTAGTGCTTATACTATATGGATTGGCTTAATACTTGCTGATCTTGTGTATGCAAATAGAAACTTTTGGTGACCTCCAGCTAAGAAGATATCTTTTCCTCTTGGACAATGACCTGGTCACTGTTGTTTCTAATGGCCAGGTCTGACTGATTATATTTTTAAGTGCTAAATGGAACATTCCCAAAATTTGCCAAAGGGTCGTTTGCTGTCCCTTCTTGTTTTCCTTTTATTTTTTTTTAAACAGGTGAGCAATGTGTCCAACCAATGTAGAATTTGGTTTTAGGGGAAGGGAGGTGCTCAAGGAGAGCTGCCCAGTGTTGATGTAATGCAACAAGGAGAGGTATTCAAACCAGCCTCGAAGAACAGGTTTGAAAAGTCTTTTTAGGGGATGTATACTGCAGTATCAGAAGAGCTGTGTACCCATAAGCCACCTTTGGCTGGTATAATACATATCATCAGGAGCCCAACAAAAACTGCACATTCCCAGACCATGTAATTCAAGATCACCAGTGTCTCAGTTTGTAAATATGTCTCTGTTAGTCATTGCTGTTCAGCGTCTACCTACACAAATGCATTTGTTTTCTGTCCTCACCTCTTTGCACTTGCCTGTTAGTTTCTGGTGGATTGGTAGCAGAAACTTAGCCTTTGGGAAGTCATTACCGTATGCCCAGTCACAACTAAGTTGGAGTCCCTGCAGTACTTAAAAAAACCTTCTGAATAAGTTTCTCACATGAGGATCATGAATGGCTTTCACTTGCGAGATGGCAATAATGTGTCACGTAGTAAAAAGCTGAGCTAAAGTTCTCCTCCCCCCTTACTGGATGCTTTACCCTCTGCTGGTGTTTCTTCTGTTTTTCAGCTTTTAATGTGCCAAGAGAACAGCTCGCTTCTGACAGTGAAATCACATTTTCAGGGACTGACAAAAGAAAACATTTGTCCTTAACTAGTTCCTGAAGACACCAGCTGCACAAAAATGTGCCATCCTCTATATCGGGTTTCTCACTTGTCCTGTCTTACCTTGTGGATGGATTCTCTCTGCTTCCTCCCACCCTTTTCCTCCTGTTCCTGGCATGGGACAGGGAGAAGCAAGTCAGAAAGATGTACCGTTTGCACCACTTATTTTCAGCCTAGAGGAAAACAAAGGGACAACTAAGCAAATCACGAAAGCAGATTTTCTGTCACGCACAAAACAGACTGGGACCGTGACACAGCCAATGTGCTTAAACCCAAAAGACATAGCATTTTGGTGAAGGAGTGGGATCAGATTAGGGAAGGAAAACATTCAGGTCTTAAGTTTATCTAAAGAGTCTGGTGGAGGTGGGAGCTAGCATAGGTTCCTCCTCCACAGACAGCAGCCAGATACACCAGAAAAGGGAGAGCATCTCATGGTGGGAGCAAGTGTTCCAGATATCAGAAAGGAGCACTGATTTTCCTCCTGCACAGATGTAAACTAGCATTAATGCTTCCTTGGAGTGACAAACAATATGAGGGGGATTATTCAGACCTGAAAGTGAAGCAAAATCTCTACTTAGAGATGGAGATATTCATGTAGATTAGCCAAAAGGGTGCTATGATGGAACTGAAGCTATGCTATTTTCTGAAATGCTGCCTTCAGCTGTCTCAAAGATCTCAAGGCAGTGACAGAGATGAGCAACTTATTTTGCCCTCTTTCAAACACTATCTGAGGATGAAGATTTGCATTGGATTTTGGAAACTGTATGGGAAAAGGAGCGTAGGTGCAGAGTGACAGAAAAGAATGCAAGAAAAGGAACCAAATAAAAAAAATAAATCAGGTACTGGAGAGCATAAAGGACAGGTTAACAAGGAGAAACCAAACACAGACACATGCTATATATAAAAAGTAAAAACAGATTAGCTAAAATATTTTAAAACAGAATACAAACAATGGGCATTGCCTAAATTCCTATCTCCAGGCTCTGAGTTTTAGCCTGTTTTTGTAATTTGAGTAATAAATTTGTATGGTGGGCAGGTAGTTACAAACATAAACCCTAGTTTCTAAATATCTGTGATTTGTGATGATGGACGCATTTTCCTTCAGGGTCCATAGTCTTTCTTTTGTTCCTTCCTCCCAGTTCCTTCCTTCCTTCCTTGCCTGAAAGAACCTTTCTGCGTTATCTAGTTTCTAAGCAGTATCAACAAGAAATGTGTTGGTTATCTATCATGATGAATTAGCAGAACAGCGAAGCACCTTCACAAGATCCTATGACTTGACACGTGGTTCCATGTATGCATAATATATGTGTAAGTTCTCAGTGCCAGCAGAAGGGATGTATGAACCATTAGGCCATACCCCTCCTCTAGAATTGTCATGTAAATGAAATTTCTTGTAAATGTTTATTACATTAAAAGTAGAAAGAGGTAAGAGAGAAATCTCACCCAGTTCTCCTCAAAATAAGTTCTCCCAGCCAAATGAAAGATAGCTGAACGTGAAATTCTCAAAAGCAAAACAACTATTTGCAAACTTACTGCTCAATTGTCTGAAGGGAAACAGTCTAGCCTTTAGTATCCCTGGGCAGTTAATCCCAGCCCTTTGAGAGATATGAATAAATCAGCATCATTATGACCGTCTTACAGGTGGCTAAGCTGAAGCAAAGCTTTCATTCCTTGGAGACCACAGATATAGTCAGTGCTGTAGATATGCAATCTTTGATTGTGATACAATACCTGTTTTAATACTGAGGAAGGCTAGAGCATTTGTGATGTAAATGCAGAAGAGTTTGACAAAAGAAAGCTTGTGCGGTGTGGTTCATCTTGCTAGGAGCTGATCAAGAATTAGACAAAGAATTTATTTTTTGAGTGTGAGTCATTTTGTTTAAACATTAAACTGTAAAATCAATCTCCTGGTTGTTTAGTCATTATTTTAGAGGAATGGAGATTTATTTACAGTCTGTTTCGTTAAACCCCTTTACTGTTCTTACCACAAATTATGATTGTTTTTAGAAGGTCACAATAACTTTCTGCATGAATTAATATTTCTTCCCAAGTGCATGCAAAATATATTTACTTACATGATCTATGGACCGGACCATTAACCTGTGAATCAGGAGGTCTTATTTCTTATTCTTAGTGTTGTCTTACACTCTCTATAGAGTCTGGGGTAAATCAAGTTGCTAAAGATTGTTATGTCTGCCTGGCTTTTGTGAGGAGGCAGATCTGTGAAAGGAACAGGCTTTTTGCTAGATGAGGTTTGAAAACAATAAATTTCCCTTTTATTTGCATAAGTGCTCATTAGGCTGGTGAGGGGATTGTAATTTAATCCTAATACTGTGAGTTTAAGGATTGTTGTGGAGATTCCTTAATCACGATGTAGATGCAGTAAGGGTGATACCCATATGATTTTCTTCTGGAAAGGCTCATGGAGGTTGTGTTTCAGGAAAGATTCTAGTTAAGCTGTGAAAAAAGGGACTATTGTCCCTGCTCGTGATCAGGCTGTAGAAAATATGTCACTGCTGTCCACAATTCTCGGTCAGGGTTTTTATCCTGGGCTCAACATACAGTGAAGATCTGGACCAGAACACGTGGTCCCACTGCGTCATATCTGCTGAGCAGATCAAAACAGAGTTCTTTCTCTTGTCAAACTGGAGATCTTTGCTTCTGCAGCTTATGTGAGAGAAATCTGCATTAGCCAATACAGGCAAATTTACACTCCTTGTCTGTTGGTTTGTATATGTGCAACTGACTGCAAAACTGAGACGTATGTCCCAGAAGCAGAACATGTTTTGTATGGAAAAGGTGGGAGACTGCGTGTTGACTGCCCACTCCGTTGATTGTGAGTATGCAAATCTGAATTGGAGAATAACGTTTGGCCTATGGAATTTTACTTGAATTTAACACCCAAATGTGGCATCAGGGAAGCATACTGAGAGGAAATTGTTTATTAGACATATGCTATGTGTGTGTTTGTGCATATGTATTCTATGGTGGTGCTATATATAAATTTTACATATTAGCTAGATGGAGATAAGAAGGATGCTTCTTTGAAAGGTTTAATTTCTTGGGTGTTGAGAGACAAAGAATGGATCAATTTACAAAAAGAACATACAGTAGCAGCAAATCAAATTGACAGTTAAAAACCCCATAAAATTTCTAGCACATTAGCAAAGCGTTATGTATCTCATTACGGGCAGACTATAGGAATAGAGCAATGAAAAGATGGCTAATTACAGATGCTCAAACAGAGCACTTTGTGCAGATTGGATAGGATAATGAAATTAATCAAATATACATGTTGAATTAGCCCTCAAAGGTCAAAGAAAAATAAGCAAGACGTGTGAAACTCTGATCTTCCCAAAAAAGCAAGTACACTGTACAAATTAATGTCTGAATCAAGACACTTTGTTAGCAGTTGACAAGACTTTCACACATGCTCATGTCTCCCAAGGTGTACTAAGTCTCCCTTTTTCAGAAAGAAATTATGGAGTGGGGAAAGAAGCATGTGATCCCTTAAAAAGGACATTTGGAAGTCAACCAAAGAGACCTTGTTATCAGTCTTTTTGATAAAATGGTTAATCCTCCCCCTGCCGCCCTGTCTATTAAGAAAAAGGCAACATGACAGTGAACTTGGCAGAATATTGAATCTGAATGCGTGTGAGACTGTAACACCCCCAACAGCTAAACTACTTCTGTTGCTAGGAAGCCAGCAGAAGTCTCTCCTCCATTTGTATCTATGGGGAACTTAAGAAAGTTTTTAGTCTAATGTGCTTTGTTGCTTTTATCACTCAGAAAGTGTCTTCTGCCTTAATTTGATTAGAAAGACAAAGGGAAAATTTTTTTGTAACTTCTCAAATTATATATCTTGCACATATAATTTTACATCTTTTCTGAAAAGATTGTCTACTAATGCGAAAGACCTCTATTTTGTCACAAAGAGAGCTTTGCAAAAGTCAAGTTACTATAACAACCAAGTACACCTTTTCAATCCAGAAACCATGCTCTTATGCTAGTCTCCCTCCTTTTTCTTTTTTTTTTTTTTTTTTTTTTTTTTTTTTTAAAAAAAAGGATGAATAACATAGACAGATACCCTCACAGACACACACCAGGGTTATGTATACTTAAAAACACTCACAATGTGGACATATATTTGAAAGACATCCAATATTATGCACACACAAACCTTTCTTCATCTCTACAACTAATCTAGAAATGAAGCAAGAATAGAGGAATACGTTTGTCTAAGTTGTTTCTGTGCCAAAATACCTACTTTCCTTTCTATATGATCCTTCTGAAAAGCCAGTGGAGAATATTGGCTAGGATCATCATTGGATGAACTGCATTATTTACCTGCTGTCATGGCTGGGGTCCCACTGTGCTTCTCCTGTCCCTTTCTGTGCTGTGGCTCCTCCGAGCTGTTGGCAGCTGATGGAAGAAGAGCAGGCTTCAGACAACTCCCTATATGCTAGAGGACTAACTAAGGCACTTTTCAAACCAGAGGCAGGGGCAAAATTGTATAAATTATTTTCTCCCCATTTTCCTTACACATTGCTCTCTGTAGTCCTTAAATGTAGCTAAGAAATTTGACCCTCTAACTCAAATAAGAAAGCACAGTGTAGAACAATTTAGTTTATAACCGGTCTGTTTGCTAAGCACTGTTACCTTTTTAACTTTATAATTTCCTGTCTCAAAAAATACCAATAGTCTTAGCATTGCATTGTCAAAAATGAAAAAATAGCACAGATGAATGCACACAAAAAGCCAAAACAGCCTCGATCGTCTCTCCACTTCCATCTGTTCTCCCGAAGTAAATTATTACAGCGTGGGCTCTCTACTTAAAGTGCCACTTCTTGTGAAAGAAAACAAGCTGGGGTAAGCTATTAAGCAAATAACACTATTTTGGTTTTAAGGCCAAAGTGGGGAAAAAAAAAACTTCATTTAGGCCACTCAGAGATTTTTAAAACTGGAGTTGGTCTTCCCTGGTGTCTATTAAATGAGTAAAACTCCAACCTTTCTGGAGAAATCTGTCAGAACTTCAGATGAAAAGCTTTTTGATGTACGCCATAATGATTGGTTTGGAAGTTGTTGAAGGCAGCAGGAGTGAAAATTCTAGGGAAAAATGTTGTCCTTCAGAGCTGGAGTGTGCTGGGGAGAGTCTGCTGCAAACAATGGTTACGGTAACGGAACTTCCCCTGGTCTCCTGAAGTGCAGGTTGAGGCCTGAAGAGTAGGATTGCCTTTATATGTGCATCAGAACATTTTGGGTGAGTTGCTCCATGTTGCTGTGTGTCCCTTTGTCAGCCATGACTGTGGTCTTCCTTTGCATCTGTGAGCTACGGATTTGGAAAGGAGGGACGTCACAGATGAAAGAATGAAAAGTTAGGAAAAGGCAGCTAAGACTTGATCTTTTGGCACCGGGACACTGCTAAAGGTCTGAAAGAGAAGCCTATTGATGTGGTCAGTCTAGTGAAAGCGCGCTTAGCAGACAAGCAAAACAGAAGCAAATCATCAAGCAGCATTTAAGATTTTAAGTCTGTGAAGATACTGCATTTCCTGACAACTGTATGGAAGAGGAAGAAGAAAGGACCAAGTCCTCATACTGAGTTAACAAAGGAGGTGGAAGTGAAAAAAGGAAAGATGGGATGTTGTTTTTATGTTAATGCTGGCAAAAGAGATGAAAAGCAAGTTGAGACTCTTGCCTGGAATAATACTGAGAAACAGAAGAGCTGATAGGACTCATTCAACATTAGCGATCCCAGATAACAAGACCTTAATAAGCTTTATACGAGACACCAAGAAGTTGAAAAACTCCTTGACCAAGGATAACAAGGATTCGAGTGTGCTGTTCCCTACAGAATGGCAGTGACACACCATGGGTCCTGCTTAGAGGCTGCCATTGTGATTCTGGATTGCACTGGGAGAGAAATTTCCAATAAAGAAAAGGAAGCACTAATGCTTCACTGCAAGGGATGTGGAAGTCTGTGTGCTCTTCTGACCAGCAATACTCAAGAAAGACAAATTCAAATTGGAAAAGATATAGAGAAAGGCTATTAGAGTAGCTGAGAGAATTGAGAGACTTATCTTATAAATAGAGATTAAAGGGACATGCTCTCTTTAGATTAGCAGTATTAAGGCTGAGTGGGGATGATTGCCTTCTACATACACATCAGGAGAGTAAACACTACAGAGGGATAAAAAACACACTAAGGCAAAGAACAATGATGGCAAATGAACAAAAGGTCTAAGGTGGCTGTTAATAAGCAAAAAATAGACATTAGAAAGAGGTTTTCAACCACCAGGGCAATGGGGAAAACCCCTTCCCTAAAGTTTTAAAAATAAGTTTGATAGGTTTATGAAAGGAATTATTTGACATGTTGTCTAAAATTTAGAGTGCTGTCCCTGATGGACCAGACTCGCCTGCCTCATCCCATGTTCCCAGCATGAATAGATGTGTATGTCACCGAGCTGATATCTCTGCCCTGCTTATGTAACTGGAAACATAATAGATTGACTAATTAGAGCCAAGGAAAATCATTTGTATGACCACTGACATCAGTTTACAGGAGAGATTTTTGAAAACCATAGTTAGCCTTAGAAAAAGGCAGAAAAATAACAAGAGGAGCTCAACTGTCCAGAAAAAAACAAGGATCCAACAAGGCAAGCAAGTAGTGGAAAAAAGTGCAGGGGCTTTAGAGAAAAGTTAAATGGTAGCAAGACTGAGACAGACAGTCTGAGAATGCAGATGTCTTGCTTTTTTGTTTGGGTGCTAGGGAAAGTGATGGAATGAGTAAGGCTTGGCCACCATCCAGGAGCCCATAAAGTGGGAAACAGGACAGCTTTATGGACTGCAGATACTACTATCCCAGGAAGAAAAAAGCAGCAGAGCATAGAAAGGTTTGATGATAATCTGACTGTGGCCCTGAAGCTGTGCTCAAGTTGAACTTCCCTCGTATACAGTTGTTTAGATGCCAGTTTGTGCTCAGGTAAAAATTTTGAATGAAGTTTATGGTATGGTTGGAGAGAAAGCTTTGGATTGTGTTATTTCTTGGTTTAGGCTGAAGCATCCGAGCTGCTGCATGGAGGTTTTTTGACTGAAATTCACTTCAGAAGTAGATTATCTGCCCTTGCAGTGCCAGAATGTGGCTGCTGTTGAATTGGTAAATCGGCCACAGAAATCCCCCCCTTATATTGTATTTGGCAAGATAAGACGGCACTGGTGGGCAGTCATGGAACAACACAAAATTCCATCTAAGCTACAGGTGTCCTGGCTGTCTGGCCTGCACTCCTTAGACAGCATAGTGACATCCATGGAAGGTACCTTCAATATGTTTAGAGAACTTTACATCTCTGGCAGGTCCAAAGTGTCTTAGTGGAGCTGCTGGCTGAAGAAGGGGCCAACAGCCATCAGTGACCAGATGGATTTCATCTTCATTGTGGCCCAGCTTCAATGTAATCCTGGCAGTACTGATAAGCAGCAGCACTAGACCAGAGAAAAGTGAGTAGATGCTACTGCTGTGGAAGGAAACCATTTAGAAGCTAGTAGTATATGCAAGCTGTTGGCAAGAAAAGCAGCAGAGTATCTTGCCAAAATAACCGAGTACAATAAAAGATCTATAGCTGAATACAATCAAGCAGCTACAGCATGTGTTGCCAAGACCTCAGAATGTTAAAATGAAGATAAAATGATACCTGTAAAAGGCATTACTGATGGCAGGTACCAGCAGCTGGAAATAACTTCCTGAATACTAGAGGTAGCTATGTGGACAAGGAAAGATAGCGTACTGGTATAGCCTCTGCATTTTTATCAGGACGATGCTGGTGATCCACGGAAGTACTGAATGGGGTGTGACACAATGGGCAGTTGAAAGATTCATACCATAGATGTGAACAGAGCTCAAAAAATAAGCAGCACAGGAGAATATGTTGTAAGATTAGCTGTGGGTGCAGAACAGGATTTAGTTTAAAAGGGTGAATGTGAATTTCAATGGGTTAGGAGTTAACTTCATTAGGTGGATTACAGTTTACCACTCTAAAAACTTTCTCTTAAAAAAATCACTGTGACTGAAACTCTTTCTTTCTTTCTTTGCTCAAACATTTGGTTTGATGACTGAAATGAAAAAAAATCCATTTCCTGCCCAAATTTGAACTGGGAGAACGCTTTGGCAAGGACTGTGATGAGGAAGCTAAAAAAGCTAGATGCATCAGAAATGAGATAAGCTTGAGAGCCTCTATCTAGGAAATTTCTGAACTCCATTTTGCACAGAGTGAGACGGGGTTTAAATAATTCAGATGAAATTTGGTTAGATATTATATACTTTACAGTTAGTCCCAGCTGACTTCTTTATTGTTTCACTTGAAGGTATATTTTAGTGTACTGGAGGGTCAGTTTTGTAAAAAACTCTTTCCTACTTGAAGGAACGAAATGGAAAAGACAGTTTTTTTTAGAGTTGATTGGCATCCTCATGGTAAACTCTTCTGCAAATCTGACTGAATATTTTGGTCTTTACATGACATTCAGTCTCTTCTGAAAATTTGTCATTAAATATATATTTCAAAGGCACACTGGTTATAGCTCTTTCTGTAAACAAACCAAACTTGTTCAGTGCTTGATCTTTTGCTACTGAAGCCTTACAGACTTGAGAGTTTGTAGATTCCAGAGTCTTACAGGGTCCAGAATAGGGTAGCTCTATGCAGCCTCCCTGCTGGGAGTGACCTGTGCCACAAACCAGGCTTGGCAACTCGTTGAGAGCACGTGGGTGTGCAAAAGGCAATGGCTGCCCAGTGTCTGTGAGCCTTCCCAGACTCTCTTTAATGCACTCACAGGGATGTAGCCCCAGAGTCTAATCTCTGAGTTGCTGATGTGGCTTTGGATCAGTTCTTGTACTTCAGTTTCCCAAATTACAGTCTAAACCAAAACAAAATAGAAATTTTAGGATTACAGCCCTGTGTACAGCTGAAGGAAGAAGAAAACCCAGAAAGCTTTGATAAATATATTAGATGGTTAATTGTTCAATTTAGTGCTTGGTTGGTAATGAAATCAGACACATATAGTAATAAGGCTGTGTTTTTTACTATTACAAGGCACTTTGGGACATTTTGAATATGCAGGGTGCAATGGTATACTAAACCAAATTGTAGTTCTGTATTTGACAATTTGGTTTTGTTAGCATAATACAATTTATTTTTATTGTAGCAGTGAAGAGGGAAACATTTTGATAATAATTTGCTTTCATTATCCATTTATATTACTTCTTCCTAGTCTATATTTTATTTTTATATTTTAAACAAAACAGAAAGCCTTTACAACCAAAGGGGCTGATTAAAAAAAAAAAAAAAAGAAAAGTAATCCCAGTCTGATTAGTTCTGTTTTCAATAATATTTAGCAAGGAGAGTGTTGGCATTAGAACACAACTTTAATATCCATCAACTCTCCACATATTCCAGATATTTTTACAGAAAAGCCTAAACAGGATATTTTAAAATCTGCATGATAGTAAAAAGTTATTGTGCTTGTGATTCTCTCAGGATGTGAGAGAGAGATGGTGTGGAAAGAATTATAATATCTTTTATTAGGTCAACTGGTATAATTGGAAAAAAATGAGAAGCATGTTAGAGATGTTGCTTGTTTTTTTTGCAGTGGTATTAGTCTTGTCTAATAAAAGGTATTGTTTCTTTCTTCAAATCCTGCCTCTTTTAAATAATAGACTCTCCTCCATGAAAAGTCTTGCTAAGATACTGTTTGTGCAGATCCTTATGTCCCTCACCCTTTTCCATTATGTCCAGCTACCCCTAGATCTGGTCATTTTCTTTCAGACCCTACTCCTTCCTTCCACAGCTGGAATTTGGCCAGCTGCACAGGTGGCCATGGATGGCTCTACCACCCCCTTTCTGCTGCTGATGCCCTCTCTCTGCCCTGTCTTGTTTTTTCCACAGTTAGCTTCCTCTTCCCTTTCCCCAGTGTCAGTTTCAGCAAAAAATACTTTTTTCTGTTGGTGGTCTGCCACTACTTTCTCTATATTTTGTCTCTAACCTGTAGGTAGGACATGCGCCAGCAGCAGGATGAAAAGTACTTTTGGTTATCTAGACTTACACGGCAAATTGGCCTGGGGTCACGCCTTACACCCCTACTGTTGGCACTCCGTCCCCTGTAGGGGTAACTGTAAGGAGATCAGATCCTTCTGAATCTGTCTAGTGCTCTGGTGTACACTTAATGTGCCTTACGGTGGGTCCTATCCGCTCACAAGGAAGGAGACATTGCAAGTGGGACTTAAATCGGTGGCTGCGCTTCCTTTGCTTCCCCCAAAAGGTGAGAATATCTGCATTTCGGTATCCTATCTTAACCTGCATTTTGGTATCCCCCCTTACTGCTTTGAGTTGCTCTTTTTGCAATACAGGCGTAGTTAGTTTCAGCTCTTAGCTATGTCCAGTCGTTAAATAAGATGGCGTTATTAAGCTAATTAAAAAAGTCTAGCAGGAGAATGGAGTGCAGACTTCTGCAGGATGTACAATTAACCTTAAGTGAGTGAGGAAGGGAAACAGCAAATTAACAAACCGGTTGCCATTATTCAGTTACCGCGCTCAGCTTTCCTCACTCTGTTAATCAGACAGATTGTTACATGCTTTGGGAAGTTTAGCTGACTTGCCATATCAGCACAAAGCAGGATCTTGCCGAGGAGATCACACAGTGTTTCCAAAAGCATCTGAAGGAATTTATAGCTTGTGAATTACAAAAGCAACTCTAATTAGTCCCAAGAGGCAGTTGCATAAGACAAACTGAGAACATTGCCTCATCATATTTGCTGCCTTCTCGCGATTTTCATACGAGATTCTGATAATGAATGTTTTCTAACAACTGGAGCTCAGAGGCCCTATGGCTAATAACACTCCTGAGTAAACAGCATCCTGTATTTGCAGTCCTGCAAAGATCAGCCAGATACCAGTATTTTTGCTATGTGTCAATATTGCCACAGTTGCAAAGAGGTTTAAGCTGCAAGATTCTGTAGCCACCTGGGAAATGTCTGAAGAAAAATGAAAGTCCTGGTAGTCCAGCAGTAGCCAAACCACTTGGCAACAGGTTGTTAAGATCTGGAAGTGTGAATTCTTCTGGGTGCTTTCATAAAGGGGTCTGCTCCTACATTATGGAAATTGCTGGAAGCTTTGCTGGGGTGTCAGTGAACTTGATTTCAGAAAGACAGGAGCACGGACCTGGGTGAATGCAGACTATCACTCTTTATACTTTCTAGGTCTTGCCATACTCCCTGGCCCATCCCCAGATTTTGTTTTCCTTGGAGTTTAGCATTTGAAACAATACGAGCTAACTGCCTGCAAAAATCGAGGGAGTGTGAATTTAAAAATTTCCCTCTTGTGGGACCAGCTGAATAGGGATTACAGGGTCAGACCCACTGAGAGATGGCATTCTGAGAACTCCCTAGTCTGGGACAAAGTTAAGAGTCGTAGTATAGTAACACTTTTCTTGATATCTGCTACAAGATATCTGTGAAATCGTGCAATGGCTATCTGAGACTTTGCAGACCTGCGTGCCTTGATTTTCCAGTCATTAGGAACAAATTTTATTTGCTAGTTACCTTAAGTCCCTCAGGTCAATATGCGTAACTCAGTGGCACCATGTATCAGTATGTTTGACATTGTACGAGATATAAAAGTTATCTTCTTAATCCCATAATTTACAGTTGTCAGCCCAAAGCCCAGTTTTGATATTTTTCATTTCTTATATTGGGGTAGAGGTTTCTCAGGATAGTGTTCCTAAAGTGAGTATTTTCAAATGTGAATACCTAAAGTTAGGCATTGTATAAGTCCTCAATTTTTCACCAGCAATGGAGAAAACAAACTGACTAGGGAAATCAATGGGAATTGCTGGAAGTTCTGTATTTTTTTAAATTGGGTTGTTTATTTGGTTATTTATATATGGATTTATGTGCTTGTCATTAAGCACCTAAGTATGAAATGCTTGGCCTCAGGTAGTTTGTGATTTCTCTTCTATTTATCTTGATTAGTGGATGTTTGTTGCAAATCCCTTACAGGAAAGTGAAGAAAATCTTCATTCTCCACATGGGTGAAAAAGAAATATTTGAATTAAGAGCTTGATGATTAAAGAGTTTTATTAGTTTTAAAGGTGAAACAAGACCTCAGAGCTTCTGGGA
>NW_009646939.1:4417899-4453220 GCF_000708025.1 Charadrius vociferus
AAAACCAAAAATTATATATCACGGACTGATCATAAAACAAGATTAATGTGAGTGTTTCTCATTTAAGTTTTGTGTTTGATCACAAATTAAAGACTTAAGAACTGTCTGGGCTTCAGAATCAAAAGAAACTGCCTTTTTTGATTGATTGTTAATTTTAATACTGAGAAAATCAGCCACCTGTCCCATGGCAAGATTCCTGACCAGCTTTCACAGATAGTATTTTACAAGGCAAATCAGGCTTTCTAAAAAGATATTTGCAGAACTATAATACTTTACATTTTTCAGTCGTTGTCTTTGTAATGGATAAAGCAGTCTCTGATTGACTGAAACCCAGAACAGGGGCACCTGCTAAGATCACATTACTTTGAGGTATGCTGAGTGCTGTTGAAGCCCATTGACTCCCTGAATCAGCACCTCACACAATGCACACCTTGAATGATCAAAAAGCAGCAGGTAAGTAATGGTTCATTGAAAAACTTACACTCTACTGCACCAACAGATTTATTAGCTAGGATGATTGTCTGTGCTGTGCATTTGATAAAATACAAATAACAGGGCATTATCACAGCATCTTTGCTCTTACGGTAATAGCAGATAAGTGGCTCTCTTTTGTGATGATATTTGTCCGTGAAGTGTTCCAGAAAGGTGATCTATCTTGCCAATGCATGAAGTTGTGACGATAATGTAGTCCTCAGACATTAATTCTGTAGTCTTTTATGCTAATAAGCATAATTTCTAGGCCATTAAAAAATAGATAAAACTTTGAATGGCTTTGAATACCTAATTAAAAGCCATTCAGCCCCACATTCTATTGGCAATGAGATGCCATCCTCACATCCTTGTGTCAGATTAAAACACAAGTCTAACTGCTCAGGGCTTGCATGTGCTGAGAGAATTGCATCAGGACCTGTTCGATCACTGATGCAAGACAGCAAGGACTACTATATAGTCTTGATCTTTGATCCCTGAAACAATATTGGCAAATTGATCAGGTCACCAATACGTGCAGGTCATGGTAAGGGACAATTCTATCAGATATTACTGAGAGGAGTGTGAGAGTGGTGGACTCTCATCAGCTACTTCTCTGCAACTCTGATTGGTCCCTCCTCCAAAACACAGCAAATGTCATAACAAAAAAGTTGGGGTGAATCTAGGTCATATTCCATTGCCTCTGTTGTTGTGTGTTTGGTTCTCCCTAATCTAGAAGATACCTCTTTTGTGCATTTTTAGTGGTTACTTTCTTGAATTTGGAAGCTGACCTTTGTTTTCGCAGTGCTCATGTCTGGGCTGCTGCTGACCATCCAGACAGACCCTGTGATTTTGGCTTAATTGCTTCTGCCAACAGGCCAGACAATTTGCACTTCCCAGTAGATGACCTTGCAGAAGATGCAAGAAAAAAGCAATGTTGGTAGTGAAAGTGGTGAAAGAAAAAAATTGTTGAGAGAGATGACATTTTGAAATGCCTTGAGTACTCCACAGAAAGACTTAAAGGACCCTCTGGTCTTTCCAGCGTGTTAACAAATAAGTTTAATGGGCAGTAGGCTGAGAGTCAGTCAAATGATGAATTGAGACAACGGTTATCTCCAAACAACTCATTTACTGTACCTTTTATCTTTGAGGCAGTGATGCTTCTGAGAGGATCTTGGGATGGCTGCCATTTATCTAGACAGATGAACTCATTTACAGGAAGAGGAGAGGCAGAGATAGAAAGACTGACATTTGTACTGTGTGGTTTGAAGCTATAATGTAAAGCCCGAGGTCCCTACTGTCCATGGGATGCTCATCTGCTAAGGTGAGTGAAACACTAAATGGATCTAGAGAAAAATGACTGCAAAGGGAAGGTGCAAAGGACTATGTTTCTGTGAATCTATTTCTATGCAGAGATCAAAAGAGAGTGAATGCCAGAGGACTGCTGACATGCTGTGTCATGAAAGTCACCCTTGAAAGTGAGATTAACTGGCAACAGACCTACTTTGAAGGGACCTTCCTGGCTGCGGCGTGAATCAAGACCGTGTGGGTGACAGGCTGTGGGTATGTGTAGGCAGCTCAGTGTTGTGTACAGATGCTGTGGGGCAAGGCTGAGTCTGCAAAATGGGTCCATCTTAGATAAAGATGGGGAAAGATATTCAGAAAGAAGGATGGGGTGAGGTGGAGAACCTAAAGAAAGGGTAGGAAAAGGATGGAGGGAGAAGCGTTGAAGGAAAGACGCAAACTAGCTGGCAAGAAACAGTTGGCAGGGAGTGGAAGGAATGGAGCAAGAGAAATTTGGGAGTTGTCCATTTGGGTCGAGGAGGGAGGTGGGAGCAGGGCTTGAGAGCCAGCCAAGAGATTCATAATCACTTAATTGAAGGAATGACGGTGGGCCGGGGGGGCTGACATTTACCAATTAGATTGAACAGAGGGAAGGAAGGAGTGTTTATATTTAAGAAGAGCACGCAGAATCACTCTAAATTGGAGGGAGATGCACAAGAAGAAAAATGTTTGCAATGACTTATCTGAATCATTAGCAATCTTCCTCCAGGTCATTTCTGCATCGTTCAAAACTCTGAGTCCTTTACTTGTTTCTCTAGTCAGTCTTTTCCTTTTCATTTCTTAGCAATTTATGGGCTGATCATGCAGGTTTTATTCAGGTAAATTTCCCTTTCAGTCTCAAATTAGTGGAGGTTTTGCCTGAGTAATGGCTAAATTATCTGGTTCTTCAAGCTATTATTTCAAGTATTGTAAAGCCATTGTTCTTCAGTAGTCAATTTGTGCGTGTACCTGACTTGTGCCCTACCTGAATTAAAAAAGGACACTTCGTTAAAACACTGTAAGCCAAAGCCTATAGAGCAGGAGAGAAAAGTTCACCTCTTATGGGGCTGTGAGCACTACCAGCGTGCAGTGCTTTCTAAGAAATATCTCCTAGTGATGAATAAGTATAATTATTTTAAAATGAATTTCTAATTTTTATAGAAGTAGTGACATTTTAGTGAACAGAATTGTGCTTAATTGGGTAAAATGGTATTTGTTTTGGTTTTTCAGTTTCCCAGTTGATATAAAATTGAAAAAGAAGTACTTCAAATTGTGAACACGTACATTCAAACTTTTTCTGTGATAAAAGGTATAAATGCTGAAGACATCTGAAGTGACTTTTAGTGGGATTTAAAAAAAATCAGAACACTTTTTGAAGTGCTTTATCATTGTGATGCGAAAGAAGTTTTACTTTGCTTTGCTTTGCTTTGCTTTCCTCTTGGATGTCTACATTTCTGCTGCCCTTAGCATGTGAAGTTCTCCTCATGACTGTGTCCTTTGCTGAACTTTTCAACTGTGCCACTGGCATGGAAATACATTTCAGATTTTCCTCTGACTCTCTGACAGCAAATATTCTCCTATGCTCACCTGATATCAAGGGGTTGAATATCTCTCCATGGGTTGTATAGTTCATGCCAGAGTCTCTCTAATTTAGAATACCTTGTTATTTTAAACTTTTTTTATGAAGACTTTGGCTTTTTTCCTCATTTTTCCAACTTCTTTTGTAGCGATGTTCCTCTGCCTTAAACCTGAGTTAAGTGTCCTGTACCTTATCTGTACATGTTTTAGAAATTTAAAAAGCTCTCTGATGTTACATCTGCTGTGTGATTGGCAAGGACATCCTTGCAACCCGTAGTTTTGGAAAAATGACTGAGGACTTTTTTTGCCTGACGGTTGAGATTCTTGTGCTTCAGGAGAAGTGAATGTGCTTTCTGGCCCAGAAGCTCATTGCTAGGAGAAGAGACTTTATGTTTACTTATTTGTTTTCATTGTTTAGTACCATCTGGAGGTGACTTATTTTGTGGGAAAAGAAAAGAAGAATCAATCTTTGCAATGACAGAGGACCCCAGGAACTTTGAGTTCTATCCAAAATATTTTGAAAGCTAATGAAAGCAGCCAACATGCCATTTCTTGATGATATTTCTCTTCTTTGCACATACTTTCAGAGCTAATCCAGTGCTCCAAGGAGGGGTGCTTGTGTGTGAAAAAAGGAGTTCTTCATTGTCACAAGCCTTAGCATACTGCTCTGGTACGCGTGCCTGTGAAATGCATTTCATGCCTCATCTGTTACCTAAATGAGATGTGAAAGCAGTTCACACCTCGTTTACATTTGCGCTGTTTTATGGAACAGCGTAGATGCAGTTCCACTGAAAGTAACGAAATGAGGTCACCAACCCCCTTCTCTCTCCTTGGATTGCATCCACACGGCCTGATCCTTTCAATTCACTAAACTGGAAATGAATCTATTTTTCTGAAGCAAGTTACTATGAAATGCCAGCATCCTCCAGCGTGCGGCAGTCATCAGTGGTTTACAGAGATGTAAGCTGTCCATGTCGAAAATAAAAATGTAAGCTATGCATTTGCATGAGTTATCTGAACCCAGACTGATTCCTTCTGCGCTGAACAGAATATAATCAAGGTGAATACACAGGAAAATTGACTAAACTGATATGGAAATAACACCCCAAAAAAAGAGGCGAAGAGAAATCTGTGTGTCTGCGCTATTCCCCCTTGGCTGAGTTTGCAGCAGACAATTGGAAGAGTGTGTCCGAGGGGCCGAGGGCTGCTGAAAGTTAGGGCACTTCCATGGCTCTGGGAATCCTGGGTACTGGTTCAAATACATTTCTGGAAAACTGCAGAGATTTTAAATCCAGAGCCTGGCTCCTTGCTGCCTTATATTTTACACCAGAATATAGAGAAGGGCAAAATCTAATCTTTCTGTCTCAATATTGTGGTTGTTTGGTTTTTTGTTTGTTTTGTTGTTGTTTTGGTTTGGGTTTTTTTTTTAATTTTTGAACCTTTTTATGGTATAAACAGCTATGTAAGAGAGGGCAGTAAAGGCCTAAGAATATAGTTCTCCAAATTCAACCACTTTTGTTCTTTTATCAGCTGAGTCCTAGTGTTGAAAACAGCGTGAAAATGTAAAGCTTACAAGGTGCCATCTACATTTGTCATGTTTCTCATGTTTCAGAAGACATGGACTGAAAATACAAAGTTTCTTCACAGGGTACTCTTTCTTCCAGTGCTCTGTTTGTTATGGGATCAGGATGCCTTGGCTGGGCTTCACCTCACATAACTCTGAGACTACAAAATAGCCGTGTATATCTGAGCAGTCAACCTTGACTGCTGCTATGAATGAAGACAAACACATATTTCAGTATCATATTTTTGCAGGAGAAGACGGAATGTGGTATGCAGCTGACTTTTTCTTTCTGTTGTCTACAAAAAAAGTCTAAGATGCATATGTGGGTACTGAGGTTAGGTGAGATTAATCCCTCTCCTTTGTCTGCTAATGGAAAGAAGACATTAGGAGAAAATTCTCATGTTTTCCTGATAAGTGGCAATGCAGGCTGAGGTCACATCTTCTCTAGTGTCCTGCACTAGAGATGCTAATGGTTCTCAGTTCATTTGATAACTGTAAGAAAGACAGATCAGGGATGCCAGCGCATAAATAAAGCAGCAAACGAAGCAAAGCTGTCTTGGCTCTCACCATGTGACAGCAGAAGTATTATTGGCCAAGTGGAAAAAGACAAAATCTGTTGAGGAAGAAATGCTATTTCCAAGCTTTAGGAGAGGAATCACAAACATTAAGAATAAACAAACCGGGGAGTATAAAATATTGGTTGTGTTCCCCTTTTAGTGTTTGCAAGAATGACAAGAGGGAATGTGCTGGAGACGTGTGAGACTACAACGTGCTTAAATGCTTGTCTTACAAGGCTCTGGGGTTAAATCATTATATGAGCAAGAAAAGTTAATGAGTAGGTTTCTTCTAATGGCTGGCTCTTTGGCTCAGTTCTGTACGGTGCTGCGTGTCCTCAGACGCCACGCTGCTTGGAGTGATTCACAGGATCCCTCTCTTTGTGCTCAGGCTTAATGAGACGGAGAGAATTGTTTGATTTGTTCCGTCGTTCAAAGATGTACCTAGCAATAGCGTTAATGCTTTTCTCTCTCTCTGGGCAATAACACTTTTACTTTTTTTCTGTTACTATGGGCCTGTTGTTTCTGCAGCTCTCAGTCAGGGCCAGTCTGCGAGGTGTCTGGCCTGTGCTAGGTAGATGCTTGGATGCATGGATTAACACAGTTCAAAGCAGATTTGGGGTACATTTCAGTTGTGTGGGCAAGTGTTTGGGCTGTTTCACCGGGGAGCAGCACCACACTGACTAAATTCCCAATGAAATACCCACCCTCCTCCTGCTTTGCATCTTGCCACACCCTTGTCAGGATCGGAAAAATCTCAGCCCAGGGTTTTTTCATAGCTGCTGATGCTGAATGTGTCAGGCATGTATTTTGTTTCCCATTTCTGTCATATTTTGCTTTGCTTTCACTTTGTTGTGGATGCAACACATTGGAGGATTTAAACTATGATTCCACCTGCACCTCTTTCCTGCAAGGTAGCGTTCCTGGGGAACACCCTAAGAACAGGATGCTCCTTCAATATGTACCTGGAAACGCTGAAGAAAAGAATCAGCATGTTTGTTGATGAGGAAAATTTCTCCAAGGCCAAATTACTGTGTGTGGATGGACTGCAAACGTTAATGGTGAATCCTGCCAGACCTGAGGAAGTAGGTGCCGTGTCTAGTTTTATAGTAAGAAATTCGACAATCTCTAAAAGTACTAGTGACATTTGGAGTATTTTGTGGGCCGGAAAGAGGTGACAAAAATACAGGTCCTCTCCATTTAGTTTGCAGAGACCAGATTTATTAACTTCTGGGGTCCTGATATACGCATGCAGGTTGGTAGGCTGACATTTCAGACATTTCTATATGTGTTTTGATCATCTGTGTGAATGACGAAACACTCTGTTGATGGCCAGTGCAGTAAGTCCTTTGCAGAATTTTGTAACCTGACTGCATGTGCAAAGCAATAAATCAAGAGAGCTAGTGGGAAGTTTAGCAGGCAAATGGTCCTGCTGGTGCCAAACATGTGAATGAAGGGCAGAGCATCTGGAAATAAATAGAACTCGTGATACTGGCATCTTGATGCCTTTTGAGGTTTTACATCTTTCTAATATTCATAGGAATTTAGGTCTCACCTGAGTCAGAGGTGAATCAAACAATGCACGGTGAGACCTTTTGCTTTCCTTCCATTGTGTCAGTCTATTCACAAACTCCTGACAAATCCTATATTTGAAGTTATTTCAGGTTAATGTAAACCAGGCAAGCAGTTAACATTTTCCCTGGCTTGGCAGCAAAGTCTGACTGGTGATCTAAGTTGTAAAGCTCAATGTCATGAAAGAACTTTGCTGAGCATATTCTTCAGGTTAGCGTAAAGGTCAAGAGTAAGTATCCTTGAAGGGTTCATGCTGATCTGTGGCAAAAAGTTTCTTGGATTTAGCTCTGTAGTGTTGATCAGTGCTGATCTCAAGTCTGCCAGACCTCTGCACTGGATGCTTGCAGCAGAGTGAAGTATGGTTTGCACAGGAACAGTCCATACTCAGAACTTGTGGGCTCCACAAATAATCAGGTTTGAGATCCAGTCATATTTGATGAGAAAACACATGAAGGACTCTTAGAGCAGTTTTGGACCACTGTGCCTCTACCACAGGCTAAGCTGACAATGCCACATATGCTAAACTAGAAACTTCTGCGGAGCAGGAAAAGAGAGGGAAGAAAAAAGTGATAAGGGGAAAAATATGGAGGAGAGCTTTTCCTAAGTGGGTAACAGGACAGATGAAGAAGCACTTATAAATAAGTTGGAAAAGTGTAAGGGGGAGCCCTGTGTTGCTTAGCTAATGCCAAACAATTCTCATTTTGCCTAGCAGAGCAACACTTCTCTGGAATAATGAAATTTTTTGCATGAACTTATGCATTGGAAAGATGTGTTGTTTCGTGAACTGCTAAAACTGCAGTAAGATTCTCTTAAGTTACATATAGACTTCTGTGACGAACTTTACATCTGACATGAAACAGAAGATTCCTGACCTCTGAATCACCTGGCCAGTATTCAGTTTCTCCTGCTTAGATTAGTATTTTCAAAGAAACTACTGTGTACTTGATTTGTGAATGTTTTCCTGTTCTTCTGCAAAATAGTAAAGGCATATGACAGCACTGCTAGAAAATTCCACTTGGGTTCCCTTTATACTCCACCCTAACCCAGGGGCAGAAGTTGTGCTGCCTGTGAAGGACAGTGGGGAAAGCGAAAGCTTTTAAGTACACATAAGTTTACAAAATTGGGACTCTTTTTCAACCTATCTGGAACTTCATGATTTCACTCCAAGGGTTATGGAGATACTCAGGAGCTAGTGAAAGTCAAGGGCCTGAAAAACTGTTTTGTTTTTTCCATCTGTCCTCCTTTTCTCAGTATCTGCATCTCAGTAGGCAGATCCCCAACTAAATTGTGAAATGTCGCATCCATTATCACAGGACTTACTCTTTAGATGAACAACTTAAGCTGCCAGAATATTCAATAGTAGACCCCTTAGCGACAATGTAGCGCGCTCCATCAAGAACTTGGCTGTTCTTGTACATGTCAAGCGTTTTTCAGAAAGATATTGCTTTATTTTTGGCTTTGTTTAGAAGAACATGGAAGTGTTAACAATTTATTCACAGTGTGAGACAAACAGATATTAATAGAATTTTAATGAAGGCCTCTCAACAGGATTTGAAGATTTTTTTATTGAGTGCTGTGTGTGTTCCTGTTAATACTGTGAGAGTCAAAAATACAGACATCATAGGGCAAGTATAGAAACAACTGAACCACGTTGCCAGAGACAGCAAGAAAGAAGAAAGTAAGGAGGCCATTTCAGCTGGACAATACCAGATGCTCTGTAACCACCAAAGCCAAAGCAATTATTTCCAGATTCCCTTACAAATTATCATGTAATGGTGTGAACAGACTTGGGGCACTTGAAATGCCTCTTCACATATTGCTCCAAGGTGGAAGGGGCTTTCCTGTTTTGGATTCATCTTATGTCTCTCTTTAAATAATTGCTTCTCAGTTCTGCCTTTTTTATACAAATAATTTAAAACAGCTGCTACCTGCTGATACTTACTTAAAAGCCTATGTTTTTAAGTACACAGAGGCACAGTTTCAGGCCTCCAGCTTCCCATCCTTACACCTCAGTGACCTTAATAATGCCTCAGCGTACTGAAGTGATAAAGAAAGGATGTACTTCTGTTGGCCCCTGCTCTCTGAAGTAAGATATTGAAGCTTTCGTTTTGTTAGTGAGAAAATCCTTGCTATGCACTCTCTGACCCCCTATTTTGTTACTGTACTGTAATCTTTTTTGGGGCCACTGCTAGCACTAATGCCACCTTTTTGTGGGGAGACCATGATGCATCTATGGAAGGCAGCTTCCCAAAGGCTGAACGCCCTTCCCTGATGAAGACTCTCTCATTAGTGGAAAAGAATGTAAGGGTCAATTATCACCAAGTGTGTGGTACCAACCTGCTTACTATCTGAATGCAATAAGGATGTTGGTGACTTCTACTCTTATTAGCCCATAGAGCAGCTTTATAATTAGCAATTTCCATTTCAACACAGCACATTGCTGACGGGTGCAGCTTCAGGTGCAGTTCATTCCCAAATGAACACTGATAACTGCCTTCTTAATCTTTGTGCTTTTATACCGTCCAAAACATTACCTGCTTTTAATGTAGAGTATGGCTCAGTCACATTTCCTTTGCCCTCTGCACCAAACTTGAGCTAGTTTGGTGGCTTTCACCCAGTCCTTTGCTTGAAATGGGAGCACATGGAAAGGTATTAAGATGCTGGGGGAGATGGTTTTGGGTATTCGTTCAGGGTCCTAGAAAAAAAGTACATCATCATCAGTGATTTGGTGTGATATGTCAGGACTAATTAACTTGAATCTTAGTGTGTATCAAAACAAAAACCTGTAACTATAGTCAATTTTTTTCCCTGCACAGATTTCTCATGTGTACTGCTGTCACCTTTGCTTGCCCTGTTAGACTTGAGCTTTCTGTATGGTGCTTAGAGGGAATCGAAGCCTAAAAACCTTGATCTTACATAAGGCTTTTATGGGATCTTACTTTCAGCTAAATACTAATAATATGGAAAATAGTTTGCTAACCTCTCCAGGAAGCCAACTAAGTCCTAGATTTTATTCAGAGAAGGGCTTTGCTGAAGTCCATAGAAAAAAAATCAGGATCCCTCCCTCCCATGTTCAAGGGCCTCAGGGTATGAAGCCATCACTGCAAAATACTGTAGTGATATCCTAAAGGGAAAAACAAACACAGTAGCTCCAGTTTAGTTTGCTCTAACAGCTTATGCTCTTAGGAGCAGCTTCCATTTCAGTTTTTTAAACTTTTATCTTGAAGGGCAGGGCAAGTTCACTGCTCACATCTATCAGAAGCTGCTGCCTAAAGGACAGTTCAGTTTGATTCCTGACACTGCATGCTAACAAAAGAAAAGAGGAAAAAAGGATTCGCTGGTGATGGGGGAGCTTGTGTTGCAGAAACCCTTCTCCCTCCCTCTCCAATTCTTATCACTTTTACTACATGTGATGGCATCTTGTTTTACCAAGATGCCTGTGAGATACCTGACTACTTTCATGGTCTTTTATGCACATTCACCTGTTTCAGGACAAGAGAAGCTACAATTTATTTCAGCTGCCCCTTGGGAGAAATGCACTATAGTCACAACGTTATCCCACTGGCAGTGTGTGAGATGCAGCCCCTTACCCCCGTCTTCAGTGTTCCCCTCTGCCACCCACTATTTTCATTTATTATGCAAGCCTTACTGACAATTGCCCAGTCTTTCCAGGCTTCTGTGTGCATGACCTTACCCTTAAGATTTAATTCTGGAGTGACTTTTGAAAAAATAATCTATTTTCTCTTCCTGCTTTCCCCCTTTTCTTTTTATTTTTCTATGTGTGTGTCTCATGTGCTGAATATTAAATAGGAAAACAAAGATGTATATCATCTGGAGCCGAGAAGGAGCACAGGTGCACATACCAGGCAGCAAGCGAAAACAAAACAATTCATTTAAAAGGTTTTGATTCACTATTATGCACTCATACTTTATTCAACAGCCCGATATGACACCTCGAGTCCGCCCACGCGTGCACACAGCTTGGAGCGGAGATGTTTTCTTGGCTCCTGCATGTTGTGAATTTTTGCCACAGTTCTGCTCGAAGTTGCTTGGCACAGGTGCTTTGCTAAGTATACTGAGGTGGGGGAGGATGGGGGGGATAAGAGAAGAGTGGGGGGTGAAAAAGAAAAAAAAAGAAAATAACATCTCAAATATTTATAAGTGTATTTCTTTACCAACTGTGCCAGACTTAGTCCTATTGGCTATAGGCAAAGTTTCCATTCGTTTTCCAAGTCGGTGGTTTTGGCTCGTGCTGGGCGATCCTCTGTTTAGCAGGGCACGAGAGCAGAGCTTGGCTCTGAGTGGCTTTGACAGGAGGTTTGGGTGGCAACAACAGAAAAGCGATCTCTGTATAGAAATCTTTGTTTGCCAACCTGAGTTATTGTTTTTAGAAGAACAAGTGCTTAGCCCAGTTCCTTCTTTTATTGGGTTCTGGTCAGGGTAAGCAGCAACAATGACTCTTATGTGGCTTAGGGGTGGAGCTGCCTCTCCTGGTTTTGCTCTGGCTTGCTGTGTATCCTTGGAAGGCCACTTCACTCCCCATGCTTTTCTTCTCCTTTCTTTGTCTCCTAAGACTGTAAGCTCTTATTGAGGCAAAATGTCTTCTTTGAAGTGTTTGTGTCTTATTTCCCACATGGGAACAAGTGAGCTCTCTGCTCGTGGTGGTATGTGGGTAGAATCTTCTCGCTCCTGTCCTGCCTGCCTGAGAAGGGGATGGGATGTGAAGTGCCCCAACACCCATGTGTATGGCCTCACCCTGTCTTACCGTAAATTCATAGTTGGGTTTAGTCCATGCAAGTGGAGCCAGAGAGCAGCAACCCTGGCTCCTGGCCCCTTGCAGGACCCTGTAAGTGCACAGCAGAGAAACGAAGTGGTACAAGTGCACTGACTCCCACATTATTTCTGCTGTAGCTTCCACACCACAGGCTGTAGAAGGATGTGTATATAGGGAAAAAAAACAACATCAGGTTATATGTTTATGGGCTCTGAGCTGACTGTTACTCCTCTGGAGCAAGGTCTTGGAGTTTCAACAGGTCCTTCAAAATGGAAGCCCAATGTTCGTTTTTTTTTTGGTGAAAAAAACCCAAAATGTTAGGAATTGTCAAGAAAGGTTTAGAGAACAAAGCAGAGAATAACCCTAGTTCACTCCTATCTTTAATACTATATGCAAAAAAGACTTAGGTCTTTTTAGTCTAGAGAAAAGAAGACTGAGGGAGGATCTTATCAATACTTATAAATACTTAAAGGGAGGGTGCCAGGTAGATGAGAACAGTCTTTTTTTTAGTGGTGCCCAGTGATAGGACAAGAGGTAACGGCCACAAACTTGAACATAGGAAGTTCCATCTAAACATGAGGAGGAACTTCTTTCCTTTGAGGGTGGCAGAGCACTGGCACAGGCTGCCCAGAGAGGTTGTGGAGTCTCCCACTCTGGAGACATTCAAAACCCACCTGGACGCTGTCCTGTGCAACCTGTTGTAGGTGACCCTGCTCTGGCAGGGGGGTTGGACTAGGTGATCTCCAGAGGTCCCTTCCAACCTTGACCATTCTGTGATGCTGTGATTCTGTGATTTTTTGTCTCCTAGTCTCAAATAGGATGTAGTAGAACTGGGAAGGGTTCAGAGGCAACAGGGCTGGTTAAAGATACGTAATGACTAAGTAAGCCACAACTCTTCAGTCTGCAAAAGAGATGACAAAATCCTGAAAGGCACAGATAATGCAGACAAGAATTGATTGTACATTGCTTGTGTCAGTGGGAGAGCTGAGGTGCACGGAGTGAGGCTAGAGAGAGCCAGGCTCAAAACAAGCAAAAGGCAGTGGGTGATTCCTCATGCAGTGGGCAGCAGCACATCTGTGCAGCTCCGTTCTGGAGAAAGCTGTGGATGTTAACGCTTGGCTATGAGTTTGAAGGGAGACCAGACAAGTTTATCCAGTTCTACAGTCACTGTGTCTCTAAGATGGTAAAAGTGCTTTCACCAAAATGAAAAAGGTAGTGGTCATGAGATGAGCCTGAGATCTGTGAATGCTGGACAAATTCTGAACCAGTGCTTCCCCTGAGGAAGCAGACTAATGAGAGACCAGCAGGACTACCAAAATGAGCACTAGCTGGTTTGAATGGTGAAACCTAGCACTTTTACCAAAATCTTCAAATGAAAGGTCATGAATATTAAATAGTTACAAGAACAGTCAGAATAAGATATTTCCCTAAGGCAGGAAGATGGAGCAGTAAGGAATAAAAGACAGAATGGCATATTAGGACAGAAAAGGAAAAACGGGCATACATTTATATACGTATTAACAAGACATGTTAATAGGGTTTTTGCCGTGCTGCCTGGCAGGACAGTGACTCGCGTGTTTCATAATCTGCTGTGCCAGTCCTGGACCTGGCTCGTGTCCAGTGCTGAGCCAGGAGAGAGATACTGGTTTGAAAAGGCACTTAAAGAATGGGTTAATAGGGGAAACTCACAACCCACTTGCAAAGGAGGATAAGAAGCACAATAAAACTTTGGACCTGGTTGTACTAGAGTTACCAAGAGAAAAGTAAGAAGATAGTTTCTTTAAAATTAATTAATTATCTGCAGTGGATCAAAAATGGAGGGGTGTGAAGTACACGCTACTGGTAGATGTCCTGTAGGTTAGATGAGAGAATGACTGAGAAAGAAATCCCCATAGCCTGTGCATAGGAAAGGCATCTGTGATTGAGTTAGCAAGCAGTTCTTAGTGCCTTAAAGGTGGTTTTTTTCCTTGCCTACAGTGAGATAGAGATGAATTGGTTACAAATTATTTGTAACTCGCTCAATGAGCATGCGCTCAGGAACAACATTTGGAAATTGACTGCTGATGGCAGTGGAGTGAGCCACCTCTGACCGTCATTCTGTGTTTGTAGATATGCAGCCACTGAAGGCTGAGATGATGGTGGATGGGTTGCTGAGCTTACCCCACTGGTTTATGCCTGCCATTATCAGGTTCTTGTGATGAAGTTTCGGTGTGCCCTGGTTATTTCACAAAGTTTTCCAACAGTTCCAGCCAAGGAAGGTATGAACTGGCTATGACAGTCCAAAGCTCATCCATCCACGTGAGGGCTCCCAGGAAAGGTCAACATGATTGCACTTTAAGCTGGATCTGTTACACTGCATTAAACATTGAAGAGGGTGCTTCTATTCAAAATTAAAGAGGTTTTATTTTAAGTTTCTTTATTCCAATACCAAAACAGAGCCTGGAAAAGGGAGAGCTACATTTCTATCTAAGAAGACGCTATAAAGCCATCAGGCAAAAAATCCAAAAGATGCTTTTTCTTGAGCATCTTTTATACCCTTTAAAGAACTAAAACAATGTCTCCTTGCAGATCTAAAATGTGATTGCTTACCCTTCTGTAGTACTTTTCAAACACCTGCACAGGAGGAATAGAAAAGAGTAAGCACACGATTTTGGATGAGAAGAAGGGTCTATTGCTTTTCCATTTCCTTTCTCTGGCTTGGTCCCACTGCACAGGGTGGGAAAAAGTGACAGCTCCAGGCACCTGACGAACTGTGTTTACCTGGTAGTGCTTAGCCAGCTTGATAACTATTGCTAATTCTGAGTCAAACAGATTTATCTATATAACTCAGTCTTTTTGTGTGCAATAACCTTTCTGCATGAGTTGCTTTTCCAAGATGGTTGGTGAAATGAAATTGGATGCCATTTCATTTGTACATCTGCTACTACTGTTTTTATTTACTTGAGCTGCTGAATTGTTGTGCAGCTTACAATACAGACAGTGTTTTTATTGGAGGTTTGGAGAATAAATGTCACATCTATGGAGATAAGCAGAAAAGAAGAGGGAGCCAGTGGACATTCTTCCAAATTAGCAAGGAAGACGTGAATGATTTATACAACTTCAGAGGATCCACGTGCCAATGCACTGCCACTGCAGAGCATGAATTTGCAGAATGCCCTTCTGAAACCTGCTCAGAGACATTGTTGCCTTCCAGTTTTGGAAGTTGTCCACTTGGAAGAGAAGCACTTAAATATATCCACAATGCTTGTGATGATACGTGCCAAGTCCATTTCAATGGAGTTTTCTGTAATGACTGATTTGCACAAATCATGAATGTCCTTGGAGTGTATCTCTGTCACCTAAAAGCACAGTTACCTGAAAAATGCTGGTAATGGAACATGCCAGAATTTTATGTTTCTGACATTGGTATAGTTCACATCATGATGGGGTTGTTTTGGACATTTAAGCAGCGGGATGAGATAGAATTCTGCTCTGCAAGTCCTTTTTGCAAGTAATAAATTGGACTTCTGTACCATAAGGAAACCATATCTTTACTAGAACACTTCCCAAATGTCCACATGCATCATAAAAATGGGAGACATTCTGTTTGAACGGAAGTGTTCTCAGTAAAATAAAGATTAGAAAGGCCAGATAAAGACACATGTTAAGTCTTGCAAAGGGATTTATTTTTGAACTGGGATTGTCAGTAGGTTCCACTTAGCTGTTGAGTAGTGAAGCATTGTATGACACAACAGACACGGCAAAGAGTAATTTCTAACTCCAGCAGATCTGTAGCTCTAGCATTCAGAAACACTAACCAGGTTTTGGACTTTCATCGGAACCACTTGGGAACAGTTGGATAGACCCTGGTAAGAGTTGAATAGATGTAAGCCACCTGTTTGACTGCTGGCTAGCAAATCCTGGGAGGTGATACTGATGACCTACTGATACCAACAAAGATAAGGAAGCAAGTACACGGTGATTTGAAGAACAGAGTGATGCTTTTGAAACTGACACACCCCCTCATTGAAATATGACCAGATGGCCGTTGTGGTAGCAGAAACAGGTGATGTAGATCTCAGGAAATGAACTTATACACAAAAGATTGCAATTTTTTTTTTTTTTGGTAATCATGTTAATTCTTGTCCAGAGACGAACATGAGCATAGTAATGTGCTCAATAGGATCTGTCCTCTGGGCACCAGCGTGATTCAGTGAGTCCCTATGAAAACCACTCAAGGCAATAGAGGCATAGTACAGACTGAATGTACTGCTGAAAATGTCCTCTTGCCATCTGGTTAGGACGAGCCTGCTCCAGAGCATTTTCAGAGCTTATGGACTGTGCCTGGTTGTCAGCTCTGTGTGAAGATGAAGAAAATCGTGCAGAACTGATGTAACTTTTAAAGTTTACCAGGAGATATCAATAAAAACTGCTGAGAGATGCAAAGTAGATCCAAGACAAACAGTCTTTTCAAAAGCATGGCAACAAGGGCCACACCAAAGAACACTTTTTTTCAGCGGGTCAACAAAGTCAAGCCTCAATAGATCCTTGAACAAAGAATAAGAGAAAAATAAGGACATTACACAGAAAATTTGTCAATGCTGACCAAAGATCCCTGTGTGGAAATTGGACTCAAAATATCTCAGCAGGAAGAAGATTCATGTATTATTTTACATGTATTTAGTGACTCAGATGATAGCTGCAGATCAGTCATAACCCCCACAGATATGCTTGAGCTCTTCCTGCATTCAGCAATTCCACATCTTGTTCAGTACCTTAGAAAGCTGAAACACAGGCCTAATTAGGACACTGTTAATGTAATATAGTGGACTGTATAAAGTGGCGAGTTCTCTTGGAAATGCTGCACCTGAAGCAGTTGAAGGCAAGTAACCCTAACATTTAGGTAAAGACAATGCAGCTGTCACCTGCCATTTTTCAAGCTTGGCAAACACTGTGCAAACACCGATTTCAGCAAATGTCTTCATACCAATGATCCTAGCCCACCAAGCTTGTGCCAAAGAAATCACTCTTGTTCTGTCATGTTCTCTGCGCAAATTGTCAACAAGGACTTTGGGGATAAACCCTACTATCTGCATTTCTCCATGAAGTCATGGCTGGATAACTGATGCCAAGAGTAGCTTGGGCAGCTGAAAGATGTCTGTATTGTTATCACCCAAAGCTGTCCAGGCATGTGGAATTCCACTGTGTCTATTCCCTACCGAGTCAATGACTGCATGTGCTTGAGGAATGGACTCAAGTGCCCAGAGACAGGCAAACCACAAATCTGAACCAACCAAAAATTAATTGTGAGGAGGAGAATGATGTACAGTATCATTTCAACAGATATTCTGAAAGGGAGAATTATGATATTAGAAATAGTAGAAGCAGTAGTTTCTTCAAAGAGGTTTACAGCAAATCCAATGTTCTTTCATTAAAGACTTGTACTTGCATGTACTTGCTTTCCTAACATTTGAAAAATGATTTTTGCTTCTTGTTCCTTAATTGCTGTAGGAATCTTGGTTTTGCTAATACATGTGAAAAGTGTCATAATGTAAAATATATTTGTCAGAATTTAAGAGAATACTGCTTTTAAGTATATAATCATATCTACTAAGTTACCAGTGAGCAAAGATTGTTATAATTAATGTGAGCCTATGGACAGAGACACCTGAAAAATAAAATTGTAGAAAAAAAATCTCAGGTGACACCAATAACATATTTCTTTCCATGGTTCCCTGATTTTGAAGAGAACTTGGGATAATCCAGTCAGTGCTCATGGCTCATTGCAAGACATTGGTGTTAGGTGTTACAAACTAGAGCTGGATGAATTTTTTAGTAAAGTGGAAGGAAATTACTGGCTGTGGTTGAACTATAATGGAAATCTGGTAAGAGCTTGATCAAAGAAAAAATACTGCATTGTGCAACCAGAATAATTTTGTGTGACTTGGAATGAAACATCTTAATTTTTTTAATACTGCTATTATTGTGTAAAACTTTTCACTCCTGTTGTTAAATGTTGTTAGTTTTTTAAAAAGGAGAATGCAGTTTTACAATGAAAATCCAAAGTTTTAATGAGAGAATGTTATGGGTAGGATTTCCTCAGGATTTTCTCTCTCTCTTTGTCTCCCTCTCTCCCCCCTGAAGTGATAAAACATGGTGCAGGAGACAGCAGCTGAGGCACTCAGTCGATAGGAAACTCTTCACACACCTCTTCTGCGACAGGGAATTCTTTGCCGCCTTTGATCACAGGGAGAAAGTGGCCAGAAAAAAAGTTGAATCCTGCCTGCGTGTGGCTGAGGTGGTGGTTTGCAATGTTCTGACAAGCCCTTTGATTTCTGTGGCGAGGGGGTCTCCCCATTGTGCCTCCTTCTGCCTGGCTCCACCGGCCTCCCCGGCAGACACCACCTTCATTGCTGCATTTAGGGGATGCTTCACCTTCTTGTCAGAGGGAAACAGTACAATGAATGTGCACCAGATCTGTAGAGGGGCTTCTTTAAATGAAGGGTACTGGTAACTGGCCTGCTGGGCAGCAAGGGGAGCACAGCCGGGTCCCACTGGACGAGTCGGAGCAGGCAGCCCTTGGGGGGCTCTGCTGGACTACCACCCTGGCCAGGCTCAGCAAACCGTATCGGACTGCCAGGCTGACTGACAGCATGAGCCGTGTCTGCTGTTTTACGATTGGGGTTTTACAGCAAATACTTTCCTGGGGTCTTTTCTGCAGTGACACTAATGTCATTGACACACGGCCATCAGTATAGTAGGCTGAGTCATGGTGCTTGAGAAAACAGAGCCCTGAAGTGACAGCATAAGGACATATATCCTTCGCTGGTTGTGTGTTTCTGTTTTATGAAGCTGTAAGAAATCACTTTTCCTCCTTTGTGAGGATATAAGTCAAAAGTCTTTTATATTGTTTTTTCTTTTTTTTTTTTTTTTCAGATCACACTAACTCTCCAAGTTCTGCCAGATGAATTGGGGTGAAAAAAGACTAAATAAGGCTCCTGATCTTGTTATGCTCTCCACACACAGAAAGATAGACAAGTGTGGATGCGGAGAAAAAGATTCCTGCTCATCATGCATCTTAAAGGTCAGCGCCCCTTACGCTACATTGCTCCCTCCTACCTTTAGGTGGTCAAGTGGTTCACACAAACCCAGGAGACAGTCTAGAGATGGACAATTTTGATCTGGAGCTAGGTTTTGAAGGCTCCAAAAATCAACTTTCACAGCAGATCTGGGATTAAGTTTGAGCTCATTGGGAAAGTGAAGTTCAGCTGCAAAAACTGCACATGGGGTGTGAGATCCTTTTTGCAGCCTCAAATGTGGGCGGTGGGAAACAGTTCTGGTGTCAGATTTTGGCCATGTTGGATTTTAGCAAAACTGGATGTTGTTTGTATTTTAGTTCTGCAGAAAGAAATTTAAAACCCCACTGAACTTGTCGACCTGTAGCTGCAGTTTCCAAAGCCTCTTCTGAGTGCATCTGCCCAATGCAGTGCTGCACCGACTGCCAGGTAAAACAGAAATATGTTGCTCCTAATGAAATATCACATCACGCCATTAAATGCTTAAGTATAGATATGTATGCAGCTGACTGATTAATAGATAACTAAAAGTCGGTTCCATCAATATATCTTTAAAATCATAATAACATTTTCTCCTTCTTCTTCAGAGGAAGGGCTAGGATGGAAAACAAAGGTGTAAGCCAACTGTGTTATCTTTTGCATGGCTGGCCAGACCCGCTTGCTGTCCTTCTGCTTGCACACTGAGGTCTACACCTTCCCTTCACCTCTTCATACGAGTGGGGGACCTACGTAGGAAACTATCCTTTCTGAAGAGCCACCTCAAGGGATGGCAGTTATGTGCAACCCCTGTATAATCCCGTGGGGTGATTTCCGGGGGTTTCCTGAGCATGCAGATCTTCAGACTGATCTCATGTCTCGCAGTTGATATCCATACATTTAATTTCTCTGTGGGGCACTTGGGCCAGATCCTTAAGTGGTGTAAATCATGATGGTGTCGTTAGCCATGCTGACTTCAGCAAAGCTGGGCTGATTTATAGCAGCTGAAGGTCTGGACCCCTATTTAAAAACAGAGTTTTCTCAATTCTGAATTCCTGGACATTTTTCTAACCTATTGCTTAGAAACGGATATAGCGGAAATAAATAAATAAATGCATAAAGTCAAGAGTATTATAGGATGTGGCTCTGTTACCATGGAAACTTGATCTTTTTCTTATCCAGTTCTTTTTTTCTCTGTTAGCCAATTTAACCTCTCTATCCTTCTATTAAAACTCTTCCTCATTAAGAACAAGGTTGCAGGGTTTTTGCTAGAGAAATGTGGGCAGAGAAATATCAGCTTTTTCATCTGTTTGGTGAGCTAAAAAAAAAAAGCTTCTGAGCTGTAGGGAAGAATATGGAGGAGGATGAAGGTAGAGCAAAATATAATCATATTAAAAATAAAAATATGAATCGGTTTGGATAATCACTCCGTAAATTGGTAGCAGTCATGCAATCCGTAAGTCAGTATCTTTTCTTCCTGTATTTGTTCCACTCTGCATTACATTAAGAGTTGCTCTGTCACTTAGGTGTACAACAGGGTGCAGTTTGGAGTAATATGACACGATATTAGTTACATAATGGTATGTGACCAATAACATTTAAAAGCAGAATTTGCTGGCTGACTGGCTTGATGGGTTGATGTTGGAGGGGGAGTTGGATATTGTGGCAGTTCTCTGTCTCTTTCTCATTTTCATTTCTGAGTCACTTTCTCAGGCGTGGTGACAGGGCTTTCACATTGAGAACTGCCAATAAAGGATTCAATTCCTTTCTGAAAGCCTCCTGCTAATTAATTCATACTCTGAAATGCACCTGAATGACAATGGAGGCTTCTGAGCTACTCCTGAGTGCTTTCTACTGGGCCAGGTTGGTCTTTCTGTTACAACTTCGGACAAAGCTTTTGTCCTGTCTGCAGCCTTGGTAATGTAGTGGTGATTTTTTTAAGCTGTGACCTGACCCAGCCTTGGGAGCAATAACATTGTTTTTCTCTCTCCCTCTGTTTTGCGATTGCTGAATAATGTAGTGTGTTTCTGTGGTGAGGCACTGCACTTCCACTGAGGATAGGAGCGCAAGTGCCCAAGTCAAAAGATATTACAGAAAATTACACAAATATTTCTGCATATTTGTCACCTGTGGGATCAAGCGCTTTTTAAACACATTTTGCGTAAAGATCTTGTTTCAGTAAGCTCCAGGCTGGTCCTGATCTCAGAATAGTCTTAAAGGTCTTGCAAAGCTGTGATTTTTTCGGCATAGAAAAGGGTCAAGCAGTTTGACCGTGGGTGAGATCAGAGGGTGTGAAAGCTCTATAGGGGCGAAAATGTTTTTTTGATGTTTTGAAGAAGTATTAGTCAAGCTTATGTAGTGCATGTAAATATTATTCATAGTGAATTTTATGATACTAATTGTGTGTCTGAGGGAAAGATAGATACACACTCTAACGTGTCAAAGTCTCCCTTTCCCCTTCCTTTCATGCTCCCAACAATTGTAATTCCTCCTTTACATTGCCTGGTTTCAGGACATGGCTTCCACGGAAGTTTAACCCAGTCATGTCTGAAAATGTCACATCTCCCACATTTGGCAGCAGGGTGGAACAAACATCCTTCTTTCCAGAGCTCCAAACGTGCACTGCCTTCCCTGACAGCAGGTGATCTGCAGCGGGCTCTTCTTCATCATTACAGCACTGCTGCCCTTGTCCTTCAGGAATATCTCTGTCAGTGTCCTGTGAACCTGGTGGCCAGGAGGGAGCCAAGGTGAACCAGAGAGATTTGGGCACGTTTCTGACTTGCTCAAGGAGCAGTAGTAAAATTGGTTTACGTGTTGTCAAGGTGCTGATAAGGACTGCAGGTGAGAACCTCTGATGTGGTACAGCCACTTTTCTCACCATAACTAAGCAGCAGAGCTTCGTGTCCGAGAAGCGAGATGTGAAACTAACTGAGCGTGTTGTGTTCATCGTGGCACAGTGGAGCCATGTTGTATATGCACTCTGCAATTGAGGGGTGCTCATTTGAAGCAGGCGGGTTGGCTTTCCAAAATCGCTGGCCATATATCAGGGTGTCTAGCCCTGAGAAGGAAAGGCTGGAAGTTTGTCAAGCAGGCTGCAAGGTGAAGAGCTTGTTGGTGGGCTGGAAGCAATTCTCGCCACCTTTATATGCAACCGTCTTTTTCCTGGGATCCTATGTTACTTCCCCTGTCACATAAGCAAATACTATCTGTCACATGGCTAAAATGCCTTTGTCACATGCTTTGTACCCTTTATGTGACAAGGCCCTGCTTGTACCAACAACCTCGTGACTAGATATGTGCTTATTATGTGATTGGATCTGTCAGCCATACAATGATAAGGCAGAGGTTCAAGTCCTTTGTGATAAAGCAGAAAGTCAAGGTGACCTGAGATACAAGGAGTTAGAGGAAGGATGATAGGTGACAGGACCTGCACATTCAAATCGTTGGATATCACCACTTCATATTACTCACAAACTCTTTCATGAAAGCAACTTATGATGCTTGTCTGGAAAATATAAAACAGGGAAAGTCTTCATTTCCCATCACCAGAAATGATCTCCAGAGTCATTCAGTACCCACAGAGATACTGATTTGATTAAATATGTATCACTCAGTCTAATTATTTCTTGGATAAGCTTGGTGGAAGTAGGGAATAGGAAGGGGGAATTCCCACAGGAACCACCAAGCATGTTACTAATCTTGATTTAGAGTCTTTTCTTTACCTAGGAAAATGTAACCTCTGGTAATCGTAGATTGCCTTTGCTCTTGCACTGGATTCCTTGCACAAGGCTTCTCTTGAGAAGAGATCTCTCAAGACAAGATCTTGAGATCTTCTTTCAAGAAGATGTCTTTGCTACAGGAGTTTGCTGTATCACCAGCAAAGTACCCAATTATAGATTCATGGATACAAAGGCCAGAAGGAACCATTTTTCTTGTCTGATCCCCTGCATAACACAGGACGTAAGATTTCACCCACTAATTCCTGCATCAAGCCCACAACTTCTGTCTGAGCTAGACAATGTTTTCTGTATTCCCTGCCTTAGTACTTTATTTCCCACTGTGGGATTGTTTCACGAGCTATGGATGCACCTGCAACTGCCTCTTCTTGAAGTAGTCACATAATCTGATAATGCTTTGGGGTTGAGGGTAGGAAGCAGCTCCCTGGAGGTCTGATGATTGCTGACCTCTGGGCTGTGGTGCAGGGAGCTCGAGGGATGCTCTGATGTGGTGCTGGGAATGCAGGAATTGCTGCTGCAGTAACCGGAGATCAGGAGCTGAAGTTGCAGACTAGTAGTCTGGTCCAGCGGGAACTAGATTGAGCTGTCAAATGTATGTCATGTAACCACTGATCGCCCACCAGGTCAATATAGAGTTTGAGGGGATTTATGAGGACAGCTGTGGGGTTTGATTTTTGTTTTCTGTTTACTGTCATTCTGCTTCTTATAGTGGGGATTTTTTTTATTAAATGTTTACCTATTTAGAATTCAAGTATGCATTCAGATGCAAAGCAGCTCTGAATATTGAACTAGTAATTCTACTAAAATACATGCCTGAGATGAGAGCTCATGCAAATGTCAGAAAACAACAGGTATATTTAATTCAGTAGTCAGTTGGATAAACTCATAAGGAAAATATACCTCTTTAATCTGATAGCTATCAGTAGCACACATTTGGCTCCCAGATCTGGTTTTATTTCTGTCTTTGTTCCAAATCAAGCTTTTATCTTGGATGTCCTGGTTCAGCCTTGGTATTAACCAAAATGGTGATTGCTATCTTCCTTGGAAAACAGGAGTGAGCACAGGGCCCTTTGTTATCGATTGCTGTCTGCTTTCTTCTAGTTATTCCAGTTCTTCCCTGGGAGGAGAGTTTGCTGTGGAGAAAATGAGCAGAGGAGTGAGAGTAAGTCACTGGCAAAAATATAGAGAAAAAAAGTGACTTCTAGTTTTGATAAGCAAGTAACTGCCGTGTGTATTTCAACTGCTGTGGTGTGAGAGCAACTGCTTCACCCCAGCTGTTCAGCCCTCCAGAGGGCTTGGCAGAGGCTCAGTGGATGGGCTGCAGGTAACTGAACTCCTTGTGCTTAATGCAATAGCATTACGCTCTTGGTAGGGTCTCTCCTGCATTGTAGACAGCTCCAGTTATGTTCACTTGGCCAGCAGGAGTACTAAGTTAGCAAGCTATGCTGTGGCTCAGGCTGATAGCAGACGGGATCACAAGACGCAGTGTTGGAAGACAGAAGGTTGTGAGTCTGTTGGTTTTGTGGGAGCAGCACTCTGGCAGAAGATTAGACCTCCGTGCTGTTTGCTGAAATGCTGAATGACGTTCCTTGTGCCCTTTGTTAACGGCATTTTCCCACCTGATCCCAAATCAGAGGTACATTGATAAAGGAAAATGTGGATAGGAATAAATCTCCATTTTTCAGGTCATGCAGTGAGAAGTAGGTAGAATGTACTCTCCGGTGTTCTTGCTAACGTTTTAAAAATTAACACTGCCTACAAAACAGCCTTGTGTGCTTGTGTCAGTCTCTTTTCTCCACGAACTCCTGTGCACCTGAGTCCACTTCTTGCCAGCCTCCTGAAATCCAGGGAATACTTGACACTGGATCTGCATTAACACCACATTTTGTTTGCAGACAATGGTACTTGCCAGCTGCTTCATCTTTACCAGCCATTTTTGCAGGGTTGCCAGCTACCATAACTCTTGGGGGGCTGGTAGCACTAAGGTCTTTTTTTTTTTAATTCTGCATCATGGTATCACTCTGAAGAAGATTTATTTTTTCAGAAATGACCTCTTCTATTCTAAAGGTGTGAAGGAAGTTTGAAAAGACGAATCTTAAAGCTGAAAAACCTGTTTTAAGAAATACCGCATAAAATTTCATGAGATCAGAGGATGTGATCAGTGGCTTCTGAATAATCTGTATCCACTGTGGCAATGCATTATTAACTTTTCTTAGGTAGTCTTTTACTGCTTTTCTCTTTTTATTTTTCTTGGCAGTCTTCCACGTTGCCTTTTTTTTTTTTTTTGTTAGACAATGCCAAGAGAGAGAAAAGAAGAGCTCTAATATGTGGCATCTGCTGGAATATATTATCAAATTAAAAAAAATTAGCACCACAATAGCTACATTATGTTATAAACTTAAGAATTCTGTGTTGTGTTGACTTCATTATAATTACTCCAGGCGGAGTTAATTATGTTAGGTGTGCTGAAGATCTAGTGATTTCAAATGACTGAGCAAACCTTACATTGACAAATGGAGATGAATGTCCTCTGTCCCTCAAAATCCCCCATTTAGGAGAGAAACTTCTGCCACTCATCTTTGAAATCTCTGCAATAGTTGGTAGCTTGGCACTTACCCGACTATGTTGGCACGTATATAAAACCTGTTTCTCCATAGCAACAAAAGATGATCATGGTAACAAATGCAGCTAAGCCATATACGTGCATTTCATTCTGTTGCTCCCTATCCAGTTTGCCTTAAGTGACTTTTCCTTTTAATAGTCAGTATAAAGCTACCATATAGACTTTTAAGGAGGATTAGTACTGAGACACATAGTTAAGCTTTACAAGATCGAGATGAATTTAGCATTTATCCTTCCCATGAATTGCCTTGAATGGTACAAGAAGGACTATGGGAAGGTAACCATTACTTAGTGGAAAGCAGCTGGAGTAATGTACCAGCTTAAATTTCTTTAAGCTTCTTTCAAAATCCAAATCTTGCTTCTTGCGCCAAAGTCCTTTCTAAGTGCCTACTAAGTTCATTGGCAATTGCTATTTTATTCCCATTTTAACAAGAAGATTCACAGAATCACAGAATGGTCAGAGTTGAAAGGGACCTCTGGAGATCATCTAGTCCAATCCCCCTTCCCAAAACCAGTTCATGTAGAGCAGGTTGCACAGGACAGCGTCCAGGCGGGTTTTGAATGTCTCCAGAGTGGGAGGCTCCACAACCTCTCTGGGCAGCCTGTGCCAGTGCTCTGCCACCCTCAAAGGAAAGAAGTTCCTCCTCATGTTTAGATGGAACTTCCTATGTTCAAGTTTGTGGCTGTAACCTCTTGTCCTATCACTGGGCACCACTGAAAAAAGACTGTTCCCATCCTCCTGGTACCCTCCCTTTAAGTATTTATAAGTATTGATAAGATCCTCCCTCAGTCTTCTGTTCTCCAGACTAGGATGACCCAAGTCCCTCAGCCTTTCCTCATACTAAAGATGCTCCAGTCCTCTAATCATCTTCATCGTCCTTTGCTGTACCCTCTCCAGCAGTTCCCTGTCTCTCTTGAACCAGAGAGCCCAGAACTGGACACAATACTCCAGATGTGGCCTCACCAGGGCAGAGTAGAGGGGGACAATGGACTCCCTCCACCTGCTGGCCATACTCTCGATGCACTTTAGGATGCCATTGTCCTTCTTGGCCACAAGGGCACATTGCTGGCTCATGGTCATCCTGTTGACCACCAGGACTCCCAGAGGTGGTCATGGACTTCTTTAAATAAAAGACAAAGATATAAGGAGATAAATGCAGGAAGAAAATGGAAGGGTAGGTCTGTAGCAATAGTTTCACCCACTTTATCTATTAATGCACACGTCTTCTTTTCTTCTAAAAATGACAAAATGCTTTAGATAAATCTTAAGACTTATTTGATTATGTCATTCACTGCTTTCACTGTGTTGCTTTCAAGCTCTCTGCATGAATGCCTAGTGTCAGCGGGATATAACCTCCAGCCTGTGGACCCCATGCAGTTTAGAAATCCAGCGGCTTCATCCCAGTCACTCCCTGTCCCAGGGGATACGCAATGTCTTCCTCTCTCAGCTTGAAATAATTCATCCGTAATTCAACATTTCAGTAAGTCAGATCTGCATGTGGTTGCAACACGGCTGTGTTTCTGTTCTCATCAGATATGGAAAAGGAATGGCTTTGCATTACCTTGCATCCTGGTGAAGGGCTGGCTGCTATGCAGAAGAACAAGAAAAAGCGAGTCCGTTCCACAAAGGGCTTCATGTTGCAGACAGGAAAGAGCAGCGACAGGCAGGGCTGGCTGTACCAGGCGGCAAGAGACATCACTGTTCAGGAAGGAGGGCACTGCTCTGAGCCAGCCACAGCCCACCTACCATGTTTCTATGTCTCTGTGTATGACTATAAAGCACAGTTTTCTATCCTGCACAGTTGTGCCCATAATAGTGGGGTTGTGGCATATGACATGTGACCATATTTTGGAAAAACGCATTTTAAAGGGGGTTGCATCCCTTCAGCACGGTTCTCAAAACAGAGTTAGCTCCCTGTGGGGCATCATCTGCTCCTGCATATCAGAGACCTTGTAAGTGCAACTTTAAATCTGCAGCAGGCAAACCTTAAAAGCAACTTCACCATCTCAGTTGCCAAGAGACCTTACTATATTAATCCAGATCATTATACACAACTGTGTAACCTACCTAATTTTTCCTTAGTGATTGCTTTCTAACATAAAGAAACATCCCTCCCAAATTGACTCAGTCTGCAGCCGAAAACGAGCGAGCGAGTGGAGGGTGAGAGTGATGAGGAAGCATCCGACCTCCCATTGTAGTCTCATCTCTGCTCAGGAGAGAGCCAGGAAAGGTCACAAGGAGCACAGGGCTAATAATGAGCCGTGTGAGGAAATTGGCCATACAGCCGAGTCACCAGGTGCCTTTTTTTCCAGCTTGGAGTAGTTTGCTCTCAGAATGTCCTCTGCTTCTGGCATGTATAAACACATGAATTAAGTTTGCTCAGACTTATCAAAAAAATCTGGATATTTATTGACACCAACTGATCTGCAAAATAGGGTTGATATTATTTCCTTCTTTCTTTCAACGCATCTGCAACTTCACTAGATCCAGCATAAGACACAGTAACATACTGCGAGCAACTGAATTGTGATTAAGCTTGTAATAATAGCAGAGACATCTGTCAGTGCTGAGCAACAGGTGTGTCAGCCCTCCCTGCTTCTTCTCCTGAAGGAGAATTATAACAGTGGGTGAAGTGAAGGAGGATGAGGTAATGACAACTGTCTTTAACCTTTGACAAGAAAGTCAAGTGTTACTCCTATCGTTCTTCACTGCAGCAACACACATAGAGATGTTCTCATGTGCCATAGCAGTTGTGTGTAGATTCATATTCAGAGAAAAGTCAGGAGTATTTTTATTATTTCAGATGTATATATTTTAGTTGCATAAAAATAAAGTGTTTTCCTTTTTTGTAATATGATATTAATCGTCTTTTGATGGGGAATAGCAGTGTAGGGTTGTAGTTAGCGTGAAGAACCCAGTCTAGACAGCGCTGCCAATGGAGACAATGAAATTACTCAGATATTCACAGTTAGGTTTGAATACTGCTGTGGATCAGGACCTTAAAGTGTAACAGGAAGAAGAGAGGAGACATGGCTTCAATCCAATTCTGTTGTAAAAAAGCTGAATTATCCCTAACTGCTGTAGTCCCATTGAGAGGGCAAGAGCTGTGAGTGTTCATTGCAGGAAATAGTCAATTCATGAGAATGTATTTAGCGAAATAAGGAGCAATTTTGTTAGATTTTTATTTGGAGCTCAGTTTTACCTGTTCTTAAATTACACCATGGTATAGAAGTAAAAGAAACCAATATTTTCCTCTGAAGAAGTAATTTCACTTAAGCTATAAAGCAATTAGAAGCTTGAAGCAATAATAACACCAACCAGTCATTCAGAAAGAGGATCTCCAAAGTAAACGCTTTCTTGGACAAATATGCCCTGACCTGGGATACCTTTACGCCCTGACCACATTACAGTGTTCTTGATCAGAGCACTGAAAATATTTCAGTGGCTCATCACTGTACTGAGAATGCTCCAACAAGAAGATTTTATTTATCCCTTTTCTTAACTTTTTAATAGATGTCATTTTGGTAATTTCCTGCATTTAAAAAAAAAGTATTTTCTTTCCTGTATACTTAGCTCTGTGCATTCTGTCATGTAGCAAACATTACTGCTGATGGACAGCTTGAGCTCCTTTCAAGCTAATGATTTCATTGTCTGAATCTCATGCTGGTATTTGAGACTTATCTTTTAAAGTCTAGAATCCCAAAATACCAGAAATACTAAGTGAATCTGGCCATGGCAATTCTCTTCAAAATAATTGGGAGAAAGGGAAGAAAACAGAAAAGTGAAGTATATGTAGCAATAGATGTTTTAAAAAAAATCTTTAAAAACCAAATGTCAAGAGAAATAGCTAAGGAGTTTCTCCTTTCACTTAAAGCAATGAAGAAGAAAGAAGCTGCTGCACCACAAAGAACTAGAGAGAGGTGAAAATGGTACTGCTTAATGCACAGCTGTGCCCTGGATTTTATGCCCAGATCTCTCAGATACCTCCCAGAAGCCAAGAATACATCAGTGGTTCCAGAGCAGTTCTGCTATCAAAGCATGAGCGTGGGCAGCAGGGAGAGGCATTTCTAGAAAGGCGCATCTAAAAATTGGTCCGCTTGTTGCTCATACCACTGTATTTTTTCAAGCCTCTCCAGAAGCCTCTGTGATGGGTAGGAAAAGAAAACTGAAGAAAGACTATATTTTGTCCTTGCAGGACTGTAGCTGGGGGCCATGCATGTGGGGCACAGGAGCCCAGACTGACTCATAAGCAGGCTATTAAGCTACCAAGTTTTTCACGTCTGGTTATTGCTGAGCTGGAAGGACTGATATCAGTGCTATTCCTTGAAGATGGATTTAACAGCCTTCGCAAGCCTCATCATTTCTCACAGGTTGCTGTGCAGGGTCAAGCTTTATAAATGCCAGGTTCCTGGCACGAGTAATTTCCTGGATTCACTCACCCGCTCAGAGTCCAGCTCCCCGTTCTGGTAATGCTGTTATCCTGATGTTAAGCAAAGCCCTCTGCTGATAAGGTGGGCTGCTCTCTAAGAGCCTTTTGCAGGATTGGGCCCAAGGGCCTGATGTTTGTAGCTTTTCATTGCAATTAGAGATACTGGGAATGAAGATCTTCATTCTTTCAAAAGCTGGTCCAGAGATAAAAAAAGAAAAAAAAACAAACCCAACAACAGAACAATGAAAGTCTCTAAGCGTCTCCCTCTGAGTCTTCTATTTCTGAGCTGTTGAAAGTATGTGGTTGTTACATGGAGCATGTATGGGACCACGAGGCATCTGTTTGTCAAGTGGCATATGCATCCACTGCCATAAATGACAGGAAACATTTCTCTTATGCTATTAGCTTAGGGCATCTGGACATGTGAATTTAGGGGGTGAAGATGGCTTCTGGTGAGCAGATGATTTGTCTCGGGGTTCAACTGCTGCCTGATTGTAAGCATGGTTGCAGTCCTGCCTCCTTTTTCATCCTTTCTTTTCCGTGTATGTGCACATGCAGCCTTGCTTTCATTACAGATTTCCTTGATGTTTATGCAGGGTACACCTGTATTTCTATCAAATTAGTTGCAACCAAATGGAACATGCCAAACTTCCCAGAGCAAATACAAGCTGCCTGCTATATCTCTACTAGAACATAATGTGGAAGCCAAATCTCACCTCAGGCCTTTCCTTCGGAACAATTAATGCTTACTTGTCTGAGTCTGACTTTGTAGACCTCATACTGCAATGTTCCTTCCCAATTATGCTTAAAACACAGTGGTATATGCTGTTTCTCTATAAGGAATATTCTAAAGTGTTTTGTTGCCCAACACATGGTAAAAGTGTTTCAGTTCCCAGGAGAAATGCTCTGGGGAGGGAGGAGTAGGGAAGTACAGCCACACAAGTCCGACCACATGTATTCTCTGCAGTACACCTCACGTTTGTGAAAAGGCCTGGTAGAACAGTATGAAGAGAAGGAACAGAAAGATGACCAAGGAAACAGTATTAACAGCATGCATGTATACTTACTAAAGGGAAAGGAAGTGGAATAGGGTTACAGGAATGGAATGGCCTCCTTGTGCTTTAATATCGCTCACTGGGTGACGCAGATGAAGACGGGCAGTAGTTTTGCCATGGGCTTTGATGGAGGTGGGTATCTGAGGGGAGTCAACCCAAGCAGTTTATCCTGTATCATGCGCACAATAAAGCATCCTTGTGGGGCTACGCTGGAAAAAGTGGCTGGTCCAGGGGGACCAGCTGTTGGTACAAAGGGTGCGTTACTGCCACATGTTGTGCCAGCCTGCTTGCCCGTTTGCCAGCTCCTCTGCCTTGTCTTGCTATCCAAGTGCATTTATGCAGTTCCCACCACAGAGCTCCAAACAACAGTTGGCACAGACAAATGTACAGGAATAATAAGCAAAGGATTTCAGTGAAACCCCAAATATGTGTCCCCCCTCTCCCTCCAAATGCTGCTAGATGTTGCCTTAGCAATACTTCTTGTTTAAAAAAAAGATGTGTTCTGCAGTGTGCAGACATTAGTGCTGAAGCAGCCTTTTCAGTCTGTCAGCTAACTTGCTGCTACTCTCTGGGATCTGCAAAAGGCCTACCTAACCTTACCTTGCCCTTTAAAATGCACAAAATTATCAGGAGACTATTCAAAATAGACTGTGCAGTGCTTGTGGATCTGCGACAGAAGAATATTATGACTATGCTACTTCAGGTGTAGGTCCATGTGCTTTTGCCTGTTCAATAATTACTGTTTAACACTTTGGGGGTTTTGTCTCTGAACGGATCAGTTCAGTGCAACAAGGAAGGGGGGATTATTGGAAAACCTATTATTTGGAAAACCAAACCCGAAAGCAACAGAAAAGCTTTAGGAAAGAACATTTGGTTGGTGGGGGGAGAGGGGGAAGTAGAGGACAGTGATGAACTCGAGACTGAGTTTTTGGTTCAGGTGTTACTCCCAGGTCCTCCTCTCAAGCCACTGCCAAAGCTGACAGTGCTGCCAGGAGGTCGTTAGCTGTTTAAACAGACTTTTGGAAAGGAGGAATGAGGCTGCTCCACCTGGGATATATGAGCCTGTGTTTAATTTGGGAGCCCTTCAAACTGCCTGGATCACGCTGCACATGCCAGCTGTGTGCCCAGATGTGCACGGAGGTAAGGGGAAGGTTTGCATCCGTCCCCGTCCTGCTTGACTCCAGGGAGGGTGCTTCTGTGTTTGGGGTGGAGAGGAGCCATATTGTACTTAGAGCAGCTCCCTGATCTGGAGACCAGAGATACCACGACTCCGAGGCACAGACTCACAAGTGCTGACACGTACCTGTTATTTCAGATGCAGCTGGGCTTTTCTCTGCCCCTAGGTGTGGGTTTTGGGGACAGCAACCTTGCGCACAGACTGCCCCTGAGTCCCCTTGCCCCCTCCATCGCCCTCGTAAAGCTGCCTACAGCTTCTCCGAAATGAGGACTTAACTCTTCTCGGGGAGCAGAGACAGTTGGCAGATGTTTCTTGGTTTAAGCATTTCTTGGTCAACTGGATGAGCACACCACTTGGATAGGGGTTCTGCCACCGCAGCATCCTTGTTGGGCAGAGAGCAGCACATATGCTCAAGCTTTCTTTTTCAGACCTGGAAAACATTTATCAGTGTCTCTCTCACTCCCCCTTATCCATCATATCTCTGCCTCACCTGCTGCCATACTCATAGGACCCCTCTGGCCAAAGCAGGAATCCCTGTTTGAAAGAGAGGATGCCACTTCCACTTCCTCTTAAAAGATGCTGTTCCTCAGTGTTCCTTCTCCACTTGGGTCTAGATGGGTCATTCACCTCCAGATCAGATGAGTGAAAGCAAATGTACCGCTTTTTCTCCATAGGTCCCCTTGTCTTTCAACCTCGGGCAAGAGTTTAACACATTCCCCTTACAAAAAAAACCCCAAACAGATTGTTGAATCATGTATCTTGAAAATGAATGTCTTTCAAAACATTCTGACATTCACTACCCTGAAGAAATTTGAATTTTAAGACCACCCTAGTATTTAATTGTTTTGATCTTGACACTTCTTTTTGTGGCAAATACTCCCCTGTCAGGATCATGCCATACCACTGTTCTTTAAATGCAGCACCTTTCCCAGGTTTTTCCATCTGCTGCTTCTCTTTCATATCCCTCCATGTTTGCCTACAGCAATGGCTTCAATTTCTAGTCTCTTCCCTGTGACAGTCCTTTTCATAGGTGCCTCCTTAGTCCTTACACAGCTCTCTACATCTCTTCTTGTTCCCTGCAATCCCTCTCAAAACACCTCTTGGGCCATTTCCCGAGTATGAGACCCTGTTTCTTCCATATCGCCCTCCATACTGCTGCACCAATACTGCTAGTCACAAGGGCTTGGGCATGAGTATAATCCATTGGGAGAAGTGGTTCCGATGTTAAAATGGGAGCACTACAATCTGAGCCGTTTATATTGGAATTTTAGTTTTGGAGACCATCAGAAAGAAAAATGCTTAGATGTAAAGAGTGGGTTTTGGTTTTGCACTACACTTGTGTGTGATATTAGAAGTTTAGAAGGGCTAAAATCAAGATGCAGATTTTCAGTTTTGAGCCAAAATCAGTTTTTCGCGCATGGATAAGTAATTTTCTTTCATTGGTGGCTTAAACCAGTTTTGGTTTTGGCATGGTCAAAATGAAACAAGGTTTGAAATATCCACATTTCCTTGCATAATGAAACTTCTTTCATAGTCTAAGTACTCCTGCACCCTTTTTAGGTCAGAGGGTTCCTAGATGTGCTTCTACATACTTTTTTGTGGTGAGTTTCTTCTCACCTAGTCATGGCGCTACCACCAGTGGTTTCCTCCTTTTCAGTCCACGCCCAATGTACTGTTCCAGAACCATAGCTGGAGTGGCACAACCCATGTCTTAGAAAGTTAATTTTGTGTAAAACAACCTGAAATTAAATTCAAAGTTTTCCCATTTTGTTGCAGAGAAACCATCTTTGTATATCTTAAGCCTCCACCCAACTCTCTGTTTCCAGACACCACAAAACCAGATCCTCCTCTCCCCTCAAATCGAAAATATTCAGACACTCCTCCAAAATAAAGGACAAGACTGAGCAGTTTCAACATCTGAAAAAAAGACCCACTTTCAAATTCCCTATAATTTCAAAACTTGCTTTGATTTCTACCAAACTTCTTGGAACAGGAAGGAATAAAATGCAACAGAAAACAATCTAATACAATATCTTTTCTGTGTGGGTAGCTAAGGGACTTAAAATCACATAAAGGTTTGATTTATGATGGTAAAGGTGATGAGTCTAAGCAAATTATCTGGATAGGGAATCATTAGAGGACATTCAGAGCTACCAATGGGATCTTCTTTTACCCGTGTTTTCTGATAACATTTCAGAAATGCCCAAGAGACACCAGCAGCTCAAGTGTTGCATCTATTAAAGGATCCAACAGGCTCTGGCTAAATTATTATTTATTATTTTTATTACACTATTGCCTAAATGTCAAATGATTCACAGCTGTTGCGAAAAAAGGTACTATCTTTTTACTCGCAACATCTTTCCTACATTACAGGAATTTATAGCAGACATTTTGCAATCTGCGTTGCTGCTGAGGTGAAATTCCTACCCTATAGATAGCTGCTGCTATACCAAGTTCTAGTCCATCATACCGTGTGTCATGTCACGTTACATCGTACTGTGCCACATGATATTATTAAGAACTTTCTTCCAGGTTCCCTCTCCCTGTTGGTGATGCTTTTTCCCCTGGGGAGCATCGGTTGCAGATACAACTGTGTGATTTAATACATCTGAGCACCTGGTGGTCCCTGAAGGTTTGCTGAGTAACACGCTGGTGAACGCTTGCTGGATGCTGCTGTCACTTTGGCCCCTCTTGCAGCGCTACGGTCTGCTGAATAGCAGAAAGAAGGTCAAAGCGGAGGGCTTGGATTCCAGCTTTAAGTCATGGGGATTGCGCTTGCACTTTATTCCCCAACTTTATACTTCATCACCTATCATGCAGCTCTCAGAGGGGAAAGAATAAAAGAAGATTATACACTTTGTAGGAGCAGCAAGTATATTTAGCCACTGCTGATCTTGTAACTTTTGTTACTTTGTGTGTGGCTAGCCATCCATTCTTGCCAATTACCAATGCGGTGCTTTGACAATAGCAGAATGAGATTCACAGCTATGCAGTCACAGCTTGAGACTTTGCAAATGAACATTCATAGCATGCTTCTCAGCTTCCTTTTTATAGAAAAACTGGCGCTTACAATTATATACTTTTTAACAAATACTCTTTCTGCATCTCGAGCTTCCAAGTTTGCTTTGTGATCCTAAGGGAGCATCCTTGCGCTGCTAAACTTCCCAAAAATAAAATGAGAGAGAGGGAAATTATGTCCTCTCATAAGCAGGAGTAACTAACAGAGGTTATTAAATGAAGATATCATTAATCTGATTCACCCTTTGAAAAACATTGTTAATTTGAAAGTCTTATTGTTATTTTTGGCATTGCCAACAGCATCTAATCCAAGCTTTTCTACCTAAAAGTTTTTATTTCTTGGGAAAAAATGGATATAAAACATTAACATAGAAAAAAACCTCAAGGTAAGGAGAAACAGTTCACTGTCCTTAAATCT
>NW_009646939.1:4453263-4485014 GCF_000708025.1 Charadrius vociferus
TCAGCAGCTAGACTTACAGTGCTGCAGGTCACAAGAGGCTAAGCCCTGTGTCTCTCTGAGGACAGTTAAAGTGAATGTCTCATTTATATCTCATGTCAATCTTAGAGTAGCCCAGTGCATATTTATTTCAAGTTTTAGCTGAGTGCCAAATGAATTTCAGCTGAGTGTTTTCTGTTAAATCAGCTGGGAAGAAAACCCCAACCCCCTAGCCGGAGATGGCTGGGGGAATTTTTTTGTTTTGTTTTGCTTCTGGTTTTGAATAGAACACAGATGAGCAAAACCTTCTCATTGGTTTCAGGCAATGGCTGCCACTGGGGCTATGTGGCTGCAGGGCAGGATGATCCTTACTCTGCATTTTTGTTTTCTTGTTTCTTCCCTTCCTTCCTGTTCCTACAGGTATCATGTCTCTTCTCGTCTCCTATATCCTCCCAGTATCAGGCTGGGGACCAGTTAGTGCACCCTGGCTTCAGTCACAGCCTCACCAGTGGGGGCTGACCCCGTCTCCTTCCCAGAATTTGTTTCTCCTTCCCGGGAGAAGCAAATGGTGTTTGTCAGTAGTGACAAGACAAATTTCTTAGCTAAACTGAAGCAAACTTTATCAAACCTTCATTTAAGGAAATGGGGTTGTAAGGCAAGGGCAAGTCTTCGTGTAGATCCTCCTCACTTGAGACCACTCTGGGAAAAGAGGCAGAGGAAAAGATTGCCTTTGGTTCTTCAACCCCTTCAGCAAGGTCTTCTTGATTGCTCTCCAGGCACTTTCTCTGTGAATCCACCACAGACAGTCTCCCTTTGCAAAGGTAACTTTATCTAGCCAAATTTTATCCAGAGGAAGCCCTTTAACTTCTAGCTTCCTAGATGGGACCAACTGTCCACAATAAATGCAATGAGATCCTCAGGAGATTCTCTGAGACAGTTTTCCATTGTATGTTAAGGAAGTCTTGTTTTCCAACAGCCTGCTACTATATTTAAGCCAATATAGTCATACAGTCAATAGTTGAATTGCACAGTTTTCATAATGGATTACAGATAAGAGCTATTTCCATCACTTTCTTGTGTCACTGATGTTGCCAGAAATGAGGTGATAACATCTGATATGGGACAATATCAGAACTGGAGACTATAATCAAAGAAGCGAATAAAATTCACTCCACCTGGAATTGTAAAGTATCACTGAAGATGCAGTGGTGAGTCACAGGTTGCAAAAGGAGTTGGGAGTACAAGGCAAATAATGAGATGCTTGAGCATGTGTTTATCTATCCTTGTTTATGAAGAAATAGCTATCAATAGAATTGTATTGATGTGCCAAATTGTCTGAAGAAATCCTAGGCATAAATAGTTCTCTAAGGAGGAAACATAGTAATAATCAATCCTTTTGAAAACTAAGTTAAAATGCGTTCCTTTTCTAATTTCAAGGCATATTCTACAGTTCTAATTCACGCAAAGCTGTTGCTGTCATCATGTTTCCCCTGATAATAGACAGGAAACCATAAGTCTTTATTTTATTGGAGTGTTATGAATCTGAATACTTTAACAATATGACTAAGAGGTCAGTATGGACAAGTTTTAATTCTGTGGTTAAATGTTAGAGTTGATGGAAGAACTAAAGTAAATTTAAATAAATGTTATATGTTTATGAAGTTTCTCATTTTCAGGTTTTAAAATAGAATACTTTCTTCCTTTTTTTTTTTTTTAATGGAGTATATTGTTCAGGAAATTTTCATATTAATTCCCCCCTTTTTCTGTCACTGGTCACTGAGACTAACAATACGAATATCATCTAAGGTTTTTTACTTTTTATCTCTTTTTAAAATGTTTATTCTTTTCAGCTATGGGACTCAACTTTTTAAAACTTAGATTGTTGGCTGAGTTTTAAAAATGTCTTTCTCCTTTTGTTACTCTGTCTTTTCAGTCTTATTGAACTCTGATGATTCAGAAGATGGGGAAAAAATCAGTTTTGTTCAGTCATATGCTTACAGTTACAAAAGAAGAAAATAGAATAAAAAGTCTTGAGAATCTTGAAACCCACTGAAACCAGAATGCTTATTTAATTTATAGAAGATACCCCATCCAAAAAAAAAAAAAAAAAAGAAGGTAAAATAGCATTTCATAGCCAAATCTTGTTCTTGACACAACATCATTTTTTATAGGAAAAATTTCCAGATGACAGTTTTCAACCGCAACAGTTACTAGCTGTAGGAATGACAAAACAGTTAGAGCAGTGAAGCTTTAAAGTATTGTTCTTTTCCTCGAGGTAGCCTTGAAAGAATATGTTTACCTACTTACCAAGAATGAACAGTTTTTTCACAGATGATTAATACAATTTCTTTTTCATTGACATCAATCATAATGATAAATATCTTAATTCTCAGCTTTCCTGCAGTCGTTTGCAAATATGGAGGGTATACTACCAGCCAGTGTAAATGGCTGGAAAATTCTGTTTCATCAACAATTTCCATACAGTTTTGCTGAGTTTGCCTAATTAAAAATTTGTGTGACACAGCAGTGCAATATACAAGAAGTGGTCAGTCAAACCACACAGCAGTATTGTCATCACAGTTAATGATGTTCAACGGGGGGCTGAGGGGAGTCTGTTGTCTTCCAAAATCATATATTGCCACATACATATATCAGTATATGCACACTGCAGTTTCTCAGGCAGTATTATACCATCTAAAGAGAGAAACGAAAGCGGCCTTTGCCAGTAAGCAGTCAATGGGCATGACAATCAGACTGGATCAAATAATTAATCTGCAATAATGGTACCTAAACAGGAAGGCACCATCAATTTGGCAACTGAGGGTATGGGATCTATTTGCTAATGCTGGGGAAATGTTTTCATCGTGAATGAAAAACTAACCTTGAGATGAAAGCCGTGTAAGCTGTAGACTTATGAGACTTTGAGTCAGCATGTAGCAGCTAAATTCGGTGCAGTTTACAGTCCCACGGTCATGATTAGGTTTCAAATACAAAGCATGGGAAATCAGAAGTTTCTGTGTGGGGAGTCTTTACACATTACATCACATCTTCAGGAGCCCAGAGACATCTAAATGACACGTCATGGATTTCTTTGATAAGCCAAGCTGCCCTGGCTTCAGAAAGTGCCAGAGCAACCACGCAGCTTCTGCCAGCGTGCTGGCCCTCCACTGAAGTCTGTGAGCTTTCCTGTGACTAAACTGGGGCTGAACTTCTCATGTTTCATATTCTTGCTCTCCTGTGTGCTGCTGCCGCCGTCTCTCCTCTCAGACTGTCAGCGCAGTCTGTTCGTGTGTGGGTAGCTGCCACCATGTGATCTGCTTTTCCTCTTCCCCTTACATGTCTGTAGCCTTAAGCACCATTGAAAATGCTACCGGATGGTTTGCAAGCCTCTGGGTGCACGTGTCTGTGTACAAGTGTATATATATGCCTGTTCATAAAATATCATGTGTGTTTATGCCAATGCCCAGGCAGCCAAAATAAATTGTGATTAAGCTCTATTCCTTTCTGAAATTCTTGTTTTCAAAGCAGGCTGACGTCACAATGAGACCTAGGTGCCTAAAGAGGCAGATGGAAGTCATCTGGGATTTAAAATCACCCTACATGCTGAAATACCAATGGGTGTTTGAGGTCGACAGACTTGTAAAAATCCTACCACACGCTGGTTTGTACCTCTAGATACTAAAATCTGATCCAAACCTACTGTGGTTCCAGTCTGTTTCCCATACATCAAATCTTGCATCGTTCTGTGGTCACACCAGTGATGGTGTTGGCTCAAGAGAGGAGCGCTGTAGCTGGGTGAGCAGCCTTCGCCGCTGAGTAGCTCAGGTGTGCACCAGGTTTAAGGGACATAGACAAAGTGGGGACCAAGCTGTTATAACTGACTTGCAGTGAGATAGCCCTAGCCCAGTGCTAGGCTTTGGAATGTCTATGCTTCTGTACGATATATAAATGAAGGGAAGAAGGGAGATAAGTGTGACCATTTTCCAGTCGTCTTTTCTTTCTGTTAGTTCTGAGGAAAAATTATCTGGAATTTCAGGTCTTGTCCCCTCAGGTTAGTTGTTGAAGCACTTCTTGAGTCCTGAATTTTTAGCATTTGGATTTCCTACAGCTGTTAAAATAGATGCCAGCAGAAATACCAGTATAAAAAAAACCCAAGCAATTCAGCAAACATCTGTATTTAAAACAAGCAGACTAAAAAGTATTTCCCCTCTGTCTGGATTCCCTCTTTGGTTAATGCTTTCTACGTACTGAAGTCAAAGTATCACACACTGTCTTTTTTGCTGTAGGCTCTTTCCTGGATGAGGAACAGTATTTTAGAGTATTTACGTAAGTAAAGACAGAGATTTGTCATTAGTGAGACTTGTTCTAGCAGTGCAAAGCTAGTTACCTAAACCTCTGATTCATAACTTAATTAAGCTCTTACTTCACTTCAAATTGTTTCAAGTGTAAGAAACCTGGTATCTGACTTGCAGTCCAAGGTATTTATTTTTCCAGGTCATACTATAAAGGTTCTGCTCTGAAAGACTGAAAAGAAAGTCTGCTGCATATACAGACTGAGAGGACTGAAACCACTGGGGTCAATGGCAGGGAGACACTAACCTGATCAGAGACATATAACAATCTTCTAAGGCACTTATCTGTATTTTTTTGGAGGATGCAAGCATCTAAAATTGTCCCTAAGCTACTTAGACTTGATGGTGCTGCAGATACCGAAACCTCTTAAAGACTTAAGGCAACTGAGGGAGACACTGAGATTTAGCAGATCGGAGCTGCTCCCGAAGAAACCGACCTCTGTTCTCCAGAGGGAACTGAGGACGACTCACTTCCCCAGGCTGAAGCTGATCTTGCAAATACCTCTCTGAGACTCGTAAGGCATTTTAGTTCTTGTGTATTTTGATATCTAAGCCAAAGCCCTATGTGAGTGCCCACATACCTTTGAGGATTTATACAGTGGACAGTTTGGCTTGTACCCAAGATTTTCATCTGAGTATTAAAACCACTAAAGGGGGGAAATATTTGTTAATAGCAAATAAGAAACTTTTCAAGGTGTCTTTATAAAACTAGAGGGAGCATAAATACTTTCCTCTGTCCTTTGTGATTATCTTTAAGATACTATAAGAAATACTCTGTGGGCTCCAAGAGCTCATGAGGAAATATATTGGCAGTATTATTTAAGTAAAAATCAGTATTTTTAGCCTGAGTTGTTACTTTCAACAATGTCCTATTTTAGTTAAAGAAATGCTACACGTGTAACTACATCCAAGAATTATCATCACAGCTTCTTTCAGCCCATGTTTGCTTTGATAACCACACAAGTAATACAAACATACTCACATTAAATTCTTAAATTGGTACACTTTTATCCCAGACCGCGTGGCAGAGACACTAGCATCTTGCAGTTGTTATTGGTTGGTTTGCCTGGGTTGCAACAGCCTCAAGAACGTGCTTTTATCATTAAGAATATTGATTTATGCTTACTGTCTTGGCTTCAAGTACACATCATGGATTTTTCTGTGTTCCTACATAACAACAGGCAGAATAGCGAACCCTGAGACTGGCAAAGAGGCAACTGCAAGCAGAGGCTGGTATCACTGTAGTTTTTGTCTATGATTTTATTATTGGTCCATGTAGGGTTTTTTATGCCCTGGGATAAACTGTGTGAGAGTACCTGAACTAGTTCTTTGAATCTGTAGTAGAAACCTAGAAAGAGGGTGACTTGGCAAGTGTTTACAGAGAAACGCTGGCTGTGTGTTGAGACACCCAGGAAAGATTTTGATTTCTTGAGTTGAGACATACTCTTTTAACTGTGGTCATGCCTATGTTAGCAAGCTGTGTGGTGTAAATGGACTGGGTCTGGAGAGCAAAACAACTGGTACTGAGAAAGCAAAACTGCTTCAGAACCAAATGCCACGACAGAACCTTACGTCAATTGGTTCTCATAGATACAATATATTTTACTACTGTGTGAACAAGAAAAGAGAGCAGCTAAACCATCACAGCTAACCAATAAAAAATGAAGCATCTACAGAAACATTATGATCCATAAAAAATTAACTGCAGGCTCATGTATGCAAAACTTAATTAGGTAGGCTTCAAATCTCATCAGAGTCATTGTTTAACTGATCTTCCCAGAAACTAGGCTGACTCTTGAAACATTTCACATCTATCATTTATTTAAAAAACATTTTAAATGCAGTAAGTGTTTAAACTTCAAAGAAAATTCAGTTTCTTTGTCCTGGGTTAAGTTTCCTATGAGAATTTTGTTGTATTGCTATTTAGACAGATGTTCTACAAATACAAATATGAATGAAATAAGACTCTTATCAATGTAAACTGGCATTGCTTTATTAAAGCTCATGGGGGCAGATTTGCCTTAGTAGAAGAGTTTGCTCTTGTCTAGTTTTGAAAACGTGATTCAACATGGTCAACACCCTAGTCAGAAACCTGGAGGTTTTGGTTCCGGGTAAACCTGAGTACCTACCTGCAAGAGAAGTAATCAGTTTCCCAATTCAGGAGTCTATGCTAATGCTTGGGGAATTTTTCTTCACCAAAACCCAGAGGCATTCATAGGCACTGGATGTTCAATACAGTCCAAATAAACTGTTTTGCAGAGACGTTCCAAACATTTTTAACATGCTGTCATTCAGTGTCCACACACACATTTTAGAAGCATACCTGTTCTGAGACACAAATAACCAGCTCAGGGGATCCTATATGAAAATCAGTATATTTCAGGCTCTGAAATGTCATGATGTCATTATGTCATTACATCCAGGATGTAATGACAAATATTGTCTTTTTTTTTTTTTTTTTTGGTGGTTAAAAAAGAGAAGGAATAATGCTACATCTTCCATTATCAGAAGGATCAACTCATTACTCTTTCTTAATGCTATACTGAAAGATAATTTGCTTTGTTATCTCCAGTCCTGCCCATGCTTAAATAACATTAGTGTTGAAGTAACAGTGATGATAATACCTGCTGTTCAGCAGTATCGTGGTCTATCAGCGTGTCACTCCTGCTAATAACATCTCTGTTTTGTTTCCTTTTTTCTCTTTTGTTTAAGGAAACATTGTTCTAATAGGAATATTTTAAATCCAGCTGATTTTTTTTTAATGTTCTGCAGCAAATCACAGTGATGGGTATAGAGCCTGGCATACTTTTTAACATTGTTGAAGTGCTGCATAAGGGATTTGACTGTCTGAGTTCCATTAAGGTATATGGGGACCATATGGCCAGATCCCTAAGTACCACTTTAAAAATGTAGATGATTCTGTCTGTAGCAGAGCACAGGATTTTGAAAGTGCTATTCAGTGCTCCTCTTTTTGAACCTGTATCAGGTTTTTATTTTCTGCATTTAACTCATGGAAATTGCTGTAGATAAAGAGTCATGCTGGAGTCACATCCTGCTTCCCACCGCTTTAGTTTTCCCACTACTGACTGTGTGGACAAGTCTTCTGCAGAAGTTCTTCTAACAGTGGGCCATTTGGGGCCTGGCTCTGTTCTAAACATTTATTAGATGTCTTGGATTTATTTATGCTCCCCTTGAAGAGCGGAGGCAGGTAAATGTTTACCAACTGAGGAATCTTTCTCATTTGCATGCTGAGAAGTCTTCTGAAATGCAAGCCTCCTGGTTTACCTCTCACTCCTCTGACTGCAATGTGTTATTTAAAGCTTTTCTTTCAGAATTGCTAACCAACTTTTAGAAAGGCTAATGTGAGGGATGAGAAAAAAGGCCCTTTAGACCTGGTTATGACAGGGAGATGCTCCTGAGCCTAATTTCTCTATTGTGGGAATAAGCACAAAAGAAGCTCCCAGGGAAAATGGAGGACCGGGCTTTTGATAAGTTAAAATAAGCAGTGCATACTTCTTGCAGGTTTGCAGAGCTATAGGGAGCCCCTGCAACACCTTCCCTGGGAGGCCTTTGGGGCAACCTCCATGTGGAGGACCCTGCCTGAGCCTGGCTGGCTGCTGTCGCCAGGGAGGCCAGTGGGACAACCAGTGCCTGGCTTTGGGGTGATCTGGTGGTCATGGCAGCTTGAAGGAGCCCAAGGAGGATGGAAAGTTTGCAGAGGTGAGGGTGCACACACACACACATATATATACTTGTGTCTTGCAAGGTGCATACACTCTGACTACCTCAACATGTCCCTGCTGGTTCTGCTTATCCTACTTTTGCACAAACTGACAGGAAATGCTTTAAATAAGCAAAGAACAAGAGAAAGACAAGAAGATAGGAGGAAAGGATAAGAGACAGCATCTAACTAGAGAGGATGACTGGCACAGACTGCATCCGGCCCGTTTTTCCTTATTGCTACTTATCCCTTGACTCCACTCATGTGGGCTCCGTGGCAATTAGGTTTGGGATGTATTTGCAGCTGATAAGGGGATAGGTTTTTCCATCCAGATAGAACTGTTTACATTGCACTTGAATATTTTAAAGCACCTTCAGAGCTAAATCTGACATAGCTGGAACCTGCTTTTCATACCGGAATCTCAAGTGGTCTTTACTACCTCCTCCATCATTCAGGCAGCCACTCTTGTGCAAAAGGTGTTTGTGTGGTACGGCAAAAATTAGATAGCATTACCTCGTCATAATTATGTAGCAGAGATCCTTTTGTCTATATCCAAGAATCATAGGAGCAGAAACCCCTTTGTGCTTCTTCAAAATAAAGGATGGAACCGAATTTTTAACATAAGCTGAAATTAGTAGCTGGGTTCATTGCAAACCTATGTTTGTGGGTAGCTGTATGTATTTAAGACTTGGCAAATAAATATCGGTGTTCTGTGTGCAGATATAACCCTTACATACATGATTTTTTAATTGAAAGGAAATGTCTACCTGACATTTAAGTGATAATGACTAGACCAGAACAAAAAAAGGGGAAAAAATATTTCTTTGATTCCCCTAAGTTCCTTTGGGCGTCTCCTGGACAAAATGATAGCCTCACTGGCATGTAAGAACCAAAAAGATGCCAGAGAGTACTCCAGAGACATCATTTCATCCCCTGTCAATCTGAACAATCCTTTATTTTTGTAGTTTCTGGATACAATGTAAATTTCTGTCCTTCTCTGCTCTCTGTCCCACCGTCTGCCTTTCCATTTCCAGTCATCAGTGCCAACCCAGCTAAATTCCCTCTTGACATAGCTGAAACTCAGTTGCAACAGCAGGTTCTCAGAAATGCCCCAGACGATTGACAAATGCCCGAATTCTCTCAGCATCTGTGCTAACCTTGAAACCCTACCTGGTAGGCACAGTGCAATCAAAAACTAATCAGTGAAATCAAGCTGGGATTGGGTCTTGGGAGCTAACAGGAGAAAAAAAGATGACTGTGCAAATATGGTGTGGCTTTCAAGAGGGGAAATGCACAAAGCCATCCTTAATCATCAGCTTCTCAACAGAGTAGTGAAAGGAGGACCTGGCAAAGCCTGTCAGCATCTGTGTTAATCCAGTTAATTAGCAGGAAAGGACGAACTCCTCTGGAAGCACCAATGTGACGGGCAAGCCCTCTTCATATTTCATTAGGATGACTGTTTTAAAGGTTGCAGGCATAACTGTGCTTTGTGTTGCTTTAGAGCTTTCCCTTACTGCTACGCTAAAGCTGGGGCACGTCGGAGGGCATGTGGGGTTGGCAGGTAGCGTGGGGCAAAGAGTGCTCAGGCAACCTGGCTTCAGGAGGAAGCAGTGCCGTAGGGAGAGAGTAACTTGAGCTACAACCTACGCAGTCTGTGTGATTTTCTGCTCCCTCCTCTTCTGCCTTGCTCTTTCAGCAAGGAATAAAAAAAAAAAAAAAAAAAAAAAGAAAGGAAAAAAAAAAGGAAAAGGCTGCAATGTGTCACAAAGGAACAGACTGGCAGACATCTGCCTCTTGCCTTATTTATTTATTTCTTTTAAAAAAAAAAAAAAGGAAAGGGTACAGAGCCAACTCTTCACTCCAGAGCCCCCATTCCCTTAACAAACCAAATGGTGGCTGTTGGCAGGGTATTGACAGCTTGTTAATGAAGGAATTCTTGACAAAATGACAACCTGTGTGGGATGCCTTGTGAAGCTGAATCCTCCCACAAACCAGTACTAAGTAATTAGGAGGTGGTGAAAATAGCAGCTAACTACTGTTGGGGACAAGAGGAAGGGGGGAAAAAGATTTCTCCTAAATTAATGATAAAAGCAGTTCTGGTTTGAAAAGTATCCCTCTTCCCTTTCCCTGAGAAGACACAACAATTTTCCCTGCACTGTGTATTTCATCCTCTGAGGTTCTCTTAGTGGGCCAAAGGGTACCTCTCAAAAGATTGAGCCTGACGAATGTGAATTCAGTGCCTTTTTCTCCGCAAATATGATCAGCAAATGAAGCACTAATGAAAATCAAACAAAAAGCTGGCCACTGGGGCTGCCCCTTCTGCTCCCCACAAGGGCCCTGTCTGGTTCACCTTACTCTGCTTTTCCCTTGATTTTTGTCTGATTGCTTCAGGCAGGTGGGCCCAGCTGCCGACGACTGCGCTGGGTTTTAAAGTCCTGGGAGGAAGCTGGGTGAGGAATCAGCCAAAGGAGAGTGCTTGAGTTTCAAAGTGGGTCTTGCAGAAAGGCACATTTTTGAACAGGGGCTCAGCATCATGGGCTGGCAGCAGCATCCACGTTCACGACCACGGCATGAGTATCAGGTGCTAAAGCATTGGTCAGCGGCAGCTGTAGCAAAAACCACAGCTTGTGGTGGAATTATACTTCAGGTAGTCATTCAGTTTGGCTCACTAGGAAGATACCATTTTCTGCCCTGTCTTGAACATGAGCTCATGACAATTTAACTAAATGTTTTGGAAAAAAAGAGCAAAAATGGTTTGTACGAGAAGGAAAATCAAGTATTCCATCTTTAATGTTAATACTTTTTTTTCCCAGAGGCTGAAAACTTCTGAAAAACTGTAGCATGCAATGAGCAATTGAAATACAATGGAAAAAAAAAAAATTCAGGAGTTTTGTTTTGTTTTGTTTTTCTTAAATTAAAGCCAGAATTTTGAGAAATTCAACTTACTTTGTTGTTTTGTACTTTTAATTTGTCTGGCCTTCTCCCACCTTTTACAGCTTCTGGGAGTGACATTTACTTTCTACAATTATAGTTTCAGATAAGCAATATAGACTGAAATGAACACTTTGTACCTTCCATTTTTAAAACAATGTGGAAAAATGAAGAACTTGTAGACTCTGAACAGCACTCAAAGAGCTTATATGCATTTTCAATTTTTCATGACTTTTTTGTTTTGAATAAGCAGAGGAACCTCACTAACTTGTATCTCATCTATTACTCAGGTAAGTTTGTTCCCATTTGTGGCTTTTGTAGTCATGCTCTGTTAAAACATTCTGAAAGCTACAAATAAATAACTGCCTGAGGAATTATTCATTGATTCTTGAAGTGGATGGATAATAAGATATCTATACATTTAATCCTATGATATATTTTTGGAAGGAATACAGATTGATTTAGTTCTGGTTTACTGCATGAGGTCAAGAATAGACATAAGAAAGAACACTTTAAAGGTTAAAGGATTCACTTTAGAGGAAGCTGTCAAGACATCTAATGTTTCAATAACCTGCCGTACCAGTGAGAGGCAAAAGCCAGGTCAGGGATATTTTATTCTTACCAAGTATACTATGAGAGCTATGAAATAATTGTTTATGCTGCAAATAGACAATCTTGTTTTGCTTGTATTGTGTGCCTTAAACTACTGATTTTATTTTTTTTTCAATGACTTCTCACCCCACTCAATTTTCAAAGAAAGCAAACCAGTTTTTGACGTTGGATAATTACATTGCTCAGTAGCATTGGCGAATTAATGACAGGACATAAATGAATGTTTTATAATTTTCGTAGTCAGCATTTTTTGTGATGTGAAGAAGTATAGTAATACTGACGATAAAATTTTGACCCATGCAAATGTATGAATGCATACTAGCATTGGCTCATAACAATCTTGCTTTACACACATGAAAAAAACAGGACTGAAAGTCAGTCACTTTGGTTTCATTTCAGGCAACTGGATTAAAGCTTTTGGAGGTTTCTTACAACAATAGGATTGAGAAATTACTCTGGAAAACTAGTATGCAGGGCACATGGTGAATCAATGCACTGATTTCCTTCAAAATGCAGATGGTGAGCTCCCTTCTTTTTAGGAGGAGTTACTCCATGATCTGGCCCTCAGTATATGGCCACAGAATGCAACCAACCAAAGGAAAATATATCCAAACACAAAGAAAACAAGGCTTGCCAGATGATGACTATACTAAAAACGTAAATAAGAAAAAATTAGCCACAGCACTTATTAAAATCTGGACTGTACTGTAGAGGATAATCTTTCCTTCACATAAGTGTGTACTAGGTGCTGTAATAATCTTTCCCACAAATGGGAAAGAAAAGGTATATGACCCCTTTGTGTTTGTGCTGGCAGTTTAGGGCTGTCTTTGTGATACTGAATTAGGGAGAAGCTCATTTACAGTGAAGAGGACTGCTTGTGTGATTGTACTCCTGGGGTCAGGTTCTTTGCTTGTAGACCGAGAGGCAAATATTAAGGCTACCACTGATTTGAAATTCTCAGCCCTCAGGGGGATGCTGCTGTCTGTGCTATTCATAGATCTTGACCTCCCAATTCTGGTACCCGTGGATGAAGTGGAACTAGCATCGGTTTCTGTGGAAAATGCTCTCTTGCAGAGTAGGTAAGAGCTAATGCTCTTCTTCACTGCTGCAGAAGGTGACTGAGAATGGGGCTTGCTCCTCTGACGTGCTAAGTAAAACACATTTTTTATGTCAAGCGCTTTGCAGGCTCAGCCTCAGTGTGCTCGGTGTTTTGTTGTATCAAACTGTCAGTGAGGAGCCATATACCAGAGAATCTCTTCTTGCTCCAGGGTCTTATTTGTTCAGAAGCAATCTGAAATGCGAGTAAATTCCAAGTAACGGCATGAGCGAAACAGTTGGAACATTGTCAGCAGAGAGACGGACGTGTGCAAGCAATGCGGACTATGCTAAGCTCAGCTGCATGGGATTTGTTCAGCTGCTAAACAACAAAAAAGTGATGGGATGAGATCTCTCGTGCTCTTTCATTTCTTTTAATAAATCTGTACATGACTTGTGCTAGCTAAAATAAAGGGAGAAGGCTTTTCAAAGCCTGACAAAGTTTACCTGTTAGTACCTCTTTATGTATGAGTTCCTATTAAGCTCAGGTGCTCAGAAAGGCATCCAAGGTGCAGCACAATAATGATATTCTTCGAAGATCTTTCTCTTGTCTTATGGATGAGGAAATGTATATCACTTTGCATTTAAAGATCATGTCGTTGGATTTCATGTGGAGTAGCAATAACTAGCTGAAATAGAAGCGCCTTAAATGTGCTGAGTTTTGAGACATTGCAAAATTATGTTTGATATTTGCAAATTGGTTACCTAAACTCACATTCTGTCTATTCCATAGTAAATATTATGAATCTTTCAGAGCTACTGGGCAGCTATGTTTCTTTCATATTTCTTGGGATCAGCCAGAAGTACTGAATACTTGACAATTTTGAAGTATGAAGTTGAAGTATGGCCAGGGGAACTCTGTTTCAGGGGGTGATCTTGAAAATCTTGAACTGATATCTGTCCTGGAATGAATCCAGAAGGTGTAGTTACTGTGTGTAACGCTTCTGTGTATCCTACCCATTCAGCAGCAGATCTCAACTTGTCCAAATTTTGTGTTTGTTACAACTTCACAGTCAGTGAGTTCTTTTCATGAGGGCTGTTCACCAAGTGTCTGAATTAGAGCCTGCAATCTGAGTCTGGTTAGATCTAATAATTTCTGTACAGTAGGTAAGGAAAAGAGCGTCAATCAGTAAGCAGCCTCCTTTCCCTCAGCATTCCTGGCTAGTATTGTTCAGGGGCTCTCCAAGAAGGGTATTTGTGAATTTTAGAGCAGAACCCTGCTTTCTCTGTTTTCATTGTATGAGCTGGGGAAAATCCTGAATAACATCAAGCTGCCTCCTCCTTCACCACCCAACACCAGCTTCCATGCTTGTGCGGGTGCTGACACTCAGCATAGTTATTGCTTTCTCATAAAAAAATTGTGTTCCCACCAGTGCTTACCAATTCCAGCAACAGGTGATGGCTGAGCAAATAGTAACCTGGGATCTCTCCTTCCTGTACTGTAGCTTACTTATTTTTCCCCACCACATAACCTCAGTGATGGACTGCCTGTGAGTGTATAACTGCACAGTGCCCCTCACGGTGTAAACCTGATCCTTGACAGTGACTGTGCCAGTATAGTCCAGGTGCTACCCATAATACCATGAAGCAGAGCACTCTTGGTGTAGGTAGGTTTTACGACAGTGTAGAAGTATGTTGAGGGAAGATACAGATGAAGGAAGCTGCACCAACAGCAAAAACGTACATATGTGGCAATGCCTTACAGAACTTCCAGAAGCGCGATGACACTGTGTTGAATTGTTGTTATGCCTTCAAAAAGATTTACAAAAAAGGGCCTAACTAGAGTAACTAAATAAAAATGAGAAACTGAAAACCAAGGCAAAGAGAGGTAAAGGAAACTGTCCAAGGAGACTGCAATTAAACCATGGGAATTTCTGACTCCCAGGCACATGTTCAGTTCAGTTCATCAGACCCTGCTGCCCGATTATTATTTAGAGTGAAATGTATGTTGACTTGTTCACTTTACTTATTCACTTTAATCATCTCACAGCTCCTTCCACTCCAGGGTATGGCTGGCGGACAGGAGATTTATAATTTGGAGAAATCCTGAGCCTGAAAATGGGTGAACTGCTACAGCTTTAGTGCAGGTGTCATTTCATAGCAGTAGATCCTCTGATTTAGACCAGTGGACATTCTGGGCTAACAGAAACAGAGCTCGTTTGGCAGACAGTAATATATAATTGAGAAACTATATGTTGCTGCACCATTATTAGGATAAAAACTAGGGCTAGGAGATGTTTGCTCTATCTCAACAGCAGGCTATTAATATTCTCAGCAGCATTATTAGTATTTATTGAAAATCTTTTGTAAAGCACTGCAAGTTTACACAGAGGTAATTTACATCAGATAATTAGGATGCCTAAAACCATGTACGGAAGGATAGATGCTAGTAGTGCTAAGTACTTGATTGTATTACATTGCAATGCTATTCTAGGGGGATTAGAGCATTTTCTGTCACTTCTGATTGCATAGCAACAAAATGAGAAGTTTGTAGCACGCATTTCTAGGTCTGACTGGTTATGAATTCTAGACTGCACCTTAAAATTAGTCTGATACTGCACAATCTAGGTGATACTATCCAGCAGAACAAGATACAAGTGACATGCCACAAAATGCTGAATCTCACGTTTTGCATAAACCATGCTGTATTTGCATACAAATGGTTTTGTAAAGCACCTATGTGTAAACTACTGACTTTGCTTTTACCAGTATGCAGTTTTGAAAGACAATATTGCCAAATGCAGCCATATTTAACCATATTTATTGTTTGCTTCTTATCATAAGACAGTGTTTTCTCTTTAAAGAAAGGGAATAATATACCATCACACCATCAAGCTTCTGGACTTGAGCTTGCACCGTTCCATTTAGTGAACTGCAAAAAGAAGATCTGGATATTCCCAAATCTTTTTTCTGTCCACACAGGCAAGATTTAATTTCAGTTCTATGTGCTGTGAAACTCACTATTTGTCCAGTAGGAGGATGTAGTTCTGTATGTTGTATGTAAATTCAACATACACTTAGGTTTAGATTGGATCTTGAGCTGCACAGCAGCCCACGTTGGTGTCAATCAGCCCTTAAATTCACGATGAGTTAGATCCCTAATCAATGTGGGGAGACCGACACAAGCACCGCAGAATTCAATGGGAACTTTTTGGCTATGAATCCACTCTGCTTAACTGAGTTTTCTAACTAAGGCTCAGATCTGGCTAAGGTGTAGGTCTGACCATGCTGTAGGTTTGCATCATACCAGGAGGAGCAATCAGTAACACTACACTTGGAGGAATGTTTTTGCTGCTTCCTAAATGTGTGTCAAGAAGAGACATCTGGGTTAATAGTTTGACTACTGCATATCTGTTGTCATTTGCTGACCCTACTGAGGTGCTGAGGGGAGACAAGATGAGACAGGACTGGTGCCCCTGCAGCAGGGAGAGTAGGGAGAGCCTTTCTTCCCATATGAGAGCTGTTAAAGGTTGTGAAAGCCTCTATGCCCCCTCCTACTGCTCCTTCTTTAAGTGTTCCCATGGGGGCCAAACAAAATGTGGTGGTGTGCCTGACAGAAAGATTTTTCTAGGTCAGGCATGAGAATGTTGCTCTTAACCTTAGTTTCATGAAGAGCAGAGGCACAGAGATCCAGGAGCATTACTAAATGGGCCAATCAATACCGAATCCATTTTTCACCATTCATTCACAGGAAGAATAGGGATGTCTAACTCAATCATTCCTTATACAAAATAAACAGGCACCTTGTCAGCCCATGAGAAAAATCATTCACTGATGCCAAGATAATGTTTCTAAACAACTGACTGGATCAAAGGTGAAATTTAATTGATTATGTGTTAAATATTATCTCTCTCCCTGTCTCTGACAACACTCTCTCATACACGCAGAGTGAAAATACCCAGACAGTAGGCCGAAAAATTTCCTTCTCGTTGCCATAGAAATTTCAGGTGATTATCCAGTACCGTGGCTGGATTGCTTCTAGAGACACAGGGTTTGAGTCTTTTTCACTTAAATGATGTAAATCAGAAATAGTGCTGCTTAAGTCAATGAATTGTAGAACTGGTGTAAATGAAAGGATAGTCAGTGCTACAGTGTTGGAGGCTCTTTCCTTTTTTTGGTAGTTTTTTAGCTAAGCAAAAAAAATGATTGAATTATGCACATAAGCCACAGCACGTCTGTTGTAGCCAAGTTCAAAATCCTATTACAGTTTTTTAGGATTTTTTTAATTGCTGCTGAAGTCTTTGGTGTAGGACTTGAGTACTGCTCAAATTCACAGAACAGATACATCCCTCACAGCAGGATTTATGTCTGAATGTGGAAAAAAAAGGTAAGAGGAGAAACTAGAAGCATTTGAGCAAAGCGTCTTGTCTGCGGTCACAGGCAGATCAAAGGCAGGTAGTACCAGATCTCCTGTCTCTCCTGCTCCCATCTTACTAGACAATGCCTGTGAGTATAAGGGCAGTGCAGCAGGTAAGAAGGCGGCAGTGCCCCATTAGCTGGTTTGCTCATACTGATATGCATTTGTCAGATCTAGTTTGTAGGCAAAGATCCAACTGGGCATCCCAAAAAACAGCAAATGACTTTGACATCCAGCTGTGGTCTGTTGCTGTTGTGTTGAATTCATCAGAGTTTGGCTCACTGTGCTCTTTGTGGGAAGGCAGAGCCAAGGGAGTGGAAACAAATGAGACTGAGCTTCTTTTATGCCAGGCATGTGTACTTGTGACAGGGCATTTGACCCTTGGGCAGGGTAACCACAGCTCTACAAGTCTCTGCCCACCTCCACTTCCAGTGCTTGCCCAGAAGGGGAACTCAGAAGGTAGTTGAGAGGGAGATGTCCTGATGGAGATGTTCAGGACATGAGACTCCCTCAAGGTCCAGCCCTGCTATCAGGAGGCAGAGTTGGCTTGGACACAACCCTGGCACAGCAAGGGTGTGACCTGGTGGTGGACAGAGTTTCCAGCCCAGGCTTGGACAAGTGCACCATCAACATCACATATCTGCCAGGGTCCTGCGGCTCCACCCTTGCCTGGAAAAGCTCATTCCAGTGTATATACTGGAGCGCCTGAGAACAGCTGTGTTGGGGATCTGGAAATTCCAAGGCTGGCCTTGTTGTTTGTACATGCAGTTATGCACACATGGTTTCAAATATGTTCACTCAGGCTCATCCCTGGCCTCCAACATAGGGAGCATGGAGTGCGTGATAGTCCCCGGGATGCAGTTTTGACTGAGCATTGGAAGTGTTCACCTCGGAGAGCAATGAGGCACATGACACACAGTAAGATGTAAACTGTTGTTTCTCTGAACAGCATTGGTTTCCCGTCTATAAGCTGATGAGGCTTTCAAGTGCTAAGGCTGATGGGATGGCAGTGGTAGGGATATGAGTCATTGCTGCAGGAACCTTAAATGGACCACGGACAAGTTGAAATCTGTCTCTGGCCTACAGGACTCTGGGTCTACAGACACAGGTTTTCCCGCAAGAAGTTCCTTACCAGATAGTTCTTTTCCAGGGAGACTTTCCTTTCCTTTCATATTTTTATATTCATGGGAGAAAGATTTACCACGGTATATCTTTCCTTCTGTTTTGTGCTGAAGCATAGAAATTTCTAACCTGAGAGCAGGGATGGTGTTAGGCACTTTCCTTGGGCACTATCATTATTACTTGACTCTATTTAGAAAAGTGATTCTGTAATGTTTTCACTCTGCTCTTGCCTGGTAATATTTTCACAGAATTAATGGATGAATGCCTGTCAATAATGCTGCTGGTAGATATTAACACAGTTCAAAGGCATTAAGATGCTGTCACCCCTGAATGAGCTGTATGTTCTGTATCAACTTTATTGGGAACGCTGTGGACTTTCACATTTGGACCATCTGTAAATACAGCAGCTCCATGACTCATGTATTTTTTTTTCCCTATTTGAACTCAAAGAAAAATTAATCTGGCCCATCTGCAGCTGGACTTGTTTAGAAAATGTGATTGCCTTCCAGACACCAGCCATCCATGCTTCAGGGATGACAGTCTTTGCACATGCTAATTAACTGAGGACAGAAGAAATCATCACAAAACATTCCCGTCTTTGTGCCTGCAGCTGTAAATTCAGAATTAAAGTAATTTGGGGAGAAATAATGTTGTGAAGTGTCACAGAAGATTTGCAACTGCCAGTGCTTTTAAAGGAGCTATGCTTATAACCAGGCACTGAATATGATATTGAAATATAATATTCACTTGTTTAGTGACTTGTTTGTTCTACGAAAAAAGCCCAGTAGAATTTGGGCTCTAGAAAACATCTACATAATTCAGATTAGAAGCTTGACCAGGGAATTACAGTGACAGGGGTTAGAAGTAACTCGGGTATTGACTTTTGATGTCTACTCTATTCTCTGTTAAACCAAGCCACTAAGAGTCATTAGGACTCTTTTCAAAAATAAGATGTGCCAGGAGAAATGGCAGAGGCATGAGGCTCAGCTGCTAAATAAGGAAATCTAAATGAGCAATAACTTGAACTCCATAGATTTATGTTATACCAGCTGCCTGAAAGAGGCAAATGTTAGTTATTCAAGAGGAATCTCATGTAGCAGTCTTACATGTTAAGAATATTATGACATTGGTAACTGCTGCATGCAAATGAGGAAGGTGAAGGATCTCCATAAGGATTCCTCAGTGATGACTGCACTTTTGTCAGCTCTTACCTTTTACCATAAATCTTATGATATATGCTATCTTCCACTAATTCTTGGTGCTGTGATAGAAGAATCTCAGATTACATAGGAAAGAAAGAAAACAGAGGGGGGAAAAAAGCCTAAAAACATGATTAAAAACATTCCCTATCCAGAAGATGAATGAAGAGAATCTAGCATTTTATCTTAACCTCAAGATTTGTCCTTCAATAAAAGCGAAAATAACTTCTTAGCTGCAGGACTTCACTCATCACAGTGGCTCTGAGCTGTCTGTGTACTCCCATTTACACCCACCCTGATTTCCCCACAGAAATCTTTGTGTGGATGAGTGCATTCAGGGCTGTTCCAAATCCCATCAGTCAGTCAGAGACTTTCAATTGCCTGTAGTGGTCTTTTGGATCAGTGATGTGATCATTAATAACAAGTCAGAAATGGCCACTCCAGCGTCTGGTTACCCCAAAAGACTTCTTACAACATTTTTCTGCTGCAGCAAGCCTAACCAGTGACTGTTCTGCTTTTATCTGTACCACTGAGCATAATAGGTCTGCATGAGGAGTGTGAAAAAAGCAGTAAGGAAAATGTCTTCTGCTTTTCTGTCTTCCAAGGAACTCCTTTATTTAAGTATGCCTGCATCACTGTCAGTTGAATGCTAGATGCCTTGGTAATGAATTAGAATTCAGCATCCCCTGAGTATTCTGCACTGAATAGTTTTAAAAAAAAATAATTTTAAAAGAATGACAGATTGAGAGCAAAAGCAGTCCCAGAAGTTTTGTATCCACTTTACGTGGGACTCAAATCCAGGGTGTCCAGCTGGTTCAGAGAGAGCTTGCAATGATTTTCATCCTTGCAGTTCCTGGCTCCTTGGGAACATGTTATTAAACAATCTACTGTTGCATGGGTACTTTAGTAAATGTGTGTGCTACCCTATACCTGCAAAGGCAGCAAAGGTAAAAAATTTCAGATGGAATCTGGAGTATTAGCGTTCGCTAATACAGTGAACCAGAGCACTCTACAAATACGTTTCAGTGGGGTCAGCAATCCACGAAAGGTGGCAGAAAGCAGACCAATTGTTAATGGCAAGCAGCATGACCAGTGAAGTGCTGGGAACAGTCCACAAAATCTGTAGACAGGTATCTGTGAGAGGCGACACTAACCAGTTTTTTTTGAGGGGGAAGACTTGGTGACTGTTGGGAATTTTTGGATCCCCAGCCTGACGCTGATACAAGACAATACAAACCAGCTGACGAGCAGCATCTTGCTTACTTCTGGTTTCTGCTGGGTTTCTATGGGGAAATCTGGTAAACACAATCTAGCCAACCTCCTATGAAAGGCAGCAGTAAAAAAAGCAGTTAATGGTTAATCCCTTTGACCATTTACATCTATTTTTATTTCTAGTGCTGTGATCTTAGAAATTTTAATGAAATCACGCAGTGCAAAACTGCTCCTCTGCAGCTGTCTCAGGACCTGGGATACTACCACAACCTCTTGAGACACATTTTGCTATACAAAGTAAAAGACTCCTACACAAGAGGAAAGTCTGAATCCAGTGTCATTACTCTGTGCACATAAGCAGGGAAAGAATAAGAGTGTCATAGTCTGGCTCTACAGGCTGCAGCAGTGATCTGCTGGTTTCCAAATCAAGGGAGTTCAGAGGCCAAGCTGGAGCATGCCGGACTTGCACCAACCCACGTGCCCAGCTTCCCCCTTATAGAAACTAGGCATGAAAGAGGGACAAGGTGTCATTTTAGTTTGGAGTCTGGACATGACCCTGGCAGACTTCTAAAGCTGGGATCTGGCCAGAAACTCGCCTCCACAGTGTAGATAACATCACTTATTGCAGCACTTTATTATATGGATTGTAAAGGTGCACATACAGGGCAGTTAGTATTTTAGCTGACACTAAAAATGCATAGCTCGGTTTGCTCCATGTTCACTAGCTTGTGTGCTGACGCTGATAGAGTCATTTAGTAGATTATGGCAACTTCCTGTGTGACTTTTTGATTTACTACATATTCCTCATTCAAATTCCTACTGGGAAAGGAGCCCTCTCAGAGTATCAGATTTAAATCTGTCTGCTTGTGATGACAGAAGTTTCATACTTCTGTATTGGTATTCCTTCCTAAGAGAAACACACTAACCTTTATTTGACTACAGCTCAGGTGCAGTAGATTCCTCAAGCAATAGTTTAAACCATTTGAAAGGGAAGTGTAGGCTATATAAAATGTGTAGAGAAGATGAGAGACATCTGAGCTTGTAAGGTACATGTTTCATGAGCAAGATGCCTTTTCAAGGTGCAGCACACAGAGTAGGATGGGGGCATAAGCTCTGTGTCCTACAGGGACCATGCTGGAATTGGGGATGAGAACCTTGTTTCTCCTATAAACTGCTATGTTTCCAATTGTGTTATTTTTCAGCAACAGTGTGTTCCCACAGAAAGCAAACCTACTCATTAATAAATACCTACCCAAATGCATTTTTTTAAAACAGTTCTGAAGTGTGAGCAGCTCTAAGCACAATAAATGGTGCTTTCCATAGTTAACTGGTGGAGTTTTCTTCAGATGAGTGGCCATACCTCACAGACACTGTGGATTTACTTAGTATGGGACTTAAAAGGGAGATTTGCAAAGGTATAAAGGAGCAGCAAGTGTCTAGTTTCTGTCACCAGATGAAGCTACTCATTTAACTAACCTGTGTGCTCTTGTACATCCATTTCATTTGTGTTCATATGACTGATCCTCTGTGTTGGTGTGGTAATGCCAGTCAATCAAGCATTGAGTTAGTTAATTACATGTCTCTTACCTTGCTATGCATAAGGGTCTATTTGGTATTCATATGATACTCAGGAAGGTTTTTAATTAGACTAAGCCACCTCTGCGTTTGAGCTGTGACAGTCTGAATCTGTTTGATCAAGAGAATGAGCAAAATAGGCCTGAGGTGACCAGTGCTTTGAGTGGCTCCACCCTGATTTGTTTGTGTTTTGAACTTGGTGGTTCATAGCGCACTGAGCAGACACCAAGTACTTTCAGGGAATTATTCATGCAACAGACACTTTATACCTCTGCCCCAAGGGATGGTCAGTTTAAACTGTGCCAGCCACATTATGTAGCCAAGAGAATGTTAATGGGGCTGAAGTCAAGTCGCATGCCAAAACAAATAAATAAAATGAATCAATCATAGAATCATAGAATAGTTTAGGTTGGAAAGAACCTTAAAGATCATCTACTTCCAACCCCTCTGCCATGGGCAGGGACACCTCCCACTGGGCCGGGTTGCTCGAAGCCTCATCCAACCTGGTCTTGAACACCTCTAGGGATGTGGCATCTACAACTTCTCTGGGCAACCTGTTCCAGTGCCTTGCCACCCTCATAGTGAAAAATTTCTTCCTGATCTCTAATCTAAATCCATCCTCCTTTAGTTTGAAGCCATTCCCCCGTGCCCTGTCACTCCATGCCCTTTCAAAAAGTCCCTCTCCATCTTTCTTGTAGGCCCCCTTTAAGTACTGGAAGGCTGGAATAAGGTGTCCCCAGAGCCTTCTCTTCTCCAGGCTGAACAACCGCAACTCTCTCAGCCTGTCTTCAGAGGAGAGGTGCTCCAGCCCTCTGATCATCTTTGTGGCCTTCCTCTGGACCCGGTCTAGCAGGTCCATGTCCTGTGTGAAAATATTGTTTGAAGAGTCGTATTAACTTATCAGTACATGCAAAGTGAACCTTGATTTAAAATCTCAATTGCAGCTGGGTAGACCCTGTACAAGCTGACACCATGCTGCATTGGCCCCAGGACAGCAAATTCCTTCAGCAACCTGTGCAACTTCCCCACTTCCTCCTCTCAGAAGCTGGCCTGGGGAAAATGCCCTCATTTCTCTTCACTGCGAGCTACTTTGGCCGGCAGTTCTAGCATTGGTTATTGCTCCGAGATGCTAAGAGTGTTTTCTTAACACAGCATAAGCAGGCAATTAGACTACTTGATCTGGAGATCTGTACTGCGACTCTAATTTCCCCGTATCTTTTTGAAAGCAGAGGAGGAAGTTTAGTATAAGAGAGGGTTAGGTTTGTATTTCTGTGTACATACAATTGATGTGGGTTTAGTATGCTATTAATAAGTGCCAGAGTGTTTTGTCTAGCATTAAGAAAGCAACCAAAGAAAAAAAAAAGCCAACTGCATTAACATGCAGTGTGTGTAGGTGAGCAAGAGATCTGATTACTTTTCTCCTCTATTTCTGGATGAAAATGTGGGTATAATGGAAATAAAATGACTTGCTAATGACTTTGGTAATGCAGTGTCTCTTAGAAGGGTATTTAGACAGGGGTATGACATAGTTGAGAAACAACTCAAATTGTGGCTTTTGGCATTTACTGCTCCATTTTAGCCACTAGCTTCCGTTTCTGTAGTTACAAATTGCCAGAGCAATAACTGCAGCCTCAGTTTAGCTCACAGCGAGCGCCCGGGCTGAGATACAGGAGTCCATGGCAAAACTCCCTTTGGCTTCAGCAGGGCTCTAATTTCTCCTTCAGTATATAGTTCCTGGAATCGCTGAATGGCCTGTAAAACGTTTTTAAGCTTTTAAATGCAAAACAAGACATAATTAAGACTAGGCTGAGGCCTGACTCTTAAAATGTGTGTGCACACTGAGCATATGAATAACTAAGTAGGTAGCAGGGCAAATATAAAGCCCGCAAGGGCACAATTACTAATTGTGTTGTTATATGCTGGTTTTCTACCTTCACATGAGATACTTAGACTGTAAGAACAGGTCTGGCATCTGTTAGCTTTCTCTTAAACCTTTCAGAAACACACGTGCATTTCTTACACTTACTGAACCTACCAATCTGTTTTCAACTCAGCAATATCATTGCCAAAGCTTTTTTGTGACTCCAAAGAATGTCTGTTTTGAGTGCCTTGAGCAAGTGAGATGTGGATTAGATTTGACTGCGGTCTTGTTAAGGGTCGAGAGTGAAACAGCAGCTGCGGAAGGTAGTATTGTTCTCTGCCAGGGTTGAAATTAAGGAAAGCCTTGCACAAGATGATGAAAGTTTTCATTATAAGTACAGGTTTATGTTACAGATTTCTAACACCTCTGGGGATTTCTTTCAAGAGATTGCTAACGGGAAGACCCTTTACAAAAGATCAGCTGTTTAGATTCACTCCTGCACTAGCACAAAACTTTCTTTTAGCATGCTAACACCTTCATTGAGTGCAACCACTTTTTACAGGAAGTCCATTAGCTCTCACTGGATTCTTTTCAGTGGATGGTTGTCCTTCTCCCATGTTGCTTTCTGCAGGCTAGCCTGCCTATTCCTTCACTAGTGAAAAAATATTTTGATATGCAGTATGGAGTGCATAGACCGATCGTTATTTTTGCCAGTGTGCTACTCATGCTGTGGATGTTTTCCAGTAAATGAGGCAGGAGGCTGTCAGCAGAGGTCAAAGGCTGAGCAGAAAAACAGGCTGAATGTCAGGGAGAGAAGGGCCATGCTTTTGGTCATGTCTGTGCCTCTGAACTCTTGCAGAAAGGATGGGACAAGAAGCCGTGCACACTAGTGGGTACTACTTATGTAGGCAACAGGAACAGCAGCTGTTGCATAGTATAAAAATGGCCCCTGGTGTATCTGGACAACCTTCCATGCAGAAGTATGTGCTAGCCTATTATTTTTCTCTAGTATTAGCCTATTCTTATAGCCTTATATTATCCTAATGCCTATATAATCTGAATACTAGCATATTCTTATGCTCTAGCATCAGAGGCAGAAGGAGAAAGGGTCTCATGTTTTTGTTGCTGTTGCAAATGTTTAGCAGTGTTAAAGATACATATTAAAACACTTCTCTCTTACAGTTGTGTGTCTGACACAAGCATCTGCACTATCCGTGGAATAAATATGCAGAGCAAGGCAGCATCTACTTGGTTTGGAAAAAAAAGCAGAGGTAAGGCAGTCCACATCTTTTGCAGAAGTCAGTGAGTGACTTAGCCGTATTACAAGCTTCTCCATTGTTCTCTTTCCTTCTCCAAAAGTTCTCTGTGGTTTCAGCTCTGGGGTCTCTCATTCAGCTATAGTGCATTGTCTGTAAAGTCTCCTATTAGTATGGATTTTTAGCACTATAGTGATCACCCTGGAGGATGAAATTAAATGTAAATGATGACAGAGTGCTGAAACTCAGCAGAATTACAGTTTCAATTACCCAACTACAAACATGGATCAGAGACATATTCCTAAACTCTCAGTTCCGTCTGGGTCTCAAATGACTTCAAACTCACATACAATTTCCTTGTTCAGTTGAAACCTGTCTTATTTCTGCTCATGGTCCATTTATTTTCCTGGGACAGCTATTAAAGATGTTTAGTCTGGGAGGCACTAAGAATTGCTTTAGAAACATGAGCTAATATCACTGTTGGGAAATGATCTTCTGCCATCTCATACTCTGCGTCTCCAAATGACGTCTGGTGCAAGTCCAGAGGCTGAAATTAGAAGGTATGCTGCAGCTGCTTAAATAACCCAAATTCATTTTGGATGGTTTCTCTAGGAGTATAAAACTGTCTCTCACTATGTGCATGATGAGCCAGCCTCTTCTGAGACCTCCAGGCACTGCTAGATCATAATCTTATAACAATAGATATGCAATATAATAAGAATTGTTATTATAAATGTTGACCTAACAGTATGAGTGAATATATCAACTCTGGCAAGTATATCCAGATCTGAGATAACTTGTTCTGTTTTGTATTGTATTTATGACACCATGTGGCTAGGCTGAAATGGATGGGTATTACAGAGTTTGGTCCATGCCAAAAAATAAGCAAACAATAAAACAAAGTATAGATTCGAATACTCTTGTGGTGAGGCTAGTATAAATACTGAGTCAGGAAGATAAGCATATCAAAACATCAAGTTTTAGTGACAGAAAAGTAGTTCTTTAGAGCAAAGACTTTGAAGTAATTCTCCAGCTTACATCTCCCAGTCAAAAGCATGAGCCTGCCAATTATATATGAAATATCCCACCAGGTTGCACAAATTCTTGTAGCGTGACCAGGCTGAAAGTCAAAGATAGCGTCAGATGTTGGCTGCAGCCTTTCAGCAAGTGCCACATTATAAGTAACCACATAGCTCAAGCTATTAGACTTTAAGGTAAAGTGAGGATGTCCTGGGTTCATGCTATTATTTCATGTTGCTAAGAATTTTAGGGAATATGTGGTACAGTTGAATGGAGTTTCAGCTCTTTCTGGTATGCTGCTCATTACAGAAATGGGGATTAACAGAGAAAGAATGTATCAGGCTAGTTAGAAATTACTGAAGGAGTTATGAACGGTGCGCCAGAACTTCAGTAGGCACAAATTGGCACAGCTCAGTTCAACTCTGTGGACTATGCCTATTTTAAATTTGCTGAGATTCCATCTCATTATATAGAAACCTGCCTCCATTTATAGATCATAGCAAGAAAAGGTTAAAATTTAAGATCACAGAAGTAAAGCATTAGTAGATAATACTACCTTTTTCCTTTTTTTTTTCCCCCAAGTATCAAAGTCAAAATGACCTTTAAAGATGATATGGTGTTTGGAGTGCTAGAAATTTATATGTTGTTGCAGAATAAATCAAATACATTATTAGGAAGATAACACAGCTATATTTCTTTTTATTACAATTTTATTTTTAACTACACTTTTACAAGAGACATCATAAAAAGTTAATATGTCTGAGGATTAAAAAAAAAAACACCAACAAGAAAAATCTATCCAGCTACAAGCTCTTAGGCATATATTCATGACCGTGTTCTTGCCGTGTTCCAGACACAGTCCAGATTTTCCCTGCTGGCTTTTTCTCTCCAGACATCTCAGTTCAAACTCCAATTTAAATGCTACACAGGAAGCTATAAAAAGGTAAAAATTTGGGCCTTCTTTCTGCAAAGAAGGGAGCTGCGCTGGAGGTTTGCTGGTGCCCAACAGCAAAGGTATAGCTGTTGTGATATTATATTTAAAATATAGATATAATATATATATAATATAGCTATTTTGTGATAAACGCATCCCTTGCCTTTTGATCTGGCTGAGTGAGAAATGATCTGGATTTTGCCAGGAGGGCTTTGTGGCCCAAGTGTTGTCCCACCAGCATTTCTGCTGGAGTGGCTGAGGGAGGCAGCGGCGGGAGATGTGAGCAACAGCAGCCAAACATTTCCACCGCCTGTTTCCATCGCTGTGTCTTCCGAACGCGGCGCCGGGGGCACTCCGGTTTTAAGGCTTGTTTTATTGGTACAAGCAGCAACCGCGCACAAAGCAGGTGCACCACGCATGCTGCTGAGGGGATCAGAAAAGAGTCAAGTTTTGAAGAAAAAAAAAGAAAAAAATAAGAGGGAGAGTTTTGTTGAGCTGTAAGCTCTTTTGCGAGTTTATGCACCGCTACGGCTTTTGAGAAGTAAAGCTGACAGGCTGATATGGTCCTGATGTTTTGATGTATTTTCTGATAGAATTCAATAACAAAAAGGCCCAGACACACACGGGCAGATTCATTTTTCCCTTGAACTGGAATAAATCAGGAGCAGCGGCGTTACATCAAAGCCACGCCGGTGTAAGCAGCATTGAAACGAGGTTCATTTAGCAGTACGATGCTATGAAAGATGTTATTTTGCATAACTCTCCTCACAGAAATGAACCTATCCTCCCCCCCCCCCCCCTTTTTTTTTTTCCCTGCCACAGGAGAAGCTGTTTGTGATTCTTGGCTAAAGACTTCCTATTTTCATACTCTGTTGTCTGCTGCTTATGATTTTAACCCTTCAGGCTGAAATCCTCTGTGCCAGGCTGAAATCCTCTGTCTCGGGCTTAATATTTTTGTAAGGAAAGCTGCAGGTGAAGGTGAGTCAGCCATTTCTCGGAATGCAATTTGGAGGAAACATATTGTTTTGCCCCTGTTAGAAAACAAAACAGCCTCCCCCTTCTCCCCAACTCTTTGATTTAAAAAAAAAATAATCAAAATGCCTGGTGGCACAAGTAAGCCCAAACAGCCCTGAGTGGCCCCACCTGGGGCCTTCCCACCCCTGCTCATGGCTGACGGGCTCTATTTCAGCTTAGATAGGGCTGTTGTCTCCCTCTTCTGAGGTGTGCTGTGGGTGGGCCCGTGCCTGTCCTGTCCTGTCCTGTCCTGTCCTGTCCTGTCCTGTCCTGTCCTGTCCTGTCCTGCTGCTTGGGGGACTCTGGTCTCTGCCTGCCGCCTCCTCTCCTGCTCCGGGGCCGGGCTCATCCCCTCGCTGTGTCTGAGGCCACCGACGCAGCCCCCCCCCACCTGCCTGGTACTGCTCAGGTACGGTGGGATGGAGTGCCCTGGCTTGTGGGCTCTGTGGGTCACAACAGTGAGCACCGTGTTTTCTTGCCCCCTCTACAATGGGTGTGGGGGTGTGCGTGCGTGTGCTAAGATGATGGCTGCAAGGTTAAGCTTTTAAGAACTAGATGATCTTCAAGGTCACTTCCAACCTAAACCATCCTATGATTCTATGATATGTCCCCATTGCCCAGTGAAGTGGTTGAGTTGCCATCCCTGGAGGTATTTAAAAGACATGTAGATGTGGTGCTGAGGGACTTGGTTTAGTGGTAACTCGTAGTGCTAGGTTAATGGCTGGACTTGGTGATCTTAAAGGTCTCTTCCAACCTAGACGATTCTATGATTCTAAGAGCTATGAGATGCTGTTCTCAGCCTCTGTGAATATTAATCGTTTGGCTAGTAATTCTTTTCTACAGACCTTGTTTACCTTGTAGCTACTCTTTCAATATTTTCTTTCAGTCAGGCCCATGTGTGGCTGTGGCCCTGTGTTCAGGGCACCCCGCCCAAACCCCACTCCCAGTGCGTAATGGCTGCTTCTGCCTGGGGGCCTGTCGAGGGTTTTCAGGGTCATGTCTAAATGCTTGTGCGTATGAACCGGTTAGTGCTTGCAAGGGCCTGGAGAGGCGAGGGAGTGCCTTCACCCTAATCTGGAGAATGGAGGCCTGAAAGGCTGTGTTGATTTTTGAAATGTTGTACTATGTCTTTCTAAATACCTGCTAAGGTGGGATATCAAGCCTGAAACACTAGATGGAGTTTTTGGTTAGTGTACTTTATAGAAATGTATCAAACTGCTTATTATTATTACTATAATATCAGTCCTGGGTGATCATGGGTTCTGCAAATCTGGTGCTGTGTGTCTTAAAACAGCTACACAGAATACAGTGTTCATACAAATACTGACCACTAGCTAATTCTTTGAGCAACGTGCCCAGCATCACACAGACATGATTTGGCATGTGAAAGTAGGTGTAAATGTTGTCCAGTCCTCTCGATAGGTGAATTCAGTTTTCACAGGTCTGTGGTTTCCTGACAAGACACCTGTTGAGGCTTGGTATAGCAAGTACCCCCAAATGTTGGGTGCATGTTTCCTTTAGAGAGCCTCTTGACCAAAGTTGTTGTCCTCTTACTTATTTAGTTACTTAAAATCTTCTTAAGTTGGGGAACAGTTAATCTCGTCCTGTAAGCATCCTGCTTATAAGCCTGTCCTTTTTGTGGTTGTAGAGGAAAAAAGAAATTTAGATGAACAGAGAAATGTGCAGTTCTAGTTTTCACGTTAATCTTTCACATCTAATCTTTCTGAAAGGCATCCAAAGCCATAGGGTTGTTTTTTTTTTTTTTTTTTTTGAGTACTGGAATTTCAAATATGCACTTTATGTTCAAGTTCTCCAAGTGATTTATATCCTGTGCTCTTGATTGCAGTGGGATCCCTGTGCATATGTATATAATGGAAGGTATATTTCATACTTTGTTTGTAAAACATGAATGTAGCTTTTGGGCCCAAATATTCACTGGTTAGAGCTGTAAAAAATAACTTTTAATTTTTCCTTTTCCGGCTCTGGGACTCTTTCTTAGATGAGAAGTGATTTCTGTGAACAGAGATTGCATTTAATCTACTACCCTCAAGTGATAGGTAGTAAAAACTAGTACCACATGCATACATCCTTATTGAACTATTTGAGAAAAACTTGCATATTTCTTGGCCTTTTTATAGCTATCTTCTTCCTGTTGTTCAGTAAGAATACTTGGGGTTTTTTGAGTATTCTAAGATAAATCATTATATTGGCTGGATGAACAAGCAACAGGGCCTTAATTAAAGAATGAATTGTGTAGAATGAAATTTGTACAGAAAATATATTCCTTTTGATCACTGAAACTATTTAATATCTGAGCTGTAATAAACTCTGTATTTTTCACTTGAATGCTGCATCCTATTACTGTTTGATAAAAACAGCGGTAACCACCGTTTCTTCACAGTATGTTTTCATAAGGGATAAAATTTATGCATTACTGGAATAATATTACAAGTAGGAAATTTATTGAGTTGTCAGTACAATAAGCATACTGAGCATAAAGTCTGAGGCTTTTGGCAATTATGTATGAAATTAATGTGGCAAAACTCAATGCAAGACCTTATTGAAGTTTAAGGTGATAGTTATCTTAAATACAGTTGATTGCAGTCACTGTCATTTTCTTATGGATTTCTCCCACACACTCCCTAGCACAATGCCCAGGTGCTGAGGCTAGGATGGCTGATATGCCACATGGAGGATAGGGGATGCCAGCCTTTGAGCCCTCATTACACCTTTTGGGTTCCTCTTCATTAGTGAAGACAACTGCTTTTTGCACAGGTCTCATAGCTTTTTAGAGCCAGCAGTTGCATGGTATTAAGCAGCTTGTCACAGAATTTCAAGATGAGACAGACCTTGTGGAGAAGCTGTATCGGAGCTGCATTTTCTTTTTTACTGCTTTATGACTATGAGGCCTTCAGTTTAAGGATAGCTGCAGCCTTGCTGCAGGTGTAAACATCTATAACAAAGATGGAGGGGAAAAAGCGGGTTATGTGCATGGTTAATTTGGGGCAGATGCTTGCTTCAATCAAGACATGCATATATATACACACACAGATTCATGGTCTGGTATCTCCAGCAACACAAAGTGTATTACAGTGTGTCAGGTACCCAGATTGAACCTTGTTATGCTGGATGTCCAGTATAAAACTGTACCCTCATCCAACATCCTGACAATCTAACAAGAGTGTTGGGAAAAGAATAACAGGTAACTAAACATGGAAAACTGCAGTGTGCGGGGGGGTGTGTGAGAACTAGTTCTCATATCTCCCACCAAATCCACACTTCTGGTGGCTTCAGGCAGAATGTACGTATCCCACATTGCTCCAGAGCAAATCAAGTGAACAAGCAAGTAGGGCAGCTGCCCCAACACATTTGCAAGCCAACCTTTGTTTCAGGCTGATCTCTTGAAAAGCTAATGTTTGCAAAGTGCTGTAATCCGCAAGATGTGGATGCACTGTAGAACAGAAAATATTAATATTATTGATTTGAAGTAATAAAGTATCTTTTTGCATTCCTG
>NW_009646939.1:4485095-4582122 GCF_000708025.1 Charadrius vociferus
ATTCCTGCTCTTTCAGGAGATATTCCTGAGGGACTGGATGACAGGGCCCTTATTAAACTGGCAGCATGCATTTTTAGAAGAGAAATTACATATTTGATTCTAGCATTTGTCTAAAGAAAACAGAAATCTCTGAGAGGTCCTCAGAGATGGAAGAAGAAAGGGGAGGTCACTGGTGTTATTACAGATGGGCCATTCATATTAAATGGAATAAAAAAGAATGGCAGTTATCATTGCAATTCTGTCTAACATGAGTTTCCTTTAGAGAAAATGATGTGGCTTGACACAATGTAACCTGACATAATGCGATGTGATGTTATAAATGAGAGGTACCATGGGTGGTTGTAATGTATAATTTGACACACTACCTGTGCTATGCATGAGCTGGCAGACAGTGTACTGTGGTTCACTGAGTACCCAAATTGCTTTCAAAAGGCAAGCTTACCATGTCATGACGCACAAAAGTAAGCTAGCAGTTGTTTGACGGTTCAGTCATAGGCTAAGCAACTGTAGGCAGACAGAAACACTTTTGAGTTTCAGGCCAATGCATAGGCACAGGTCCTGAAATAAGGAGTCATAAAATACAAATTGGTGTGTGGAAAAGATCTCTTGCTAATATAGTAGTGTGGCTTTTGTTTTCTGCCATGAGCTTGGAGAGAACCAAGCTGGTCTGAACACTCCAAAACTGCTCAGCTAGGTGGGATATGATGAAGCGTGAAGATTAAATTAGAATCAGTGAGCCCAAGCCCTGACTCTGGTGGTTCCGGCAGTCTCCAGTTCAATAAGACCGTGTTGTTGAAAGTTCATGAATTTTCTGGTAAATACTGCCTTTTGATCAGGAGAAGGATGGGAGCAGTCAAGGGTGCACTAATATGTGCTTTTACTGCCAGCATCAGCATTGCTGAGAATGAAAACAATTCTTTATCATTTAAAAAAATAAGCTCAAGAGAGAGATTCTCTATAGGTATGAATGGGAAAAGAAAGGAGACAAAAAAAAAAAATAATCTGCATTCTATGACTCCCTTCTTTTCTGCTTCTGGCAAAAGGAGAGCTCAGCTCGATCAGAGAGAAGGAATTTCCAATATTGTCTTTAGCATATGAAGAATTTTTTTTCTATCTTAAAGTAGGAATTATTTTGATATAAAGATTATGTAGACTTTCTAACCAAGCACAAAATCAGTTAACACTTTCTCCAAAAGCAAAGACTGTTGCTGATGTTATATGAACCAAATAGTTTCAACTAATGAGCAGGAAACACAGTGTGGTTGTAAGAAGAAGAGGGAACGTGCAAAGAATTGTGTTACAAGATGAAATGGACAGGGGAGCATCACCTCTAAGGTGCATGAAGGAGTTCTTCTGTAGTGTTCAGCATTGATAGGGCTCCAAACCGGGTCCAGTTCTGGGGCTAATGATTGCTTGGCTATCGTAACTTAATATAAGACTTTGAATAGGCAGACAGTCCTCCAACATCTGGAATAACAATGGATTGAGATCATCTTTGTAGAAAAATCTGAGACAGTCCAAGTATGCTAGCATTCTCTGTGTACTTACATAGAGAGACAGTCTGGGTCCATCTGGGTTTATTAGCTCTGATTTAGGGATGGCCCTGGTCATTTCAGTCCATCTCTGTCTGGTGCTCCCTGGTGCCCTAGGTTTTGGGCATAGGGCTGGAGGAAGAAAAATAGTATTTGCCATCTGTTACAGCATTAGGTCAAATGGGCCCTAAAGAAATACCAACTGAGGTACAAAGACACTTGTTCTGAGGGAAGGCATTTTGGGTTGTAAATGTTGTTGCATTTTAGCCAATTGTGAGCAAAGTCTTTCATGGACTTCCTGCAGTTCTAACACTGTGGGATTGAGTCGTATCCACAAGGTTAATTAGCACAGGCTCTGTGGTATGAGAGGGGCTTGTGGTTTTAGGCCCATCTTTGTCCTGGGTATTGTGCAAGGGCATTGCACAGCACTAATCAAAAGTGATCATTCTCAGCTTAAAGCAAGAGAACACTCTGTAAATTTAAAGATAACTTTTCTCGAAGGAGTTTGGGGGACCTCACGTACCTGTGATATCTGCATTGTCAGGAAAAAAAATGGTTGGCATCTAGACTTTCAAGTAGTCCTGCTGTAAAGTGTTTCCACTCTACCCTTCCCAGTCTTCATCTAACAGCAGGCGCAAACTTGTGCAGCAGCTGTGTGGTGTCTTCTGCAGTCTTCACGCCCTCCGGAGGATGATGAATGACACAGGAGATATCCACAGTTTCACAAACCTGGATTTCCTTCCTAGATGCTAGGAAGGAGAATGACATGAACCTTTTGACTTTTCTCTTAGTACGTGATCAGAACAAGGCAGGGCATTCCCACCAGCCCCACACCAGGAGCTGAGTCCCACATTGTAGATGTAGTCATAGAGGGATTTCTGAGCTGGCCACAGTCTTTGCATTACTGGATCTTTCTTTAGCTCATGTAGACCACAAGGACCTCTGGTTAATTTGCTGTGCCAGTATCCATGCAGGGTTTCTATGCTGTATTACATAAAAGCTAATTATTATTGTTACACAAAGTACATAAGTGATTTTTTGCTGCCTCTGTGCAAAGCATTTAAGAAAAAAATCCACAAATATCTCCCTCTGCTTGCTTTGTCAGAAATGTGTCTGGATAGTCTATAAATGTAGTTTGAGTCACATACACATTTTTCTGGTTCTCTGGAGAATAAATGCATTGTTTTAAAAGTTGTAATTATGAAGCTGCGTTATTAAATAAAACAGTAATTATTTCAATACAAATATTTGCAAAGCCAAGAAGCATAAAAGAAATTAAAATGTTCTTTTCCTCCCTGCCTTGTCCAGTGCTGAGTGACTGGATTTCTGCCCATCCTGCAATGATATGCATTCATCACACATACCACAGCAGAGGCTTCTCCGCAGGCACAGATACGGCAAACCAGAAACAATCTGTGACCAAATTTTTGATGGGTGCAAACTGTCACAGTTCTGTGGGTTTAGTGGCCAATTTAAATGCTCTCAGTTTTTTTTTTGACCCTGGGTTCGTGAAAGTAATTGGGTCTGATGAGACAGATAATTTTCAACACCCTTCTCCCTCTCACCCCTGTTTTTTAGCTCTAGAGAGACTAGGGATGAGGTGTATTTCATGTCTGAAGCAAATGGCTGAAGCTGTTTTCTAACTCAGTTGTTGCTTAAGCTACACCTGGCATAGCACCTTCCATTGTTTCCACTTTGATCCAGTCTCTTTCTTGCTTCTGACTCTGTTAACCTTTGGCAAAACCAGAAACAAGTAGGATCTAGTGCATTTGCCCAACTGGCTGCTATGTTGCAGAACTGCTGCTGTGCAGGAGAGGCCACACGTGCAGGCATGGCTCCTGCAGAGCTGAGCACTTTGCCAAAGATACATCAGACGATCTGGACAGAGATTGGCCGTGCCATGGAGATAAAAAATCATGGCAGAGTCAGAAGAAAAGCTTTTGTTTTGAAACAGAAAACCTAGTTGTGTCCCAGAGCAGACTCTATTAGCTCCTATAGAGGAGGAAAAGCAGATAAAGTGCTGGTGTGTTTTGAAAAAAAAAAAAAAAAAAAAAAGAAAAAAATCCAACAAACAGACAGAAATCCACTAAAAGTCAAACAACAACAACAGAAAAAACAACCCAAAGTGCTTCTGCTAAGCTTACGGATACCTGTTGAACATTTGTGCAGACTAAGTAGAGCTCTGGGTCATCTCTTCGTGTGCCTATTCTTTTAAGACTTTCCAGCTGCTGCTCTTGAGTTTGAGATGAAGACAGGTATCTGTGTGGTGATGTCTTTTTTTTTTTTTTTTTTAGACTTGACCTTGAATTCACTATCTGAATTTTGAATGTTGCAAAGCTCCCTAGCTATTGATACTCCTGGCCCAAGAAAGCTGCCTGGGAACATGGAGAGCGTATCTTCTCAGCCAGAACCTGCTGGAGTTTGAATAGGGCTGGGTATCTGTGGTGCTGCTCAGACCAGATGGGTTGGGACTCTGCCTCTGTTTCCATAGAAACTGTTCTTCCTCCAAAGCTAAGATAAAGGTCCTTGGAGTGTGCAGGCATCCTCACCTCCAGGTAACACCCAGCAGAATTTGTCTGACAAAGGGTAAACACACTCAGTACTAGAATTGTGGGAAGACATACAAACATCGCTTGTGAAATCAGGTCAAAATGAGCAAATGGTTTTGGCGAGGAGAAAAGATGCACGTATTAGAAATGTTAAAGTGATTAATTTTTTAAAGCTGAATTACTTCATTTCCCTGTTAGTGTTGTGTTTTGCTGTGTTTGTTTTTTTTTTTTTTAAAGTTCTCCTAAGCTTTTTGTTTCAAAATAGGTTTCAGCTTTTTAAAAAGCTTAACCTAGGTAAAGTGAGAAAAGTGATAAGCAAAACAGTCATATAACCCCTCAAAACCCCGAACATTTCACATCTATTGTAACTTTTCACTTTGATCGCAAATGGGTGTTTTCCGTTTCACTCAATATCCCTTCCCCTGCCTGCTACTCCTGCTACAAATCATATGTATCAAAACTGAAACAGTATTTTTTTTCTGCACATTTCCCATTTGGCCAAAACAGTTCTTGCTCAGCCATACTCTGTGATGTCTGCTGTGCTGCTGGTCCTATGGAGGATGTAATAGCCCGTTACTGTCTCAGGCAGTCCTGCCTTCTGTCACTGTTAACTAGCAGGACACATGAATGCTGTCAAATACCATGGCTTCATCCCCTTCCTTCACTGCAGGAAAACTTAGAACTCTTGCATTAAATCTCTCAAGCTCTTTTACTGGCCGTTAAATGTGAAAGAGGTTTTAGTGCATGGTTTTGAGAAATCTTGGTGGGTGGAAAATACTGGTTTTATTCCTCCAATTACAGAGGGGAGGAGAATATAGATTTTAAGCATCTAAAGCTTAAAAAAAAATACTTGAGGAGATCTCTTAGTTAAAGCGGGGAGGTTCTTAAAAAAAGAAAAAAAAAAGTGCAAAGAGAGTGCCCTCTCACTTTAATTTCTGTTACTGTGGGTTGTGTGTGACCTTGATAGAAGTTTATCTGATTTTTCAGAGACAGTGAGCACCTACGGTGACTGAGTTCGGGTACCTTTCCACTTGTTTGCCATGATGGCAAATCAAGACCCTAGATATTTAGAACAAGAATCATCTGCAATTGAAAGCTGCCTGAAAACACTGGCCTTTGAGTTGAATACTAGGTACAGAACCAATGCAGCGCTTGCCTCAGAGAACTACCACAAAGCCAGCATGTTGAGCATGTTTTTACTCTTACAGTGTAAAACATTAAGAGAAGGGACAAGAGTTGACACAGAAAGGGAAGGGAGAAAGGTGAAAAGAGAGCATCTGACATTCGTTTAGTGGCTAGCCCAGCCCAAACCACAACAGTCGTTACTCCATTCTGTGAAGGAGGTAGCAATTGCTTTCTGCTGTCCAACAGGAAAACATGAAAGAGGAAAATCAAGCAGAATACTGAAGTGAAAATTTTTACAATGTGATTTTTCTGTATGTCCATTTGATAACAGGTCCTGATGTTAACATTTTAGTAACAATAAGATTTAGAAGCTCTAAAACAAGAGGGTTAAGGAAAGTTGAACTTTTGTCTTATGCTGTCCTTGATTTTGATATATTGTAGTAGGGGAGAGAAGTAATATTGTGTTTTGTAGTAATGAGAGTAATTTTGTATATTGTTCTTCAGAAAGATTAAAAAAATAGCAATGTAATTGAATGAGTTACCCTTTTTAAAAGTTCAGGCTGATGTTATCTATTGTGACTTGTATATTCTGACAGAGAAGCAAAAGACACTGAAAGCTTATTCTTTGTCTTGCTGTTACCTGTACAGCTTCTTTATTTCAGATGTTACTAGTGGGCACTTTTATGGTGTTCCCAGCCCTACCCTACAAAATGCTCTACAGTATTAAAACTAACAGATGTTACCTGCTCCAGATACCTTTTTGTATTTCTATTACTTTCATACTGCACCATTTTCTTCCTCTCCTCGTAATTTGCCAAAATGGAGAACAGGATTGAGCTCCCATGGAAGTGAATAGTCAGATTCAGTCCTGAGCATGTACCATTAGCAGTCTGACAAGAAGTCAGCTGGGGAAGAGGAATGGCAGCAGAGGTTCAGCTTCTTTTTTAATGAACAGAGAAGCTTGGTCATATATGCAGGGTTTAACGGCAGTGTGTGTGTATGGAGAGGACTCTGCTGCACAATTGCTGTAGCAATTGGGTTTTCTTCACATGTGGGTGTAAAGGGCACAGGATAGAAAGAATTCAGAAATACTCAACAACTTATGTTAAAAAGCTCACAGCAAGGGTTTGTTTCAGTCAAGCCAGCTATAAAGTCGGAGAGCTTTTGGGGAAAAAAAATCCCAAATGGTGTGAAAACGTACTGAAAAAGCTCATGTTAATGGAAGAGATTTTTTTTTGAGTTTTTTTTTCCTCCCAGTGGAAATGAATATGCGTAAAAAAACATTAATCCTTGCTTAATGGTGTAAAAAGAGATGCACAGTCTTTTCTATTAAGTATTAATGAACACTGACTTTGAAAAAAGGAAAAATGCTTGCTTGCCAGTGTATTGTATTTTGTACCTGATCAAAGGGCATAACCCCTTGAGAACTTAAGTAACGGCTGTCATGATTGTTGCCTACTTGCTACTGTTGTCCCTGAAGCAGAGTTGCTATAATATGGGCTCTCCTAATCCACTTCAGTGCAAAGTCCTCTGGCTTGATTTAAAACATTGCTGGATGGCATATAAGGAGCAGTCGCATGAGGAGCACACACACTGAGGCACAGCTGTAATGGAAGTCGCCAACTGATAACAGGCACATCAGCTGTCTCCAAAGTCCACACATCACTATGCCCTGATATTGACATCAAGCTGAACCTCAAATATATATGTATTCTTTCTACCTGAGGCTTTCCAAACATCTTCTAAAGGTGGATATTGTGGGTTTTTTTCCTTCTGGTATTTTAAGGGAGATAGAGAGAGGTTAAGTGATTTGCACAAGGTTATTTAAGTCTAGAAGCTAGGAAGAGAATTTAGTTATTTCTCTAAATCTACTTCTTAGATAAGACTCTCATCTATCCAAACTGATTTTTGCATAAAACATGAATCAAGAAAGGCGTTATTATTTTTGTCTCAAAGTAATGTATTCATATTTAGTGAGGGGGGAATATCAAAATCTGTCTTTTCCAGCTATTTGACTGACAGGCTTCTGCTGTGCTTTTAAGAAGTTTTATAACATTGATGTTTGATAAACTAGTGTGGATGTGTGTGTACATATATATATATACACACACGCGGCTTTCTCGACATGCAGATTTTCTGCACATGGAGAAATCAAACAATTGAAATGCTAAAATAATGATGCTTAAATAATGCTGAGGAGTCCGTACCACTGCCCACAGAATATAACAAAATTGAATGCAAAATCGCTACAATAGGTATAGATTATCACAAGAGTTCTTTCTTAAATTTATTATTGTCAAGATAACTTCTGCATTGTATTGGTGGCTGTTTCCTTGTGATTTTGTTGTTTTGCCTCCAGTTGGCAAGGAGAGTCCAAGACCAGGGCTGTAAGTTAACTATGAATACCAAAACCACAATGGTGGCACTGGAGAAAACAAAAAGAAGATGGAGACAGTTTTTATCCTGAGTCTCTTAGTACCCCAATAACATTTTTTTCTTAAAACCCAAGATCCTGGAGATGTATAATGCTGACAACCTCAGCTTTAAGAACACTAACAAAAGAGATTCTACCATCAAAGCTATAGAGAAAACTTCACTAGTGCAAATACCAATGAGTTAAAGAATCGGAAGATGGATAAAAGGAATCCTATTTTTGTGTGGTAGAAGAATATGATTCTTAATGCTAATGCTGGGATCAGCACTGGACATACTTTGCTGGGTTATGCTACTGATCCAGCCTAAGCAATAGATATTTTGCAAGGGGTTGTGGCAGGGTGAGCAACATCTCTCTTGCAAGTGAACAGCAACATTAAAGGTCCTGGGAGAAACTATAATTCAAACATCAGCAGGTGAAACTTTTTAAAACCTGTAAAGGAAGAGTCTTCCCTACATTATCATAATAGTTTGCTAGTTCTAAAGCAAGATCTTGGCGGCTGGTGTACATATGTCTAAATATTTCAAGAAAGAAGACTTGGATTGATTTCACAATTTTCTTTCGCAGAAAGAGAGGCTTTTGTCCTTTTAAGAATCGTTATTTTCAGCTTGGCTTTCATTGGGTGACATGCATAAGCACAAAAAATCCCCAAGCCCCAGGGTCAGGGATTAAGCTGTATGACCGGAGTGTAGTCTTGATGTCATAACTTTAGTTCAAGACTCTTGAAATAAGGTGACAGGAAGGGCAGAGCACAAACTTCGTAGAGATCAGGACCTGGCCAGGTATGAGAAAGGTGTCTGTCAACTTTTGAGGTCTGTTTCTTGGCACTATCTTGCTGTCTGAAACGATGCACATTTTTTTTCTGCAGGGTCTTTCTAGAGCAGTGAGCCCATCTTGCCTTGGTGCCTGCTGGCTGGTGATTGCTGCACCTGCGTTTCCGTAAATTAGTCACACGTTGGCTGGCAGTGGTCTAATGGCACCCAGTTGACAAGAAATAGCTTAGGGACTCATTCTGTGTCCCAGGAATAAACTGGGATTATTGAACTATTATTTTCCCCTCCCGAGGTGATCGCTTTCTTCATGGGCAGCAGGAGAAAAGATGAAACAAGCTAAACTAGATTAAGGGATTTCCTCTTATTCCCAGCTCTTATTTTCATTTGTTCCTGTTGTTTCCCCCCCTGCAGTGCTGTGGAACTACAGCTATGTTTTACCTTGCAGTTAACCTTTGAAAGAGAAGTACAGGAATGTGGGTACTTTCTCCAACTCTGAGGGGAGACTGAAAATGCAAGGTTGTAGAAAATAGAGGGAAATTAGGATGTTAAGGGCTATTGCTTATGGAGGAGTCTTTCTTGTAGGTAATAGGCACAGAGGATGCACAACTACAAGTGAGGCATGTATAGAGTTATTTTGCAGTGTGCCAGAATAGCACTCAGATTGCCTCAACTCATCCCCCCTGTATAAAAGCAGTATGCTGCATGAAGTGCTGCTTGAGAGGAAGACAGTAGGAAAATACATGTATGGAGGTACCTCTTTCTTTTAAAATGTGACAAATGTGGGGTAAGTGCTGGCCATTGTTACCCGTACATATAACTTGGATATTTTGTCAGGGTGTGAAAGATGTTCATTTGGTTTTCTTCCCTGTCTGAGAAAGCTGAAAGCTACCTGTCTTGCTAAGAATGGCACTCTCCAGTTCTTTCCTTTCAGCCCTTTGTGTTTTTGTTGTTGTTTTTTAAGGAGGTGTTTCAAGGACAAGAGATCCATAAGACCAAATAGAACAAAGGGAGGAGGTACCCTAATAGGATATTTGCCTGGAAATTCTGGTATTCTGTCCCCTCAAAAGAGGAATTATTTTATCTCATTGATTAGTTTGTATAAAATGCAAGCTTAACATTTCATGGTGTAGTGCAGTGTCCTTTGTTTATCCAGAGTTTTAGTTTTGATGGAATATATCTGTTCTCCACCTAAGTCTTGCTTTAGAACAGTAATTCCTATTGTAAGCCTGGCCCCAGATATTTTTTCTAGGCTAGAATGGGACACATTTGATAAGAAACTTGCATATGTGTGTAGTTTAACATATGAAAATTAAAAAAGCTGGATTTTCAGTCTTTTGAATGGGGAGAATACTTCTTCCCCATTCCTGGAAGCTGTGAAAAAGCAGGTTGGGATGCTGAGGTCTACGTAGAATTTTCTGCACATATCTGAATCTAGCTTGCTTGGAGGCAATATCCATCTCTTGGGGGGAACAAAAGGGAAAGAACAGGACCCCTATTTATTCTGCTGTCAAATAGTATAACACAAGTCGGGAGATACTGCCTGTGGTCATCACCTGTGGAAAAAGTCGCCACTGAAATTGCTGCCATAACATGGTCCCCAAAGCATGTCTAGGGTATCTAGTTTAAAGCTAGTTTAACATGTCTACCTGGTCAGCAGTCCCTGTGCACATTAGACTGAAAGATGAGTTGTGGGACTTGTGTTCCTAGATCATTCCTGTGCTTTGGGGAACCTTGTCTTGTGCATCCTTTTTCAAGCACCTAAATTTACTTTTTGTTTTGTGAAAGACAATGGTTAGTCATTCTCTTAAAATATGAATTTTTTCACTCTTTTTCCTCCTGCTTGTAATGTCTTGAAAGTCCATCCAAGTCATTGCATTGGCCCCTGCAAAATCAAATTGTTAGCTGTATTCTACAAGAAATACAGTGGCTATACAAGAAATCAGTGGCCAGGTTCTCCCTGATTTAAGCAATTTCCAGTGGTCTGAGGGGTTTGTCACATTGTTCTATGGGGTCCAGCTTTGCCCCAGCTGTGGCTAGATTTCAGGTTTCCAGCCTTCCAAGGGTACCTAATGAAACAGCAGCGAATGAAATATTTTAAAATGCAAGATGAGTCTGTTCTCTTAAGGGTGCTATATTAAAGAAAATTATTCTGAATGCATGTGGCAGGGTGGAGTGCCATAAATTATGGTCTTCCACTGTGGAAATAAATAGCAAAACAATAGGAACTGAACAGACTTCACTGTCTCAAAGCTTAGCGTTTTTCATCTACCTTCCCACCTCCATTAGATGCAGTAATTAAAGTGGGCCATGAAACTGTTCAGACACAGAAAATTAAATAGAGCTTTGAAAACATCACTTCAAGTGTCTGTCAGTTGTCTGTCATCTCTAACTAAAAAAAGAAAAAGAAAGGTGACCATTTGATATTTGGCTGCAGAACAGTCTGGAGGTTTCTAAGGTGTGTGCGCCGTTTCCCTGTGTGTTTAACCCTTTGCCTGCCGTGTTGCCAAGCAATTCCCACACAACTGCAGTACAGGTTCCCAGCTCTGTCTTTCTGTAGCGTGATCGGCACAATCAAGGATTGATGGGGCTTCAGGGCACTGACAGAGCAGCCTTAACCAGCAGACGCATGGCTCTTGCTTTTGAACTGCTGCTTATTCGCTACACTATTCACTCTAAGGGAAAAGGATTTGTGTAAGTCACTGCCGCTATTTTCTTTCATAGCTGAAATGAAATCTGTATGTTCTTCCTCTTCTTTTGTTCGGCCCAGCTCCTCTGATGCTGGGCTGTGGGATCTGAACTGTTTGGACTGCAAAGCCTTCCTTCTGGGGACCTTATAATGGGCTTGGGCACAGTGAGTGTGTTCCAGCACAGAGCACTGCAGAGACTCTGAATTGGTTTGCTGGAGTCACCTGTAACTTAATTTTACTGCCTGACAAACATATGCTGGGGCCTCTCTCTGAGCCATGTGTTTACAGCTACTTTGGCCCCTTTTTTTTTTTTTTTTCCCCCGTGTGAGAGGTTTGCTCTACACTTACAAGGCTATAGATGGATTTTATTGACCCCAAGCTGCTTTGTTACTTCTGGTCCCCCACCAGTTCCTATTTCTAATGCTCGGGCTATGGCCGGTGTGAATACACCCCTGTTCACCTGGGTCTAAATTAATTGGCCTAATTTAGAATTCTAACAGCTGGTTGTAAGCTGTTGCCTGAAACAGGTGGGGGAGTGCTAGGGTGCAGTGACCTGCCAGCCAGGTCTGTGGGAGCAGGGGCTCTCTCCACCCGGCACAGGCGGAGGTTGTCCACCCTCTGCCCTGGTACCGCAACACGCCGTCTCGCTTTATGGCTCTCCTTTGGAAACCTGCTGGCTGAACGGTAACTTAACTACCTTTTTAATTCTCTGCAAAACTTTTTCCAGCAACCTGTTTGTGCTGTGGGCCTGCAGAGATCGCTAGGAAACTAGGGTAGGGAGAAGGGAAGGGAGTTAATTTCACAGCATTTTCTCCTGAATGGTAACAACTGAATTAACTTCTGATATAAAAATGAGCAAAGCGGTATGTTTATAGCTATAAGACTCCTGATGATAATGCCATCAAAACCATTTTCTTTTTTTCCTCTCCTCTGGATTTTTCGACACACCTGTTGTGAGCTGCTCTTGAATCCAGGCGCATTTCAGCATGGGCTGGAATAATGTTATGGGGGGGAAGGACAGAAGTAACATGTTTGTGCTGATATACAAAAAACCTCATTTGTAGACTTGTTCCAAGTTATCTCCTTGTTGCTTTCTATTGTTTGATGTTTGTTTCTTGCTTCTGAGATTTCTGTTACTATTTCAAGATTTTCTGCAATGTGGACTCTGTCTTTGATCTTGTTTTGTTTGTTCCCATTGTTTTTGCAATCCAAGCAGAAGCAAATGGTATTTGGAAAACAGTAAGTTTGAACAATTCGGTGGTTGCTCATAGCTGCTAGAAATTCAGAACATACTTTCTTTTTTTTTTTATTTGGAATACTGCTGATTCTTGTACAAACTATGAGAAACAACTAGACTTTTTTTTTTATTATTTGAGAAGAAAACTACAGTGTTAATTGAAAGACTCACTAAGTGAAGCAGTTTCAGCTGGCAGGGTTTGATGATTGTAACTGTTCTGTTCTTAATTCTAGGAGCCTAAAATTAGACCACTAAATCCAGACCTGCATCTTTCAATGGTCTGGCCTGAGCTTATTTGGGGGGATGCTATTGCAACTCTAAAGGCTTTTATTTCAGCTGTATTGCAGAGCATTTAATTTTTCTGACAGTGGCGTACTAAGTAGGTGCCTGCATGTGGATGTAGAAACTTATCAGTAGGCACCTATTTTCTAATGTCTTGGACAGAATTAATCTCTCTGATTGTGTCTGTTAGTTATTTCCTTGTTGGCTAAGAAAATTTTGGTGGTTTCGCATGCCAATATTTTCTTTTCAGTAATAGTTGTCAACAATCCTTAATTCCCTTTGAATATAGCCTGGGAGGTCTAGTTTTGTTAATGTTCAGTAATTGTGTGCACTAGAAAACTGTTTATGTCTGATAGTATGAAGTGGCCTGGGATCTCAGCAGAGCTAAGGTTCCAGTCTTTACATATTATGTTGTTATATTTATATAGTGTTGTTATATATGTTGTTGTATGTAATATCTTGTTCTTATATTCCATATTAAGAGCAGACTCCCATGGTAGTGGCCATGTTCCAGACTTCTCTGGAACAAAACTGTCCTGTAATTAAAAAGCATATTCTTTACATTTTTCTGTCAAAGGACTAATTCCTTTGGCAGCTGACAGATGGAATTGCATGTAATATGGGGCATAAAATATATATTAAAAAACCCAAACGAGTAAAAGGAGAAGCCTTTCGGTCATCTCCCCATTCCCCTGCCCCAGTGATAAAGCTTGGAAACTTTTGCATTTGTTGGATTTTTTTTTTTTTTTAAGTTGTGCTTGTTTTATTTGTGAGGAGTCTTGTCTTGTTTTTTTTTTTTCTGGAAACTTCAGTGATAAGAACTGTTTGTGGTGGTTTGTTTGTCTTGCAATAGACTGAAGGAAAAGGGCAGCATTCTGCGTTTATTCCTTTAAGGAGCTCTCGGTGTGCTATGCATGACTTGAAAGGGTAGGAAAAAGTGGCTCAGAGTGAAATTAGATTACAAATTATTTATCATTTCCCCTTTAACAACTTGATATTTGACTTGTGTTTGTTAAACTCTATTAAACATTAGTGTTGAAATGTGTTACAAGATGCTATTTGCCATAGATAGACATCACTCTTTAGTTAAATTGTAAGACCTGCCAGTACAGCAGATACAGCTGGTGTTATGTTTATTTTTTCAAGGTGAGAGGAAAACAAGGAAGGGGAACGGAGAGCAGAAGATACCCACCCAGCCTTAAACCTTAAGGACAGGTGGCTAAAGTAACTCTTTCATCCTTTATTTAAGAAAACACACTAATAAGGGTTATGACCAAAAGTATTAAAATTCTTTGTGGGTCGCTTATGATTTTTCTTTGTTGTTGAATGAGCAAAGAAACAGTTTCCAGAAAGACATCTTGCTGAGATACTGCATTGAAACATGATTTTGCTGCAGAGGAAAGAGTTTTGAAGATGGAAAGGTAGAACTTCACCTTTACAGCAGCTAAGCTAGCTTCCCAGGCCAGCTGTCACAAAACATTTGTTTGTTTACTGTTAATCAAGGTGGAAAAAAATTTGCCTATGCTATGTTCAGTATTTACAATGCCAGCAGAGACTCCATGTTGTCAAAATGGATGGAAATCATGTTATCACAGGACTGGGACTAGTGGTAGCTGCTGGGCTTTGCCAAGGGAAGCAAGATCAGCTGTGGCTTGGACCCTTGAAAGCAGCAGCTTGTTGGCAACGCTGCCAAGTTCTGTGGAGCAAAATGTACAACTCCTTATGCATATTACCTAAAACTAGTGTGCCTTTCTGTGGACAACTTGCATGTAACTTTAGAAATTGGTTTAAAGAAAACTGGCAAAAATTCAATGCTTAGGTGTCTCAGGCTGACGTCTCCTATAACTGAAACCTGACCACCTCGGAAAGAAAAGTCAGACAAAGTGACTGTCTTGCGTGCACTTAAAGTGTGATACTGGGCAACTTGGAGGTCTCTGGAAGATGATCCCTGTGGGTTTGTAGGGTTTGTGAGGAAGCTGGTGGGGTGAGAGCTAGAGGCTTGAGGTACTTGAGATTACTTTGCAGAGGAGCCCTAGCAGGTGTGAGATGGAGTAGCTTTTAATCCATGATTAACTCAACTGAGGTTGCAATTTGTTCCAGCTAGGGGGAACAGGCCTTGCTGTCTCTGTCTCTAGTTAAATACAATGGCACTCCAGACCTTTGACCGTGACAGTCAAGTCTAGGCACTGTGTAAAACAACAGCTCCTTAGCGATATCTGTATTAGCTGTGGGATAGCTAGTCTTAGTCTTTTCCTGTTTTGGCCTATTTTTCCACAGAGCCCCTCTTGGGTTAAGTCAGATACTGAATGTATCAGTGAGCAGACCAACATACAGTGTTAATACACTGCTTCAGTCTCAAATCAATCTGTGTTTCTTGAAAGACATAAGAGATGTTATTCATACAGAGACAACTATGGTATAAATGAGATTTTAGTTCTTTTCTCTCATAATAGTTCCATAATGTATTTTTCCAGTCCTGCAAAAGCCTTAAGCTTATAAAAATGCTGCAAACTTTCCTCCCACACATATCTTGATTACTAAATTACTGTGACTTGGGGCCTTCCTTAAGACTATGGTATCTGTTCTTACTGGAAAATCCAGTCAAGATCAAGGCTGTGTAAGGTTAGCTGTTGAGTGAAAATGCAGTAGGATGTCCTGCTGCCACAGAGCATGCATTCTCCTGCAGTGTATGGGAATGATTTTGTGATGAGCTACAGCTGCGTCCCCTAGGCTCATCTAGCACAGGGACTGAATTACCTGTTTGATAAATACTTTTTAGACTTTATCAGATCCACTCTTTCTGTGAGAAGTTTGTTTACTGAATGAGGCTTCCTCCTGTGGTTGAAATGTTTGTATTGGTGAAACCCTGAATATGGTATGGATTTATATCGCATAGCTAGTTCCTCTTTCCGGTAGGAAGGACACACTCAAGAGAAAGGATCATAGTTTACCCCTATGCTGGCATAAGGCTCTTCATTCAGACTAGTAATCTGCAGGAAAACAACACTGTAGTTTGCCAGAAATCATGAGGTATTCAAGTAGGAGCAATTCACTTGGTTCTGGCAGAGCTGGCCTTGAAACCAAATGTTTATTCACCAATTTTCCTCCCAAAACAATGACAAGGATAAACTGGGATAAAAAGCTGTCCCCCTCCCCCAGAACATGCAATTAAAATATCACATTGTTTTCCTTACGAAACTCGGAGTGCTCCCCAGGATCCCTGACTGCTGCTGTGTGAAGCTGACGGTTTTGCTGCTGTTTATTAGTGGGGGTTGCTAGTAAAACTAAAAAGATTATTTTGGTTTTGTTCGGCAGCTTCGTGGGCTCATGGGGTTCCTTGGCGATTGCTGTCGTGGGAGTCACAGGCTGGAGTCAGGCAGCTGAGAGCTTGCGTGGTTCTTAAACCTGCAAGTCCTCTCATCCAGCTCCTTATTGCTGAGGAGCCAGGTAAATAAAGAGTTACAAACCAGGTAGATTTCCAGCCCTGCCTCTGCCTGTCTTCCATAAAAAAAGTGTTTCTGTGAAATGAGATGTTAGCTTTTGACAAATTGCAGTTTTATGACGGAGTAAAGATCAGTTAGAAAATTTGTCGTATCTGGATTTTGATCTTGCTTGCATCTGACTTAGGAACAATCCGCTCTTTGGATGACAGGCAAAACCTACAAGTTTATCTCTGCCTGAGAAGCAATTCATAGCAACAGGCCTTTTGCTCATTAGGCCTTATTAGTTTGAGTTTCATGCTATATTGACCACAGATATGTAGCTCCTTGTTGCCTTGGAAAGCAGTCAAATCTTTCTCCATGACTTACTGTGAGATCTTTGGCAGGCATAGTCGGTGAAGGTATGCCAGCTCTCTTGGACTTAACCCTGTGCCTCTAGAGCAGCGTTTGAGTGTGTTCATGCACACAAGCAAGTGCCGATGCTTGTGACTTGCTGCATATGTGGGAATGGGTGTACCCAGAACTGTGCTGCTTCCACAGGTTAAAAATGTTGTGATTTAATTTTTAATTTAATATTCTCTTTTAATTTCTGTTCTTTAGAAGGGGATTATTTCAAAGTAAATGTTTTTGTTCATATGCCTCTTTAAAGCATTGTTAATCTACATCTGCATACCTAAATTCTGTTTGAACACGTCTTAAATCTGTGAGTAATAGTTTCTTATTTAATCAGCCAGTTTGCAACAAATGCCCTAGAAACAAAACTGGAGTTTCCTTTGGAGTAAATTCTCCCTAAAATAAAATGAGACTAGCAGCAAGAAAGATTGTAAGTCCCTTCCCATCATCATCATTTATGCTATTCTCTTTTTATTTTATTTTATTTTTAATATTTGTTTGTATGGAATAGTATGGAATCAATAAGTAGCTTGATTTTTGGTGAGAAGATTCCTGGGTTCCTGTAAAAGCTCTACATTTCTACTAAGTCATTCAACTAACAGTGTGTTTTCTTTTGTGTCAGTAGTTATGTACCTTTTTCGTAGCTGTTCAAGGCTTTCATAGCCCTAAGGTCCCCTGGGTATTCTTTTGTACTATAAAGACTGATTATTTTAACCTAAGTTCTCTTGGGCTTCTGTTCTTTGTCTCGATATGAAGTTTTCAGAAATTGCTGTGGATGTATACTTAAAGGGGAATATAAAAAACAAACTAAAAAAACCCAAACCAAACCCAAAGAAGCATATTCTTGGTATTTCCCCCCCAGATTTTGCAAACATTTTTAATGCTGATCTATTGAAGTCAATATCTGAATGTCCATCTGCGATCTCTTGAATGTCTTGAGGAACAATGGAAGTGATCCCTCAAGCAGTTGATCAACAAATTGGTAACTTTGTTCTATGACCCAGAAAATGACCTAATCTATTCTCACATAGATTTGTCATCTCCAGTATTGACAAAAACAACAACAAGCTTATAGCTTATATTTTTCAGGGAAGCAGATGGACATTTTCTTTCTAAGAAAGTTGAGTGTTCTGTAGAAAATGTGCCATCCTCTAACTGTGCTAGAACATTTGCTGTGCAGGAGGAAAGGAGGGCAGGTAAAGACCACATCAGGACCTGAAATGAAGTTTTTTTTTCTGGAAGATAGTTCAGTAATCAAACAAAATCACCAGCTGCTTAAAACTTAAATTGTAAAATGAGGGGATGAAACAATGGAGCACACCTCTTCAAAAATTAGTTGAGAGAGATCTTTTTGATGGGCATACCTAGTCCTGTTTTCATTCCTGTTACAAACAGAAAAATCTAAATTTTGCTTTTTCACCTGGCTTCAGTGTTTCATCATTGTCTTGTCCTTGAAAACAGCTTTCCTTCGGAAAAAGAAGTCTCACAGCTGGTAGGAAACAGTTCCAGAGAAAAAGATCACCAAAACCAAACTAATTATCATGAAAAATATTTTTTTCTACAAGGGATTAGGGTGTGAGATTTAACCAGCTCTTGGCTTTTGGGCCTTTGGTCATAGCAATTTTCTGGTAGTTTTCTAAGGAACAAATGGATAGCCTGTCTTGAATCCACTTCAGACAAGGTACAGTTTCTAATTGCCACCTAATTATGTTGAGCTTTTCTGTGCTGTTAAGCAGAAATTAAAAGTTAAGTAAGAATTTAAAGTTTATTTTCCTTGTACAATATTTTAGCTATTTTAACAACAGAAGTTTTTAGAAGGCCATAAACACCAAGGAAACCCTTAAGGTATATTGTTAGAATTAATAAACTATTAATCTACAGTATCCCTCTACTCTACATTGAAGTCTCTTTAGAGTTCTGCTGTGAATATTATTTTTCATAGCAAATTCATCCCATAAAACTAAGGACTAGCTGTCAGAGAAAAATACTGTGATCTATAACCTTATTTGGGGTTATCATATCTCTGGCTATTCTATCTTTTTCCAGTTGGAGGTGGCGGATAATAGAATCTGAATATCATGGACTTCTGTGGTGGATTTCAGATGTGCAAGTCACCTGTATTTGCATCTGCAGGATTTCTGTTACAACTAATGCATTATACTGCACTGTGCATGTGTTTTGCAGTGTGTGTGTGGTTATTTTTTTTTTTTCAGGAAAACCTATGCAAAGATGTCTTCCTGGTTTTATCTTTGGCATGATTGGACAGTACAGCTTTGTTTTTCCAACTGTCAAGCTTTTTTCTCTCCCGTATAACCTGACAGAGCTACAGTGGCAATTTCGACAAGATAAATCTAGAAATACGTGAAGTACCTTTTGGAGAAAAGGGAAGGAGGGATAGGGGGAGGAAGGAAGGGAGGGAGGAAGGAACCTGTCACTCACCAGGCTTAGTAATTTTTCTTTTTATTGCTAAAACTAAGAAATGCAGGCAAAAGTAGTCCTTGGGAATTGGCTTCCCCTGGTCTAGGAGAAGGGATGTTTGTTAAGAAGTATGAAGTTTTGGCTTTGGTTCTGACCCTGGTGGATCATCTAAACAAAACCAAATTGTTTTGCTTCTGTGTTCATTTTCCTCTTTCCCACTGATGGTTGTTACTGTGGGCTCTAAATGTAAGCTGTGCATCTTGGAGGCTGAGTGGTTTGCGTGGTGTTTAGCACAATGGAGATTGGTGCTGGTAGGATCTAGTAGCCTCCATATTATGCATAAAAATTTCCAGACAAACAACCCTACCCAATTAATGTTCTTAAGACAAATACACAGGTCAAAATATTATTTAAGGTGCATACTATAGCAGATGCAGAGGAAAAAAGCATGCTGCTTAATGAGGCTTTGTGTCTATCTCATTGCAATAAGTTGTCACTCAATTAAAAAGAAATCCATTTAGAAATTTCCAGTGGGCTCAAAATACAATTCTGACTTCATAATTTCTAGCGAACACAGCTTGTATAAATGCAGCCCTTTGACACAAAACAACTTGAAATGTATTGAACTCCTTGAAGCTGGAGATTTCATTGTGTCAGTTACCCACTGTGTATATTGTGCTGAAAAAATCCAACACCTGGCATAGAAAGATTAAATCAACCTGGTTTTCTTCTTAGAACATTCTCCAATCAGACTCCTATTCAGCACACAGCGCAGTTGCTGACATTACTCAAGTTCAAAATGACATATTTTACTTGCTGCAACAGAGGAAGTTTGTTTTTTGGTTTTGTTGTTTTTTTTTTTTTTTTTTAAATTACTTACACTATTTATGGACCTTAATAAGGCCTTGAATGTTGTGAATCACAAAATTGTTGTGAAGTGATTCCTTTTAAAAGGCTTGTAGTGGTCTGGCTGTTTGTACAGGAAGGGCTGGTAGTGGCACGTTGGTTAGTGGTTCAGGTTGTATACTATTGTACTCAGTTCTCAGCAGCTTAGCTTAAGGGCATAGTGTCTCTAAATTGGGATTGGTTGTTCAGCTCTGCTGATATTAAATCTTTGGCTGGGAAATTGCTTGCTAAGGGATTTCCCTCCACCCATCCCTTTTATTATGTGTGTAGTTCTACTGACTCCTGATTTATGAAAGGCAATCTGAGAAAAAGAAATGAATTGGCTTGGCATTTGAAAAAATGGATCCTGGTGTGCAGGTGCAATACTATTGAAGGACAAATGTAATGAGGAAGAGTCCTGAAATAAGACAAGGGAGTCAAATGGATACTCACTGAAATACAGAATTTAGGGTATTTCTTGGCTGTGGGATTAAGGAACAGTTAAATTGTGATTCTAGGTTGGTTGGTTGGTCACTGTCCAGCTTTGACCTGTTAATTTCAAGGTCCAAATTTTCTTGTGAAATTATCTGAATAGTATATTTTTAGTTAGACTTCTGACTGCTGAATGACTTAAGTCCTTGGCCCCTTTTGGCATTAAAAGACTTGCAAAAGTATTTTAACCACATTTTTGAGAATTATTTAAGAGTCTAAATTTTATTGAAAATCAACAAGACTGAATAACTAATCTCTGGAAATAAGACCAAAATAAGTACAATTATAGATGTCTGGGATGGTTTTGGAAATATTACATCAGAATATTTATTCTGAGGTACTTTGTGGGCAAAGGATGAGTACTTCAAAAGCAGAGTGTATTAAAGAAAATCTGTAGCTTTTGCTTGTATTTTATATATTAGTTTTCTCTAGCTGTTTAGGTACCTGGATTTGTCGAATTTACTTTCTATAAATTTTGAAGAAACCATTTAACCATTAAATTTGAAGCTTCACTTTTCTCAAGTTGAGGAGCAGGTTCTGGGAAAGAACAGAGTTCTGATAGAGATGGAATGAATCAGAATGAAGTTAAATCAATAACAACTCAGCTATTGTCAAAATTTGAAAACAGTGCTCCAAATACAATTTTCAGAGACAGGGGTCTCTGCAAAATGAATTTCTTCCCTCTGCAGGGGGAACCAATAGTTTTTATTTCCCCAAGAAATGTGTATGTGTTGTGGAATGGCTGAATGCAGATGGAAACGCCTTTCATAGGAATTGCTTTAAGTGTGATGTACTTTTTCAACAATGGGACACTCTGGGAAGACCATGGACTGTTATAAATAGAAGGGATCTACCTGACCAAGTGGGGCAAACTGGCACACCTAGTAAGGAGAGCTTTAAACTAAGAATTACAGGAAAGGGAGATGTCAACCCATGAACAAGTGAGAACAAGAGAGACCTTATAACCAACAAAACAGGGATGAAATGGGCCCATCTCAAGTATATGCACAAAAATAAGGGAGTGGTGAGAAGACATCATGATGGAGGAAGCTTTTTCCTACCTTTATTGGGAAATCAGCACAACTGTGTAATTCTCTGAAGCACCTGTGCACTACTGCTTGCAGCATGGGAAACAAATAGTGTCCATCTGTGTTTGTAGGGCTACAATCTCAGTGACATCAGAGAGTCATGGTGGGATAGTTCAAACAACTGATGAGTTGTTGTGGATGGATACAGGCTCTTTAGGAAGGACAAGGCGGGACAGTGAGGAGGGGGAGGTGCCCTTTATGTGAGAAGGCAGTGGGAAAACATAGAGCTCTGCTTTGGTATGGATGATGAGTAGGCTGAGAGCTTATGGGTCAGAATTAGCAGGCAGACCAACGTGGATGATATGGTGAGTGTTTGCTACTGACTACCTGATCAGGAAGATGTAGGTAAGGCCTTCAAACATCTGAAGAAGCCTCATGTTCACAGGCTGTGGTCCACGTGGAGGAATTTAAACACCTCTATCTTTGCTGGAGGCGCAACACAGCAGAGCACAAGCAATTGAGGAGAATTCTATCTGGAGTGCATTGATAATAACTTCTGGACACAGGTGGCTGAGGAACCAATGAAGGAAGATGCTATGTGGGACCTGATATTTACATGCAAGGAAGAAGTGGTCGGGAATGTAAAGGTCAGGAGTGGCTTGGCTGCAGTGACCTTGAGATGGTAGACTTCAGGATCCTGAGAGGAAGGGTCAAGGCAAACAGGAGGATCACAATCTTGGAATTCATGAGAGCTTATTTGGGCCTGTTCAGGCACCTGCTTGAAATGATACCATGGGATACAGTCCTGGAGAGAAGAGGGATCCAGGAGACCTGGATTATTTTCAAGAATGACCTGCTTCAAGCTCAATAATGATCTATTCTGATTTTCAGGAAAACAAGCAAGGGCAGTAGGAGGCCTGCATGGATGTACAAGGACCTCCTGACAAAACTTGACTGTAAAAAGTAAGAATACAATACATGTAGTCAGTTCACCCAGGAGGAATACAAAAATACTGTCTGAGTGTGCAGAAATGAGGTCAGGAACGCCAAAGCCTGCATGGAGTTGATTCTGGTAAGCAACATGCGAGGGAATGAAAAGGGCTTCTACAAGTATATCAGAAGCAAAAGGAAAAATAGGGAAAATGTGGGCCTGGTACTGAATGGGGTGACCTGATGAAAAAGAATATGGAAAAGGCCAAGGTACTTGATGCCTTCTTAGCCTTGGTCTTTAGTGGGAAGATCTGCCTTCAGGAGTCCCAGCTCCCTCAGACTCCTGGGAAAGCCTGAAGCAAGAAAGAATTACCCTTGGTGAAGGAGGATCAGGTTAGGGAAAGCTTACAAACACTGGACTTACACAAGTAGATGGGACCTGATGAAAACGCAACTGTGAGTGCTGAGGGACCTGGCTCAAGTTGTTATGAGGCTACTCTTGATTGCCTTTGAAAGGTCATGGAGGGCAAGCAAGAGGATCTAGCAAAGTACAGGCCAGTCACCCTTACCTTGATTCCTGGGAAAGAGATGAAGAAAATTTTCCGGGAAGCCATTTCTAAACACATCAAGGAAAAGAAGATACAAGCTGGGTGGAGTAACTGACAGACAGATTTCCCAGGGAAGGGAGGCTGTGGCATCTCCGTCCTTGGAGTTACTCAAAATCCAGAGATAGCCCTGAGCAGCCTGCTCTCATTGACCCTTCCAAGCCAGAGGGGTTGGACTAGACGATCTCCACAGGCCCCTTCCTGCCTTTACAGTTCTGCGATTCTGTGTGTTAAATAGTGAAATAGTTGAAGGAACTGATCTGCTTATAGCCATTCCATGCACATAGGGTGATCTTAAGTCAGTGAACAGTATTTATTATAGCTTAATTTTTCATTTCAGAATTGAATATGCTGAATTATGTTTCTCTTGAATCGTGTGCTATTCTGGTTAGAAAACTAATAAATTTGCTTTTCTGCATAGATCCAGAAAAGCTTGCCAATTATTATTCCAGACTAAATTGGACTTCTCTCACTATTTTTAACAGCTCTTGTACTTCATTTCTGAGCTCAAGAGTTGCTGTCGCCTATAATGACTGCACTAAAAGTCTACAGTTTTTGTTTCTTGAAATAATTCTGAAAAGTTGCATTACAGAAAGGCTTACTACTTTGGATTCCAACATCTTGATGCATTTGCTCCTACAAATCTACAAAAAAAAAGGAATCTTTTGGATTTTTTCAGTATGCGTAAAGATAGCAGTAAATACTGACAGAGAATACTTTTCATTCTCAAAGTGCTCTAAATTTGTTGGCTAATTAATATTTACAATACTCTTGGGAGATTAATGTATTTAATTATCCTCATTTTATAAGCACTGGGAATATGAAACAGTGTCATGTGGGACCCAACAAGCCTTTGCTTTTTTTCATTGCTGTCCCAGTACCAAAAAATTGATTTTCTGCATGATGCATCAGAAAGTGTACAAGTGGAAAGAGAAATGACCTTGAACTGAGTCAAGATCTGGTCTAGCATCTAGCCTGTGACCCAGCAGAAAGATTTTTTTTTTTTTTTTTTTTTTTTTTTTTTCTTCAGACATGAACTTCCTTACTTTTATTCCGTGACACCAACACCAATGTAATTTGTCTTGAGGAGGAGACAAATAGTACTTCATCAGTCTGTTTCTCTTGAAAGTTGTTGTAAGTTTTTTCTTATGGTCTGTTTTATGAGCTTTACTCATGAACACGCTGCACCAAGTGACAAATGCATAGACTAAAATAACAGTTTTAATAATATTTTGTAAGAAGTTAGAATCTGATATTTCACTAGTGTTTCTGTTTTGTGTCTCTTTCCAATCAATAATTTCTTTCCAGAGAGGAAAAAGCAGGGTAAGTACTCATTATTTTCAGATTTTTTGGAAGGTTGATTAACTGTGTTAGAAAGACAGGGGAAATAAACTGCTACTCTTCCAAGTATGCCATAAATTAAGGGCAAAAGTAGTTGAACTACTTGGCTCCCGCACAGCAGTAGCGTACTTAATTCTTTCATAAGCTTATTAACAAACAGCAGGGCTTTGTATAGTGATCCTTGACGATTCACTCAGCCTTCAAATACAGGAAAGGAACTGTTTTACAAGTGTTAATACAAATATAGATTGAGTAGTTAAACTGACTCTGTTCCTCCTGTGTAGTGAAGTCCCCTGGCTTGTCATCTTGTGTATTTAAAGAAAACACAAGTATTCAAGTTTGCCTAGCTCCATCTCTCTAGATAATCTCCTGATTTGGCTATGGAGGAGATAACTGGTTGTTTTGCGGTCAGATATTCTCCACTTGTGAGGAGAAAGCAAATAAATCTATCTTTACTAGGAGCTGTTGCTTGCTCATATCAAACAGCTTACACTTGCTGGCTTTGAGCAAATAAGTTTTGTGGCATATGAACATCCATTCCCCAGACCTTCTCTGGTGTTGTGTTGCTTCAGTGCTTCTAAGGCAGGGAGCCACTCTTGCACAGTAACCCAGATGTCAGTGTTTACCTATGAAAGTATTCATTCATACCACGGCAAATATATATATATATTGCCTAGATGCTTTTGTTTTGCTTCTTGAGGAAAAATTAGGCTATGTTGGAAAGCCTATGTTATGTGAGAAGTAACTCCAGAACTCTTCAGGTGCCTCGCTTTCTGACAAGTTCTGTTAATCTCAAGCAGTTTCTTGAATAAGGCTGACCTATCAAATGCTACTTTATTTTATGTCTGTATGTCTGTGAATTAGCTACTGATGGACTTTCTCTTGTGGGTCATAATAAATTGGTTATATTTAGAGTAATACTATGAAATTCAAGGCTGGGCTCCCAGTTTAAAGCAGAACTGTCTGTTGTCTTTAGTCATATGCAGATTAAAAAGTGTTGTGAATAACATCCACGTGCTCCAGCTTATTTCTGCAGTCTCCAAGATGGTTTTAGCTACTTACTGCTATTAAGCAATAAATAGTGTGTTGCCAATATTTAAATGGCAGTTTTACTTCAGCATTGTAGCTGTTTTTTCCTGTATAGATGAATGGAACTGGTTCACAGGAGTTGTGTGAATTGTAACTTCCATTGGAAAATGGTACCTTTAGGGGTATTCTAATAAAACTTGCCAGGAAATTTTTTTTTTCAGCTGAAGTGACAATGAGGAAGAGGCAGAGCAGTCAATGGCCCAGTCATTTAACACGCTTTTCTAGTCTTCGCTAGGCACCAATTTGAACTGTTATCACCCACAACTGAGATGAGTGCTGTTGTTGGCTGTTCAGTTGTGAGTCTGCTTTACGCTTCATGTGAAGAACGAAATGTTCTGTAAGTTGTTTCCTATCAGCCTGTTGCCTGGAAGTTAGGATGCTTCCCTGAACACTGATCTTCTGCTTAGTCAGGTAAAGCAGGGATTTCAGCATGGCTGGCCCACATCCTGAATGAGCGTGCTAACTAGTGAGCAGGTCAAGTCATCTGTTCCAAAAGAAGGAGTAGGCTGTTGGGTTTTTTTCCTTCATTATTTGTTTGTTTTAACACAAACCTGTTTTTTGGTAGACCTGATTTCATATGAATCCTGAGTGATGCGAATTTTTTTTTTTAATATGCATTATGGAAAACCTGTTTTGTTCCCAGATCTGTTTATTTCGCTTTCATTCAAGCAGAGGGGGCTTGTGAAGCGTGTGTAGGAATATCCTTGTTGAAGTGCTGCATGCGTCAGTTCTAGGGCTGACCAAATTCATTTTGCTGATGATAGCTGTACCTTCGTGTTAGTACAGATATTAATGTACAGAAGGGGGTCACAGCCAGGCATACTGACACAGACTAAACCTCACCCTTTCTTCCTTTTTTATATGTCATTACTGGAAAAAAAGAGAAGAGAGGGTAAAGGTCGGTAGAACAATAACAATAGCATATTTATAGTGGGGCTTAGTAAATAATTTTAGAATGTTATTTTTGAGTGATAGAATTGATACTGCAGTCTATTAAATTGGGTAAATTAGGGGGGATTAAAGAGAGATATCGTAAAGAGCCATCTTCCTAAAATGATTAAAAAAAAAAAAAAATCCCTGAAACTGAGTACACCTGTCAAAGGTGCTCATAAATGTCAGAGGTAATACTGATTTTTAAACCAGCTGATTCTTCACAGTAGTTATGAGATCTTTCAGCTTTAAATAAAATATTGATTCATGCAAATGACAATATAACAGACTTTGACAGCCCAAAATATCCCTCACACCCCACTTCAGTCTCCTCCCTCTCTTCTCTCCCCCTTTTCATTGTCCTATCTGCAGCAAAATTCCTATTGAGACTTGTGTGCACACAGAGATAAGAAAATGAACAAAGTAGCTCTGGCACTCTTTATCCCAGCACCAGTTTACGCTTACGATCAACCTGAGCTTTAGTACGTTGTTGAGGCTATAGTAAGTAATTTCTGAACACGACCTGGTTGGACAAGGAAAGACTTCATCTGGTCTGGGAAGCTTTACAAACAGAGATGTAATTGAAGAGCTAAAGGCAGCAATGATCTAGGAATGTTTATGCAGGTAAAATGTCTGGTATCGTCAATTCTTGTTGGCTTGGATGGGAACCAAGTTGCACATTACCCTTTACGAACTGACTTGGAGAGTGATGGTTTTGCAAAATGCTGAGGGTACATGTGTCTCTCATTCTCCTGTCTTGCACTGGAGACAGTGAAGTCAACACTGAGGATCTTCGGAAAGAAAAAATGAAAGTAGCATAATGAATTTACTGGGTTAGCGAGCCTACTACTTTCAGATGGTGCCAACAATTATGTTGTACATCTCATAAACAAAACTGTTTAAAATGAAATGTTTCTAGACTCCCTTCTCCTATCCACAGTTCTTCACAAAATGTTATTCCTCTCATGATCTGAAGCTTTTCTGAATTCCAGACAGAATGTGTCCATGGGCATTTCTCATCACTGTTCTTTTGCTTAAGCAGTTTTCTCCCTGCCCAGGCTCTGGCATTTACTGCTGTGATGCCTTCATTTTGCTACACCATAAAAGCAAGTCCTTCCAGTTGTTTTTCATGAGTGGCTTTTTAATTGTTCTCCTTCAGGGCTTTCTTTTGGTTAAATGGAAAAGCTGTACATAAGCCTCCAGATAAGGTCCCACCAGTGCCAGGTATGATGGCTTTTTAATTTTCTCCCTGATGACACCTCTTGTGATGTGCCCTCTCTTTCATAACTATATCACTCACCTTGCAAGCAAAGGAGAGATTGATTCAGTCCCAATCTCAGCAGAGCGCTCCATATGGTGCTACATGGGAAAAGTACTGTCTAAGCTGGAGGAGAGGGTGGTTAGTTGAAACACTTTGTTGGGAGTGGCTGAGGGAGATAACAAGAAACTGTGCTGGAAGAAGCTTTAGGGCTGAAGGGAGGTTATTAGTGGAGTTCCTCAGGGACTGGTTTTGACATTGATCTTATTTATTATTTTCACTAATTACCAAAAAGTAGGATAAAAACAGGAATGTGCTAATAAAACTTGCTAATGGCTTGAGGTTGGAGCTACATAAGAGGAGACCATCCTACAGGATTGACCTTGATTGAATAGTGATGAATTAGAGATGGAAAGGAGTTAGTATTAAAATCATGTGCAGTTAAGTGCTTGGAGGAAAAATGACAAACATTCCTGGGATTCCTCATTCATTGGGAGAACAAAAAGTCTGAGAAAGGCTTAGCTGTATTGTTTAGTCAAAGGGTGGCTGTGTGTCTTGTTTAAAGTGTAGAGAGGTCTGATCCTCCCGCCACTGGAGGGAGACAAGGACCAATGAGAACAAACACAAGTAAATGTCAGATGATGTACAAATTCATGTGTAAGAGTTGGAAGCGAGTGACCCTCGTGATGTGGGGGATATTACCTTGGATTAGATCTGTCCGTCTTCAGTTGCACCATGTTGAGATGGACAGAGTACAAGACAGTGAATGTCATGTGGGAAAGGAAGATGCATGAGGTGTGTATTGAGCTGCTGTTTTATTCAGGGCACACACAAGGTTTTGAAGTAGGTAGTGTAAGAAGAAGAAAAAAAAAAAAAAAGTTCAAATACAAACCAAAACCAACTAATCAAGAAATTCAGTTGTCTAGAATCTAAAGAGTCCTGAGGATGATGATGGAAGCCCCTCTAAAATAGCAGCTCTTAGTCTGTGCTCCCTGGAAAACTGTAATCAGTTTATTTTAAAAATATTTCTTATTTAATTGTAGTGGAAATGTTCTCTATTAATTGTTCTGTATTACTGTTCCAAAGTTGGTACTATTAACTAATGTTCCGCTAATAGACTAATTTCTTTTTACATCTATTTAACAGTCGATAAAGAAACTACAGGAAAGCCAACAAGACTCCATTAACAACAAGGTACATGTACAGTCATGAATAAAGAGAGATGTTAACAATAACACCAACATTGAAGGACAGGAAATATTTGCAAAGAAAAGAGAATAATCACTTAATCCTATTCTCTGCTGCAAACTAACACAATTATAATACTCCAAAATTTTCCTGCTCAAGAGCCAGGACACTAGACAGTAGCAAGACTGACGGACTGCAGCTGCAATGATAGTTTTCCAAATGTGGGGGGAAAAAAAAGTTAAAGGAATAAGGATAGTTAGACAGGTCCCTAATGTAGTGATTGCTCCCACTGTTCTTTCCCATGCTATGCCATGTCTCCACTGTGGAAAATGCTGTACAGCCAATGCTGTCTTTTCAGCTAGCATCTACAATGCTTGGTCACATATATCTGTGGTGTATGAATTTCGTAGTCTATTTTAAAAGGTGGGATTGGGGGAAATGGCTGCAAATCAAGAAGTTTCTATGCAGTTAGCAAACCAACTTTTTCCTCTCGTTTGCCAGAACATTACTCCCTGGCTGGAAACTGCCCCTTTGCTTCTTTTTTTTTTTTTTTTCTTCTTTTTTTTTCATCATTTCTTCCTCAGTTCTTTGCCCTTATGGTGGCGTCTGCAGGCCAGTGTCCTTACTAAAACCGGATTTCTTCTCTTTGTTGTAAAGCTCCTCAGGGCTTATATGAACACTTGCCTGTTTTGGAAGAAGTCTCAGCGATGCTGAGATGTGATAGCAATCACATTCACAGAATTTAGCACCTTTTGTTGCAACTTAGCTCTGGTGATACTTATGCTAGTGTTTCACCTGAAATCTGCAGTTATTTTACTCCCTCATGAATATGTTAATGAATTATTTCACACTCTTAAAAAAAAATATCTTTGCAGTCACAGAGCCAACTTTGCATCTTGGGGTGGTATTTAAATAACTTATCTTCATGGAAAATGTATAAGTCTAGGTTAAAAAAAATAGTGCATAAATTCAGTGTGGCACGAATCTGACATCTGCATTGTAAAAAAATATTCAGTGCAAGTAAATTATGCATTTTTTTTGTTACAACATTTCAGAAAAATATATTTTCAAATGTTATTTTAATTACTACCTTTTATTCTACTGTTTCTAAATAAGCTTTCTACTTGGCAGCTTGCTACCTGAAATCTGATATTCTAAATATTTCCTTATTTCCTAATGTAAGATGTATCTTTCATGATCACTCTCATATTCTAATTTTGGTCTGTCAATCAAATTGGTATTTCAGCCTATTGTTTTCAAAACACAGGTGTGTAATATTACCATAATTTTCTTAATGTCTTATCTTCTCACTTAATTTTCTTTGTGTATGGACTTTGCTGTAGTGATTATCTGTCACCCACTTTATTGTTTATTTATGACATTTGAGCTATTTTTATTCTAGATAATTCCTGGACATGCTATGAGACTTAAGTATTGCATTGTTCTAAAATCATTCATTAAATCAGTATCTTACATATAAATTGGAATATATTAGTACTGACTGTACTGAGTTACAAGTATTTTTTGTATTTGTAGCTTCTGCTATTTTTGTGAACTGTTAGAAACCTCATTAAAAAAGCTTGACAATAAGAGCCCTACAACCTACTTTCCAGATCAAAGTAGTTCAAAGAAATCTAGATGTGCATATATATTTTAATTAATATTGTATTTTTTTCAAAGCCCGCTTCAGTCATTAGGTGGTGTGTTTTTTTGTTTTTTTTTTCAATTGGCATCGGTGAGTTTGAACAAGTTTTTATTTTACAGTACTTACAGCATACTGGGGTGATTTAGGCAAACAAATACTAATCTATGATTTGACTCAGAGGTATTTATTGCAACTCTTAGAACCGCTGAACTTCAGTATTGCATAATCTGTACTATTAACCCTTGTGGAAAAGAACAACAGTTGTTTCCATTGATACTAGGGGAACTGACAGCTGGGGAACCTTGTTTCTGAGAAATGCTGCGATTTACCCGGGACTGACTTGGAAGTCCTTGGCAGGACAGGTCTCCCAGGTTCCAGTCTAATGCTCTGACTCATCTTTCTGCTCACTCTCTGCATCCTGTCGTCCCCCTGTCAGCACCTTGATAATGTGATTTACCTGATACGTGTTATTTGAGCTGTTGCTGATGGTGTAGTTCCTTAGCTCCATGAAAATGCAGAATGGGGGAGTCTCATCCCTGGTATTCCAGATTATTCGAGGCATCAGTGGGTCTGCAGGTGATAGAAGGGAATGTATTGTAACGGAGACAGTTGAAGAGAGATGAATAATATTTAAGGGTCAGGAGCAAATACTTCTCCATCCTCTAAAAATAAAGAAGGTTTGCTTGAAAGCAACAGCAAGAACTTTGCCTCTATCTGGGTACAAAATAATAGCTTTTAGGTTCTAGCCATAAAGTGGATGAGGTGTATTCCAAAACATCTGTTACACCTTTCTCTGTGTGTGCACTCAAGGGTGCAAAGGGTTTGGTGCACTTGGGTGCAAAGGTACTCAAGGGTTTCTAAACTTGAGAAAAATAGTTTGTACTGTTATTTCCCACTGCAGTAGACTGTGTTTGGGTCTCTAGAAGCTATTACTCTTAAGATTTGCACTTCAGATGCTGTGGCTGATGGAACACCGAGGGAAGAGAGTTCAGGGTAGCACCAGAGTTTTCTGTTGACTTATGCCAGCCCCAGTAAGTCATTTAGACAGACGGGACACGAGACTGGGATTGTAACATAATTGAGGGGTTATAACTAAGCCCTCCAGGGAACTAAAAATGTTTTTGTTCTGGTTGTAGATGTAACATGGTAGATATCCCTTGGTGAGTCGTTTGTGGTTTAAGTTCTTCCTAAAGATAGGGTGAGACAGAAACTGGCACTGTGATTTTGTGATGTGAATCCCTCATGTCTCTCATGCTATGAATAGGTTTCTGCTGAGCTCTTTGTCTTGGGATGTCTTGAGCATTGAAGGGAAGGGTAAAACATTGATGAGAATTATTCTGTGAATTTTCCCTTGTATTAATGTTGGGAATGAATGCTCTCCTCTTCAAGATGGGCATTATTTTAAAACACGTTAGCAGGTGCATTTGGGTTAATCCTGATCAGGTGGTATATTCTGAACTGTAACAGTCGTCATTACATCAGATGCCAAGTTGTATCTGTACCTGATTGCTTCTGCCTCCCTCCCCTCTGCCCACTGCAGGCAAGCCTTGAAGGGGTATGGACCTGAGCCCACCGCCTTTGGCTACCTGTGGAATAAGAGTTCTTTGATTATACTCGTATCATATTAATTTTAAAGAGTTTTGCTTGAATGTGGATTTCGGGAACAAAACTATCACCTGGAGGTTAAAGAAAACTTAATTTTCAAGTAAAATAAGAACTATAGTCTTAGACTGGAGTATGAATAGCTTTATATTTGGGTGCTTTAAAAAAAATAAATCTGTGCAGTACTTGCTGTTATGTGTTTGTTTGTCTTGCTTTAGTAACACACTGCATTAATTCCTTTGTTGTGGAGTTGAAATTCGGCACTTTGTAAGAGTTGTGAGAGATCTGGATGTTTTGGTTCTTGGTGAGCTCTACCAGGATGCTTATAAATAGTCAGACAAGCTCTCAGCCCATCCACAGTCTGAAACAACCAGTTGTGAGTCAGCCCCAGTCAGACGTTTGCTCTGTCAGAAGTGCGGTGGCTGAGGGACTGATTTTTGTTGAATAGCTAACTCTCTATTCTAAGAATGCGCAGAGAGACGCTGCCTGTGAATAAGAGTTTCATATTTAACTTCTTTCTAATCCTTTACTCTTTCTGAACAATGGTCATAATTAGAATACTTCTGTAATGTAGTTTAGCTTTTGTAAACCAACTGGTTGTGGAAAAAGGTGACTTAGTGGGTTGAGATGGAATCAGTTGTACGTGGCAAGGGTGCTAGATAAACTGGCCCAGCCCAGCCTAAAGGAGTGGTGACTATTTGTATGCCAACAAAAGTCTCAGTTTTCGGAGCTCCACAGTTCAAGAATCAATTGGATTTGCATATCCCAAAAGTTAAGGAATTGATTTCCTAAATGATGATATTCAGGGCATAATGATCATGTCTGCCTGTTATTATATGATCAAATATATTCCATGGAGGGTGAATTATTTAATCTCTGTGGACACATGGAATTTTCATGATACATTAGGACTGTAATGGGCACTTTTTTTTTTCCGAAGGAATGAAATTGTTCTGTCTTCTAAACATATGATCTGTGATGCCTTGAAGGCTGCTTGGAGAGGTAGATAATTAGCTACCCCACTGCCTAGAGAAATAGCTTGGAGATTTTTAGAAGCCTTATGCAAATGGTTTGGGATATTATACAAAATTAGTTTCAGTTAGGCTCAAATTTATCTAATTTAATTTAATTATTGGGAAAAGTAAATCTTTGACTGAGGAAAAGAAGGAAACCTGACAGAAGGAGAAGACAGGGCAAAAAATACACTGGCATGTAGACTGCAACAATTAGATACTGATGGATTTATAGCTGCCATTCACTTTGTAGACATTCACCTCTAAGGCACCAGTAATGACTTTGTTTTATAAGACTCTATCAGAATTAATACCCTAGACCACAGGTGAAATAATTACTTAACGGAATTTAAACCCTGTTGCTGAATATGGCTGTATCCTATTTTAGCGGACCGTGAACTCAGCTGGTAAATCTACAACCTCCTAGGATGTTGAAGTCCCAGCTCATTCCGCACATCTTGCTTGAAGTTTCAGGAAGTCTCTGGCATGGAGTGGACAGTTATCTAAAGGGGAAACTTGACAGTTTTGCTGGGCCTGGTTGCCTGTGTGCATGAACTGTGGTGGTCTGTTTTATGCCTGTGTGATGTCTCCAGTGGCCTCTCCATCCCCCACTTGGTTATGGGTGCATCAAATTTCTTCTTAATCCAGGGAAGATGGTTGGGAGATTAGAGGAACAGGTGGTGCACAGCTGATTGCTGATGGCTAACTGTTAGCTGCCTCTTCAATATGCAGGGCTTAGGCAGAGAGCAACAAGGAAAAGGAAATATATTGGAAGCAGCTCAGGCCTTACAGCTTGGCCTGTGGTTTGGTGGCTGAACTGAGACCAGAGAAACTGGGTACTGGCAGTTGTGTTGCCTGAGGTAGGTAGGAAGACTGCCAAGGCAGGACTGTACAAGTAGGGAAGACTGTTGTGTGGAGGATAAAATGAGGTATGCAGCATGTTGGGGTGGTGTGGATGGGTCAGTGGTGGCTGTAAAGGAAGAAGGAAGTGCAGATAACTGCTGGGGTGATGGACAAGGGGTGTTATTACAGATAGACCTCTGCTGATTCCAGTAGTGCCTGTAAGCTTTATACCTAGTCTTCGTTAGCTGAATTTCTGCAACTTCAGTGAGGTCTTGTTTTGTTTCAACACGCGTGATGGTTTTGTAGAGCTATTTTAACAACTTCAAATGTGATGCGACCGTGGTAAGAGCAAATTCATTGAGCAGTCTGAATACGTGTTTCTGAAAAAGCTTCTTTAGGCAGCACTTGCTTCATTTGCTGCTTTTGGAACATATGCTGAAATTTTAATCTCGGATGCTTCAATGTGAGCTCTTCATTTTGTTCTTGAGCAGTATTTTGTGGGCAACTCCAAGAATATAATTAGGAGTTTGATTAACTGCAGTAAAAGCTTTTTCTTTTTCTTAATGGCAAGTGACTATTTTAGTGACAGTTCTTCCATATGCTTATCATTAAAGAAGCCATGTTACTTCACAGGATGAATACAGTTTCAAAGAAACTCAAAAGCAGATTGAAATTGGTTAGGTAACTGTCACAGGTATAGGAACATATATAGTACATTATTACTATAAGAGACTTTGAGAATACAGTATTGAAGATACAGGCACAGTTTGCGATAATTTGTAATATAACTCTGAACACAGGGATCTGTTGACCTGTAGTTACATTACTTTTGAAATGCGGACTTCAAATGCTGTCCTAGAAGTCCTCCTTGGGCTGTACAGCTGAGGCTGAGAAGTGTGGTGTTTTGTGTTGGACATATCAATAAGCAACTTAGGATTGTGTGTAATGACATATTTACAAGAAACTGTATTCTACAGTGTTTACTAGCTTTTTTGCATCTTCAGGGTATCATATCATTCCGTCTATGTATAGCAGATGCTTGATGAGGGCACTCTTGTTTTCAGTTCTCTGTCACTGGGAAACCTAGGCCAAACCATTCAGTTGAGGAGCCGGAGACAAGCAGACACCTGGTTAGAAGCTAAAGGACAGGTTAACAATTTATTATCATAAAACAAAACAAAACAAAAAAAACCCAACACTGATACAAGACGTTAGTCTGGGACAGCAGAGCTGTCTTTTCTGCCCAAAACTATATTTGGCAGTACAGGAAGACTGCTTATTTCTCACCCAGGCATACTGGAATTCTGTAAACTTGTGGGGGATCTATTCTGGAGATAATGCAAAAATAATAATTAAAAAGGAGCCTTAAACTTTTTTGCAGGTAAACTTGCTGTTGGAGAAAAACTTTGTTATATTTTGCTTATATTGTTTTTAAATAGATAACAGTAAGCAAAGAACAATAGGTAAGCAACAGCTAAGCTGTTTAAACTTGAGGCTATAACCCTTTCTTTACTAGAAACTCATCTTTCCATTTTAGAGCATTTTTATTATTGTGTTTCTCAGGAATGGCTCAAGAATCCTTTCCAGGACCCGCTGCTCTCACCCCATAATCAATGCTGTTCTTGGCCAAAATACATAGACAATGTTGAGCAGAAACCAAAAGTAGATAAACATTGGTGTTCCCTTCCTTTGATTCCCATTTGAGCACCAGGGATATAATTTTTTAAGCATGACTTGGATTTCATACATACAAATCTGACCTTATCTCTCGTTAATTAGGCTCATTTGCTTCATGTAGCAGTATCTTGATGATAAGGTATCTTGAAATCTTTGAGTATCCACTATGTAACTAGCCACCTTCTTTGTAGTCACCTCAAATACATGTGAAAATTGCTAAAACAGCAGAGAAAGAGACTGTCTTCAAATATGCAAGTGTTCATAAATTCAGCTTTCCTGGTTTTATTCATGTTTGCAGTATGGTGTTAAAGCTGAAAACCAAATGCAGAACTTACGTGAGACCCATACTTTTGGGTCTGGTTTTAGCCATTACTGGTAATTCACAATGTTCTAACTTCATAATACTAGCTTTTAATTGTTAGAGGATGAAAAAAAATGGTTTCAAACTGAAGACTTGATATTGCTAATAAACTTAGCCCTGAAAGTAAATCTAGTACTTGGTAGACCTTGGTTGAAGGAAATGGAGAGAAACGTTTTTTTTTCCACAATGCCATCATTTTCATTATTGACTTATCTCCCCCCAGGTTAGAATAATAAATAATAAATCCTCTTTCAGCAAAGAATGAAAATATTATTCTTGCATGTAGATGTGTGCTAAAATGCTTTGTTAGTTATGGATGGGCCTTAATATCTGCTTAAATACTAAGAGAAATTCCTCAGTATTTGTATTTTTACTGGCAATGTTGCTATCACAGACATAGGAACGCATGCGGTTTGGCTCAGAAGCAAGTAGGAGCTAACATTCTGTAAGCATCCAGAGAGAGAATATTTGGTTTTTTTCAAAGCACAGAAAAACACTGGTGAAAGGCAAATGAATGGCTATATAGCAACAAATGGTCCTTCGTAAGCCGGCACTCTCTTTGCCTCACAAACAGCAAAGCAAAATCTTCTCTGGATAATTTACCCTGACTTTAATAAATATCAAGTGTTCTCTTCCTTCAAGGCACATATTGACTTGCTAACCCTCTTCTAATCTGTCTTAATCTTTGTCAATATTTACCTCTTCACGCAATAAATACTGAGAAGTCAACAGAACCCAACTTCATCTCTTTTTTTGAACTTGTGCCATTTCTTTGCCCATTTCAGTGAAATTCATATAGAGCTTGAGATGAAAAATTAAACTTGTTATATAACTACCGTTATACAGTTTATAGTAATAAACTTGATGAACCGTTTAGACCTCTGGCTGTAAGCAGAACTCCCCCACTTCTTCTAAAGAGCTAGAGAATATTAGATATTTTTGACATTTGATTGGCGTTTCTTGTGAGACTGAACGTAGTAATGCTATACTGCTAACCAGTTGAATTCCATCTTAAAGTGTGTTATAGGACTTCTAATAAGGTTCCTTAGATGGCTGGTTCACTAGACAGTCACGAAGCATCCTGTGCAAGCATGTACTTCTCTAAAAACTAAAGGATTGCAAGCATAATTTTTTTTAAAAAAAGGCTGGTATCTGTTCAGATCACTGATTTCCTATGATGCTTCCTGCTATACTCATCTGTTTTGCAGCTTCTGAGCAAAAACTGTGGAACAGTGGAAGGAACCCGAGAAACTACTGATTTTGTTTGTCATTGACTTAAGTAACTTCAGTATCCAGTCACACTGTTCACTGAGGTGGGGAAGGGGAGGGGACCTTTTGTGGGGTCAAAACCCAGCTTACGCCCCTTGACTGCTATACAGGTACTGAATTGAGCGGTGCTGAGCTGCAGCAAAGTGCTGAGGATAGTCTTTCACGTCTCTGTTCTGGCACTGAACAGTCTGAGTCAGATCTCTCTAACGCCTGCTCCCCATGAAATTTGAATATGTAGAGCTGCTACTGTTCCCTCTGTTGAGGGTTTGAGGATGTGGGAGCTGTTGGGACATCTGCTGCCTGTACAGAGCTCAACTGAGCTGGTCCTTCTGAACGAATTTTTTTCTCTGTCTTCATTGCATCCTTAAACTTCCTTAACTAAACTTTCAAAGGTCTGGTGAAAATGAGATTTATTACAGGGTTGTTGCTCAGGGTGAAACACTTACTCCTTGAAAACTGCTTGCTTGATCGCAAACAAATTGTTTTTGAGTTAGACAATGACTGTATTGGTGCTTAAGGCTACCCTGTACGTGCCTTTTGCTCATGTGAATGTTAGCCTCAGTGCTTCATGTGACAAACTTACCAAGAAAAGTATAGTTCAGCCCTAAGAAGCAATCGCTCAGATACAGTGTGTGTGCGTGGAAGGGAAAGTCTAGTTTAAACACGAAATGGAAGTACTGGTATAACTCCATGCTGTTTATGGGGGAGTAAAGTACGGGAGGGAGGGGAAGGAGTTGAAGCATGTGACTACTGAGAAGAAAGGGGAGCTTGGGTTGTGATCTACTCCCCCAGTTGTGATCTGCACCCCATCTTAAATCCTTCAGTCCCTATGTGGATGTCTGTCATACTGTTGTGGTTCATTGTCAGTGCTGAGTCACCCAGAATATGTGTCTTTGGTGCTGATTAGCAAATTTCTGCAGACAGAAATTAACAAAACTGTAATGATTTTCATTGTATTTAATAGAGCTAGTTGCATATTTTCCAGCTGAATGTTTTCTCGTCAGAAAATGAAAACATTTCCTGGGAAATTACTTATTTCATGGAAAATTTTTGGCAGCAGATTGTTGGAACACCTTGTTTCCCCTTGCACGTTTTCATGGACTGAAACTCAAAAGGATAGATTAGCCAGGAAAAATTGTGCGGTTTCCTTTCTCCCCACTTTGAGCCAAGAGAGATTACAAACTGTAGAAATTTTATCCGGCCAAGGAATCAAGGGGAAAAATTGGGGTCTTCTGCAAAAGTACATAGATGTCACGTTTGAGCCCTGAATTAGGTCTTGGGAGAGAACTGAGTTGAGATCCAGACAAACTTTGGCTGTTTAAGTAGCCCTGTTAATTAGCACAGTATCTTGACATAGCTACATTCCTTGATACTCATTAGTAGGAAATTATAAAATAAATTATAAAACCCAAAGGGCATTAAATGCCTCCTACCTCAGATACTGAAAACTAGTACTGTAGTAGGAATAGGGATAGGCCATTCATGCTACTGCTTTCTCTTCCTCTGAAATTTCATGTCTTATTAAATACCTTCCCAGTAGGATTATTGGGCTTGATTTATATATTAAAAATGAAAATACAGTAGTTATTCTCTTGCCTACAAAAATAAATGGTTAGCGTAACAGTACATTGTTTAGAGAAGTCAATTATACCTTAAAATAGGAGGAGGAAAAATTTTCAGCAGTGTGTTTGAGACTAAGCCTCTTCTTAAATGCATCGGATAAAAGAGCAGTGAAGTAGCTGGGTGTCTATTTTGGTGTCTGCCTTTGTGAAGATTTGGGACTGATTGAATCAAACCCCCTGTGAGGGTGGCAGTCCCATTATGTTTGTTACAGGTTGACTGGTATAATTGTTTTTTCTGAGGTTATCAGCATGTTCAATCAAAAAGCTAATATGTGCATTATTGCTTTGCTAGTTTTTAAGCCCTTTTCTCATTATAGGTATCGATCTTGATTAAAAGCTGTTCTCCAAATGTTTGGTTCCATTGACATGAAGCTATTCTTGCCTTGTCTGCTACCAGAGGGAAGGTATCTTCATTCAGGTTAATTGCTGGTGCCTGACGCTAAATGCAAATACCAGAGCACTGCCTGAGGTGAAAATTCAAAAGTGGGAAGAAAAAAAAAAAAAGCAGCTGTTAAAATATCCTTTCCTTCTGTATTTACCAGAACAGTGTGCTTTCCTTTGGCATCACAATATGCCAGAGAAAATGTCATGAATACTGTTTTGAAGGCAGATAATTTTCAGTTCTTTGTCAGTGAATGTGTATTGTCTCAGTCCTTTACCAGAAGCGGAGGGAGGGGAAGATAGTAGTAGACAGCAGTGGGTATTGAAATACACAACAATCAAAACACAATAACCCAGTGCTAAAAGGGCTAAAAGTCGAAGATAATAGCCACGTTGAGCTTAGACAAAATCAGAAACCCTGCTATGGTAATCTGAAATGCATGGCTGGACCCTTGTGTCAGTTGCCTGTGCACATCTTGATGATGTGCACAGGCATAAATCTCCAGTCAGAGTTTGTAGGAACATTATAGCCTTTTACAATAGATAACTTGTTCAAAAATAAAACTTGTTTAGAGACACATACATGTACAAATGTATTCTCTATCCAATAATCCAACTATTATTTAGTTAGGGCTTTATGATGATGCTTTGTTTATTGTAACTTTAGTTATCGTGATAAAAGAATATCTCTACTAGGTTCAAGATGTCCTGAAGTCTGTCTGTCTACACACTACATCCCATGGTTTTACAAGCAAGAGAAAAAGATGAAATAATCAGCAGTGGTTCCTATAAAGCCTAGGAATTATATACCAGATGGACTGGAGGGAGCTTTTTAAGGCTAGCAGTGATGTGTGGCTCAAACATTTCCAGGATTGTTTGGTTTAAAGTGTTCATAAACTTCAGTAAACTATCCCAATGGCAAATGATGCTCACTTAACATTTGGACTTTATTCCTTGTCTGAAATGGTTTTGTTTCTGTTTCTGGCTTTTGGGTCTTGCTATGTACTTGTCTGTTGGATTGAGACCCTCTCACTATAGGTTTCTGTGTTGTCATGCAGGCAGCTAGAAGTCATCATTAAGTTACTCTTCTCAGTTAAATAGACTGATTTTTTTTTTTTTTTTTCAGTAGGTCAAATAATTTTTTAATCATTTTCATGACTCTTCCCTGAATTTTTCCATAGTGTTTTTCTAGGTCCAAAGTAAAACCTGGAATCTTTTGTGACAAAAATGAATGCTTCATGAACTCAGTTTCAAAAGAACTATAAATGAAATGTTTTGGTCTGTTAGTTGCCTGTCTGGAGGACACTTTTGCAAATTTCTTCTCTCAGCAGGCAAAACCAAAGGTGAGAATGGAGGCTTAGTTGTCTTGAAGGATCAATGCCTTGCTTGTCTGTGCTATGTTGGTCTTGACTGCTTGTATCTGCCCTCAAGCCAGCCGTAGTCCCATGACTACCTGCCTGGAAGCTTCTTGTCAGATTGAAAGCGGCAACAACTTCCCTAACATGTTGACAGGAACCCACGACTTCAGTTTTCCTAATAGATTTTGCTTGTATTAAGTTCACTATGTCATGATAAATAAATTTTCTGTTTGAGAGGTAGGAGGGGAAGAGGGAAAATGACTCCAGCAGGGATTCCTAAAGGGGCTTTACTGAAAAGTGTATTTCTCTTTCCATGGGATGTATTTCTTTTTGTTGCATGAGAACATGAGTTTAAGCCTAATTAATACAGTGCCAGAAAAAGCTTGAGTCCTAGAGATTGTCATGAGAGAATTCCTCTTCTCTCTTACCACAGAATCGAGTTTTGCTGCTGCTGCCCCAACCGAGCAGCACCTTGTCCCAGCAGAGCTCTCTTTCCTCGCCCTTTGGAGGGACTGTTCATTGTGCAGGCACTTGCCAGCATGAGTGAAGCTTTCAGGCCTTTCAGACATCAGTTCAGAAAAACGTCTCAGATCCCTTAAAACGGAGCAAAAACTTTAAGTCCTTTGCTGATTACTGTGTCTTGTGATCACAAAGGTCCTTGGGGCGAGGGTTATTTGTTGCAATGGCAGGCATCTAACTACTTACCTGGCAACTATGATATTGGGATAGAAATCAGTGCAAAAAGCTAAAAGAATGTTCCTCTTTAATATGGAGGGCTTATTTCAATCTAGCATGTACCTGTTCTTTAAAATACAATAAAGACAAGTCTCAGATGTGTAATTTCACCTGTCTGCCATTGTTTATCCCTTGCCTGAGAAGCAGAGAAATTTTACAGCATGCATCTCAAACATACATAAACAATTTACCTTACTTCACCAAAAATTTAGATAAAAGATAAATTAATAGTCTTAAACTGAAATAATTTCTTTTTTTACTGATATTCCAAATCAATTTAAACTGTCCTCCTTAATTTGCTTAGTTCAACTCTAAATTGATCTGCACCCATAGTAATAAGATGGGCTGATAATAAAGTCACTCTTATTCTTTAGGGATTTTCCTCTCTTTTTAAAGTCTTGTATGTTAATGAAGAAGATGCTCATTATTGATCATCTTTTAAGAGCCAAAATAATTTACATTTAATTGCCAAAATAATTTACATTGAATGGCATGAATACCCTTTGTTTTGGCTAAGTCAGAAAGTAAATAGAGGTATGTTTGAACAGAAATATTGATATAAAAATGCAATAAAATGTTCTGCTTTGAAGAATTTTCAGAGATACCCTCTATTCCTACCATCCATTAGAGATAAACTCCCACAAGACAGGATAAACTTTTAAGGGCATAACTGCTTCTTCAAGGTATTGCTTCTTAAATCTCATTTGTCATTTATCTTCTCATTTGAAGTGCTACGTGATAAATGACCTGCTGAAGATACAATATTTGATGCTATGCACCTGTCTATTTTTATGCCTAAAATAAAAATCGAGATTTTGCTAGGAAATGTTTTCCTTTAATGACTTTCCTGATGTGTTTGGATTTCAAATAATGTTTTCATTTTGTCTAGTTCTGTGTGACACTATTCTGGTTCCTGTGAATGACATTTAAATGATTATTCTTGGGTAATGAATATAATCCTATTCAAAGAATTCATTTTAGGGAAAGTTTCTCTACAATAGAGATTAAAAAAACCTACCCAAGAATAAAGGCAACTTTTTTGCTTTTTTGTATCTACTTTCCACTGTGGAGCATCAGAGGAGTACAAAAGTCATCAGTTGTCAGTCGTCACACCAGTGACACTGTTTCCAATTTGATTTAGCTTCAGATTAATTGAAACAGGCAGTATTGATTGCTGCCACTAAAAGAACTGGAAGTTATTTCATATGATAGAAGTCAAATAAGTTGGTCTGGAAGATGAGTCCAACTCTCATGCAGACATGCTTATTTTCTGTTTGGTATTTGTCCTTGAAGGAAAAAATCGTATTAGCATTTGGAAGGAGATGCTTATTCATAGTTGAATGTGTTACGCATGATCCAATCCACGGCAGTTTACAAAGGCTTTCTAGACCCTAGCTCATTCTTGGATGCCATCTTGAAAGACTATATATTTGGGCTAACAGTTTTTTCTTATTTCAGAACTTTTTACCTATAGAAATCTGCATCTTTCTATGTCCTCTGGAATTAATCGCCTCATATTCTGTCACTTCCTGCCTGCCAAGAATTTCAGGGTGAGAAATAATCAAGAGCTTGTTTCTGGATCTTGCTTAACAGATTGGGCAACGAAGCCCACAGCATTAGTGCAGGTCAGTGAACTACTTTGAAAAACCGGGAGCATCACCCAAGAATATATTTAGTTTCATTTGGTTCAGTGAATAGCTGTTCCATTCCTGGATCAAGCCTGAACCTTGCATATGGCAGCCAGGCAGTTCACTGATGTTTCGTTGTCAGGTTCATCCTAAATGATGTTTTCCGCTAGTTTTATTTAGTGTTTGAGTCTAAATGAATAAGAAAAGCCTGAACTAGATTTTCTCTCTCTTCTTGGAAATAAGGTCAAAGTATACATAGATACTGCAGGAAACAGAGCTACAGGATTTTAATGAAAAACTTTGCAGGTAAAGTTTATCCCCGCTAGGGAAATTAAAGTGGGAAGGAGACTTTCTTCTGCTTGCTACACCACTCTCTGAAGAAATAACATCACATACCAAGGCAGTAGCACTGCTTTATTGCCAAAGTAGTGCTCGGGTGCTAGAGAAGCAGTCTTGTAAACCTGTGTCACAGTGACACACGGTGACTCCTACTGGAAAGACGGACCCTGACATATGTGCACACACCACCTGTTGCATTCTTTGTTCCACCAGTTTTCCACTAAATTCTGCCTCTGGTTCCTACAGTACTGTGGGTGTGGGAGAAATGGCTCAAAATCCCATGTTAACTTCTGAGAAGATATTTCATGTTTAGCTCAATATACTGCAGTCTACAAGCAGTCTGAGCACTTTGAGTTTCAGTTAAGTTACCTACAGAGATGGGCTTTTTCTGGATTTAAGTGTCGCCTAAAACATCATAATGGCCATGCAGGAGTAACTTTTGTGCCAAATGAAAAATAAATCAATATAAATTATAGATACTTCACATTACTGTCGCTGCTCCAAACTGTCAGTCTGTGCTGGAAAATGATGTCCCAGGTTTTGGAAGTAAGCACGGGGATCCTGAGGTTTTGCTAAACAGTTGTCCCCTTAGGAGGAGAAGGAAAATTGTGTTTCTGGTAATGTGCTTTCTGGTGCTTGATAAAGAGGTGTATTTCCACTTCCACTGTGTTCAAACTTATGTCATGTTCATCTTCTAGGTGTTTTTTTTTTTTTTTTTTTTTTTTAAGGAGTCATTGCAATTGGTATACAGTGATACTTCGAATGCAAAGTGATGCTCAACACTGGCTAGCCTACATAGATGGCCATGTAACTTTCTATTGTAGACCAGAGCATTAATGAAGTTTTTGTTAAGGTTCAGAACTTGCCAGCACCCTGGGGTGAGGAGGACTGAGTCACTACTGTTCTCCAGCTGTCTGCAGACCTAACATGACAATTTTCCTTAAATCTGGAAGGAAGTTTTTTGGAAATAAGTGTTATTAATTTTTTTTTTTTTTTTTAAAGACAGGCTAACTTCTGCCCAGAATGTTCTCTGTGGTCTAGTTGTAAGCTACTCAAAACTCTGCTTCTCCCCCATAAACCATTCTTAGCTCTGTCTCAAAGTAGAACATTGTCTTATCTAACTGAATTTTTGGCTTAGGTATGGTAGTGATCAAGTTGAAGAATTAAAAAAAAAAAAAAAAAAAAAAAATCATTGCTTTGCCAACAAAGTTGCAGTCATATCCTCTCAACCCATCGCCATTTCAAGGTAAAATAAGTGTGTGTGTCTTCCCCCAAGGTGTTGACAGATGAGCTGCAGCAGTTGAAGTTACGTCTCCCAGGTGTCCATCCTTCCTGGGAGGAGAGTCAGAGAGACAGAATGTGTCTGCAAACCTCAGGATGCTCAACACTGAGTCTGGCAGCCTTGCTCCAACCCATCTGAAGTGTAAAGCAAGCCGCCAGGTTTTGCACTCAAGTGGGAGAAGTGAGAATACATTTTCTCCTGCTGACTATGCAGGCAGGGTGGCAACCTGTCCCTACGGTGATAGCTAACTGTTGCTAGGATCTTTCACTGCCATAGACAAGTGTGTAACAAAGACCTAAACGCTTTTCGTATATTTAAAGCTCTACATATCCTGAGAGTGTGCTCTGCCTAGGGTTGGATTAAGGTCTTTGACATCTACTCCAAGGTGATAGCGTTTCATTCATGGCAGTGTTCTTGGGCACTTATACAATATTAAACTGTAAGCTCATATTAACGCAGAATGAAAGTTTCATACCTCACGTGTGTAGAAGTCAGGAGAGAGAGTTAACTATCTCACCGTAATATCAATTCACCTACTTATGTAATTTTTCTAGATTACTCAGGGAAGCAGCTAATGTAGGTAGGAATGCACAAGATGTGCTAAAGAGCATAGTTAATGTCAAACATTGAGCTAATGAGACCTTAATTTTTATTTCCTTATTTCTGTGTAGCTAAAACTTGCTGCTTTTAAGTGACTTCAAGGCTTTTTTTTTTTCTTTTCTTAATTTGTGCTTTGGATAGATTATTAAAGAATCTACCTTCTTATGTTTACTGAAATGTGGATGCTTTCTGCTTGACAAATCAGACTGGAATACAGAGATCGTTCTTCCAGTAGGCAAATTGCTGTCTGAAGGAAGCGAACATTCTTAAAAACACCAAACCCAGATCTTTTAAGAAAAAGAAATAAAAAAACCCCAAACCACCTCCTCAACCTATCCTAGTGCTTCCCAAACAAGGCATAAACACTCTTCCTTTCTCTTCTTAAAGAATCTTTCATCTTTAGTACCTGTTACTGCCTATTACTTTACTGCTGGCAAGCTGTCAGTTATCAGGAGCCTTCTCTCCCCTTTCCCTCACCAGTATATTTGGAAATACGATCAAGATAACATACAAAAAGGATTGAAAAGATTTCCAGTATAGAAACCAGACAAACTACATTCTCCATTGCTGTTTGAAGCTGCACATCTGCATCCTTTCCAGAGCTGGCTAGATCACTGCTACTTTGAAGGACTGTTTTGCTGCAAACATTTCTCCTTGCTTTTCAGATTATGTGCTGATTAAGTGACTCATGTCTCAGCTCTTGATTGAGAGGTCTGTTTCGGTGATTACATGAGAGTAGTAGCCTAGTGTTCCTAATCCATTTAAATCGCTTGTAAATGACTTACCTTCATTTTCTCTCTTGCTTCTACTATTGTGTGGTACCTTCTTACTCATTTATCAAGGTGAGCTATTTCCTCATGCCTAAAGAATGGGCTCAGTTAATCCCACAAAGTATGAGGAAAACATGGCACTTAAAGTAAGTAACTGTTGAAACTTTATTATAGGATGTGTATGGATTTCCATTAGACAAACAGCTTATCTACCAGGTTGAAAAAAATGTCCTTAATTCTCTTCACCTGAGCTATTATGCAATTGTATGAGATCCAGAGGACAGCTATTGACAGGAATTACAGGGCTGTCTTGATCTTCACAATGGGACCTTCAGCGATGATCGTCTTGTCAAATATTGTTTTCTGGTTCCTAGCGTTCCTAAGTTGGTTGTTGGACTGCGCAGTTTCACCTAGGCATTAAGTCTTTTGGAGATGAAACCATTCTTGTTTTTCTGTGCTTGCTGAGCATGCAATTGCAGAGGTGGTTAGACAGTATGCCTGAGATGATGCAGTGGGTTGGGCCCACTGAAGTGGGGGGCAGACTATTCCTTCTTTTTGCCTTTTCCACCCTTCCCCTCCTTTGGGCTGTATGGTCTTGTGTACTCCTTGCGTCCGCTTTAGCTCTCTTATGACCTTGCCATAAACTAATTGAACTTGCTACCCCAGAAGAAAGATGGTCATTGCATTTGTTGGGTTAGTTTCCTGCTGTCTTAATGAAGTGAATTTCTTTGCTACAAAGTTACAAAAACATTACAGCTGTGAATAATTGTCCAATAGGAAAAGTAGTAGAGGCATCTTCCTTCCAAATTTCTTTCATTTCCGTATGTGTAAGTAACACAAATAATGGCTTCTCTTCTATAAGGAATACTAAGGTACTTGGTAATTTTTTGTAGTAAAGTACTCTCTTTTTCTTTTTTCTTAAGCATCTGTAAAATAGTATTTTTGCAGTTTATTACCATCTAATCAGAGGCAGGGTTTTGCTTTCCCCTTTATGAGCTACATACCTTACCTAGGATAATTGCTTGTGCCTGTTATTAGCTGACTAATAGATGACAGTAACATTGATTTTAGTAGTCCATTATACCCTGTGTGGACCCTTGGAGACTAAAAAGGCTAAGATCTTTGGGCATATAAAAGAAAAATATAAGTCAATTTAATTGTATTGGATGAGAACAGCAAAGTATGGAACAAAATCAATCTTACCAGTGTCAGGTAGTTGTTGTTTTCTTGATGTAGCTTAAATTTATCTTTCATATAGTTCTCTGCATTAAGATTAAAATTTTATTTTGAAAATGTTTTGATTCTTTTGATAGCTTTATTTTGAACTGGTACTATGGAAAAATATCATTTTTCCCCAAAGGGAAATTCTAAGCCACCTAACTGCGTCTGAGTCAGCAGAACTTTTTTATTTCTTATTTGTTCTTTTTCCTGTCTTATAATGGAAATGTTGATTCAAAACAAAAATAGAAACACAATTCTGAAACTGTTAGAACAATTTATTAAATTGGTATATGGTTCTGCTTGATGATCTCAGTCCTCCGACCTCTGGGACAGGCACACTTTCCCCATTTCTAGTGTCATTTGAGGCAACAGGAGATGCTTGAAAATTATCAGGACTTGGCTCATCTCAACTAGAAAGGAGCTTGGAGTTGGTAAGCACAGATATGACTCTATGTGTCAATGCAACTGCTTTCAGGAACAGATGCAGCCTCTGCAGGAATGGGCAGTCTGGCCAGCCCTAATCACATCAGCTGGCATGGGGATGGGATGCCTGTCTTTCTTACCTCCCTCCCCTACCAAGTGCTGGCCACCAACATCCCTGGGGCCTGGGGATAAATCTGCACTTGTTTAATAGTATTTTTGATTCTATAAAAACTTAGGAACTGTTGCAACGCATTAGCACTTGATATCTCTGCTCCAGTCTTATTCAGGTAGATTCTAACTGACTTTGTCAATCAGTGACAAAATATGTAGCACTTGTCCTCTTTTGAGCTGTTTTGGTACTTAAAAATAAATAAATAAAATTCACATCTTGATGCTACCCTGATTTCTATTGACAAGTGTACTTGTTAATGTTGTATGTTTTAAAGAAGCATCCTTGTTTAAAGGCTAAAAGGTTCTTGAGCTTATTGAAAGCAATCTGCTCCAAAGAAGCTAATTAGAGTGACGAATACAAAATGTCTGGGCAATACTGTCTATGTGTTCTCCTATATATTATGCATTTCTTTCCTGCAATTTTGTGAAATCATGTAGTTGTGTCTAGCTCACTTTACCTTGTGGTGGTGGTGAAATCAAAATACATCCCCCTCCAAAATCTCTAATTGGACTTGGTGTGGTACAACAACGAGGATGCTCTGATACTGGCAGCTAAGTAACTTTGCTAATAAAAATGGTACTGTCAGATTCATCAGCTTCCTGTGGTTGAATTGATGGCTATTGGCTGGCTTAGATGACACAAAACCCACATTTATTTAATTAAGGGTACTTAGTCGAGGTTTGTAATGTTAAGCAAGTAAGTGTGCTTTCCATATGTGTTTTTATTTATATTTAAAGTCACATTTATCTTACTCTGGTGGTTTGTTTGTTTTGAACTTGAGTAATAATTGAGGAGCCATAGTTGTCGTGTTTTGTTCCATGCGGGAGGGAAATGTTTCGTATATAGAAGATTATAACATCACCTCAGACCTGGATGTAGATGACCTTGAATTTAGTAACAGTTGAATCGAAAGGTCTGACTTTTTTTAGGCTCATCTGTGTTGTGTGGGCTGTGGATTTGCAGGTCTATGTTTTGATAGCAATTTCAAAATTATTCACTTAAGTCCTGAAAGCCTTATTTTGTGGAAACTATGATAGAACATGTTACAACTTTGAACTTGCTTGATATCCCTAAGGCAGTGGGTCTGGGGAACTGGTGGTGAATCAGATCTGATGTGGAGTTCACATGAATCTGAGCCCTTTAAGGGCTCTTTTTAAGCCTTTTGCTTCTGAGAAAGCATTTATTCTGGAATATCTCCCACCCACTCCTCATACTGTTGGCCTGTGACCTGAAAAGTCTCTATTTCTCTGAAGAGTATTGAGGATGTTGGCAATAATTGTGTCTATCAGATAGAAAATGCCTAGATATTATGAAGACAGGTGGGTGGCACATCCCCCATAGATATGGAAGTGGCTGTCTTTCAATAACTACTTTAAGTGTTTCAGAAGCTTTCCTAAATCCTTCTTTGCTTTCCGTAGAGCTATGTTTTAAGATAATCCAATTCTGCTTTTAAGCCCCAAAATGTTACAGCTAAAAATAGGTGCTGAGAAACAGGGTTTTATTGTTTGTTTGTTTCGCTAAAAAAAAAAAAAAAAGGCAGCACAAAATATCAAGGGGGTGGAGGGAGAAATACTTCCAACAGCTTGATCCGCCTTCTCTTTGTGTGTGATGGTGAATGTGAAAATCTGAGAGTAATTAATCAATGTGAACTTTCCAGATTTATCATTGTTAAAGTGCACCTGTGCCAAGCATCATTGTGCTGATTCTGGGGGAAAAAAAAAAAAAAAGCAGCATATTTCTTAACCACCTCTGGGTTTTGTGCCTGACTTGCAGAGCAGGGGCCAGGGAGAGGTGGGATCTTGGGTTGTGCTGAGCTAGTGCTGTAGAAAGCAAGCAGAGACTTTGCCTAAAGATCTAACTGCGCCATGGGCTTTTTCCCCTTCACTGCTTAAACTTGGAGAATGGAGGCTATACCTGAGCAGTGATGTTTTTTTATCCAGTCCGATGTACTGCACTGTTCCTGTAAATGTATGTTTAAACAAGTTTAGTAGGTGGTAGCTTGTGCATAACTGGGAACGTGTTTAGTGTCACGTAATTTTGGAATCTATCTCCTAATATATTAAAGAAGAGTCTGGCTGCACAAGTGGCTACTGGAAGGAGGGGAGGTCTTGAAACAGAGAGACACGTGTGGAGCTGATGTCCTCCTCCTCCTCAACTGTAAAGTGCTTGAGAATTCCTTTTGCCCAATGGTGATTAGTGTCTTGCTTGTGCTCGGCATGCTTGCATCTCAGCTTTGCTTGCTGGCTGGTGTATATAGCCGTCAGATTTATTTATGTATTAGCATTGTCTAGGTGAATTTGGTCATACAAAGTTTACTTTGTTGGAACTTGTTTTTCTGACAAAATTTTACCTGTGTTAATAGGGAATTAGAGGAAAAAAAAATATGGTGAAACTTCCCAAACAAAAATTGGCAAACTTCTGAAACATGTCCATATTTGTTTTTTGTTTTTACTATGTTGTCATCTTTGCTGCTACAGATATGGGAACACTTTATTTTATTTTATATACTTTTGTGTTAAAACATTTAATAGATGAGATTCTCCAAACAGTACTAATTAGATATTGCCCTAGAGGACATTAGAAAAAATGGAATATCTATATACTGGCATCAATAATAGTAACATATAATTGTAGAGTACTACTTATTTGTTGTGAAATAATGAAAATCCTTGCCAAATGTAGAAGAAATAATTGGAGGTTCTGATGTAGTACTTCTGAAAGTTCAGCACAGTTTTCTGTTCAGAACTGCCATTTGATGCATTCACAGGAATGAAAACTGTTTTTTGTTTGTTTTGGAATTTCCCACAAAGCAGAAATTCAGAATTTTGGTTAGCTTTCATACTCTGATAGTTAAAACACTGTTTTATACAACATGAAAGCTATTCATAATTTGTGTTTTCTTATGCTTGGACTATTAGACTTCTGTCTAGGTAATACAATCAAGGATTTGAAGGAGTTCTTATTCCAACTGTATATATGGCTACCAACCAGAACTGAAATTCTCTGACTGTATAGTTAGGTGTTAATTTACTTTTTTTTCGTCTTCAGAGTTTAGACTTACTCAGGTATTTTTTACAACTGTGTTTAAAAATAGGAGAGAGATACTGGGATATGACTGCCTGATAAAATTCAAGAACTGCACCTGGAGCATAAATAAATAATAAAATGAAGATAAGGATTTATTAAATCCTGCAGAGAATCGAGGGAAATGACAATCCTTGTCTCCCACAGGTCCCATGCTTTTTAGCTGTCCACCTTATACATTGTCTGTAAAGGCAGTGTCATACCTGTTTCCCCTAGCTCTTATGTTGTGGCTGGCTTTTAACTACAGGTATTTCCAATGCCAGCAGCTCTGTAAGCTTGGCCAAGTAAACTATCTTGAATGCTCAATGTGTATACGTAGGCTTGACTGTTGGTAGTCAGCTGCAATGACGCACACCAAGTGAAATAAGAGGAACCCTTGTGGAACTTAAAAATATCCCCCTCCCTAAACCCGAGGCCCCATACCCCAACCGTTAGCCAAGCTATCAAACCCCAGCATAACAACAATATGTCGTCATTTCACATATGGATTGGTAATACATGTTATTGATCTTGGTAATATTGATAGACTTAGAATGACAGCTTACAGTATTGCAGATATCATTTAAGAAGTGCTACTTGCCATAAAAATAAGTAAGTGCTGAGGGGAATTGTTGCGTGTCAGAGAGCTCAAAAGAATCTGGAATCTTGTGATGATATAGTACCATCCAAACTATTTTACTAATCTTGTCATCCACCAACATGTCAATCATATTGATGATGGATATGCATTTTTGTTGGCACTCCTGCTACTGCATTGCAGGTATGGGAAGGTAAGAGATGGTTGTTTAGTACATTATTGTAACAACTATAGGGTGATAGATAACTCTGTCAACATGAACCATGTAAGGACATGAGGCATGCAGGAAACCAGGTGATTAAATGATGTGTTTGATGTGTTTCAGCCTTTTGGTTGTGTGTTTTGTTTTTGTTTTTTTTTTTTTTAAGGGCGTCATTGGTCCTTGGAGGCTTCTCCCTCTTGGAGACTCAAATCTCTGTGCTAGCAGATAGAGCTAATGCAGTTGGTGTCATCAAGGTGGTGTTCTTAATTTTGGGTTCAAGAAGTTCATGCTGTTGTTGGTTTGCCCCTGCTGTAGACTGCAGTAGAGTTGGAAATAAACAGAACTGCCCAAGTCAAAGTAGTGTAGCTTGGGATACTGAACATGGAAGCTGAGAGAAATGAGGTCTTGATAAAGCGGTGCAGTACTCCCAATACCAGTCTCTTGGGACGGCGGTGTGCTTCAAGACCCACTGGGTTCTGGTAGGGTCTCTACCTCTTCCCAGCTCTGAGAAAGTTTAAAGTTTAAAACTCTCTAGGCTACTCTCCTGTTGGCCTAGACCAGTCAATCATGTTCAGTCATGGGTATGCACTGAATCTGACTACGTAGTCTGTAGATTACAAAATTCATGCGTCGTGTTTTGAGAGCTACTTCCCTTCCCTCTTCACCTTCCCCCACAAGACATTTGCATTCTGTTCTCTTGTGACATCCCAGGATTTAGACACTGGGAACCAAAGTGAATCAACATAATGCAGGGCCATCTGAGAAGGAATTGAGAACTACAGTTTTAGAAAGAGTATCTTACCGTAAGAACTCAAAAGCACTCAAATCGTGGCTCTTTAATAACACACCTTATCTCTTCATACTTTATCTGAACTCGACCCTTTTAATGAGACAATGTTTCAGCAGTATTTTGTGTTGGGTAATGTTTCTTGTCCAGTGTTTCCTGATAGTCTTTCTTGCCAGTCCTCCTTGCAAATCCTTGCTTATGATGTTGACGGACTTCCCTAGTCAGAACAAAATCTTGCTCTTAAAACACAGCCTGCACTTCTACTCAAGGTGAGAAACTCTAAAACTGAACACATTTTTTTTTTTCACCCATGTCCCTTTCACGTTCTTGTGCTGCTTATTGCATGTGATGAGTCATTTTTGAAATGAAATAAAAATTCCAGATTTGCAGCCTTGATGGCTGTCAGATTTTTAACCAAGTGTTTGAAAACCAGGCAGCTGCCTGGAATGCTGTGTAGCAGGAGAGGCTTAGAGCTAGTGTTCATTGCAAAGAACAAAGCAGAATATATAATTTAATATAAATTCCACACTCCCCTCTGCCCTGTGCAAAGGCAACAGTATGGTCTCTTTTGTGTTGCTTACTGTTCCTTCTTAGGATGCCTGCCAACAACCCCCTGCATCCTTACTGCCCAGCACCTTATTATGGCTTTGAAGAAACTGTATGTGTGTATCGCTAGCCATCACTTTGAAATAAACTGCTTTCAGAACTGTCATCTAAAAGCTGAGGTTTTAACTACTGCTTTTAACTGTCCTTATTCCACAGCTAAAAATGCCTTAATGGAAATGAAAAGTTACTGTATTAAAAATACATTTTCTTCTGAAGAAGGGGGAATTGAGATGCCATCTGTACTACTTCTGGCTCCCATTCAGCTCCTTCAAATGAATGCCAAATTAACAGCAGCACTTCTCCCTCCCCGTTTCCTTCTCCATCCCATAGCTCTTCCTCTAAGGTTCATCCAGAATCCTTGGGAAAGTAGGGAATATCACCTCTGCAAAATCTTCAGTGGGAATTCTTCTTTTATTCTGTGTTTATTCTCTGTGGCTGCTACAGCCCTAGTGTTTCATTCCTGAGGTCTGACTTCCCTGGAGGGAGGTCACTGCTTACCTGGGAAGGTCTGGCAGAAGGTTGTGTTCCTTCCTGCTGTGATACTATAAGCAGTTACTGATCTTGGGGACAGCTGGCCAACGTCCTTGGGCATCCCCTGACAGTGGTCTCCACGTTTCCCTCATCTCCAGGATCTTTCCTTATTTCCCCAGACCTCTCTCTGGGCTAGGATCTTCACCTTGTTCTTTCTGGGCCTCCTTCTTCCTTCTGAGACCACTTCTTCCTTTCAGGGACCCATCTCTTGGCACCGGATCTTTTTCCTGGAAATCAAGCTCCCGGTTTCTCCAGTCTAAATAGTGTACTTGCAGAAGCACAGCAGGTGATCTGCCTCTTAATTGGTGGGTCCAAGTCATGTCTCTCTATTAGTGGGAGGATTCAAGATGTGCAACTTCTGTTAAATTCATGGGTTATCAAGTTTACAAGCAGCCCATACTGGTTGCAGCTAGCAAGTAGCAGGCTCCTTCTTGAGATTTCAGGAGTTCAATTTTGGGCGTTCACCCATGCACATACATACAATTATCTGCTGCCTGTTCATGTTTCACCTGTTTTTTGCAGTGACTGCAGGTGTTTAACTCTCCTTCTGTGTGATTCCATCCTTGGACCAACCACAAAAGGAACAGAACCTCATGTTTCAAAGGCATATTTCTTTCATGTTTAATAACTTTTATTATGTATGTGGGTTCTGCATAGGACAGAAGATGTTTTTGAGGTGGAGATAGAGTGCCAGTGTAGCATGTACAATTTCTGCTGAGGTAGGCTGGCTCTGTTTTGAAAAGGAAATTAGTTACATTGTGTTTGCTTCATGAATCTAGTTATCGGTGCGGTGTTTTCCAAACTGCGGATTGAAAGGCTAACACAAAGACAATTGCTCATGTTAGTACATAACATAGAATTCTGAGTAGCTGGGATTGCTGTCTGTACCTTTTTTATAAAAATAGCATTAGCTAAGACTCTCCTGAATACCTAAAAAATTCTTTGCTCATCTCCCTGTTGAATCAAACCACTTTCTGTGTTTTTTTGCTAATTAATTTGGAGATAGGGTAGGGGAAATATTTTCATGTGACTGGGGAGGGCTGCTGGTGCTTGTGCCACTGCTTACGTGGGAGGCTTTTTCTTTTCCTTTTCTTTCCTTTTTTTTTTTTTTTTTTTTTTGTCTTTAGGAAGAGGCTTAAAGGAGTTCAAAAGAGAGTGAAGCTCTGAATTCTCCTATGGAGACTTGTTTCATAGCCAGATTCCTATGACAGAAAATGCTTTGCCACAGCTCTCATGCAGCTTGGTCTGGGCTTTGTGATCAGCATTGTCCCAAAGAAGCACAACTGTTTAGGAAATTTATAGATAGCAATTTGGTCTCCAGTGTAGCAGAGGCTCATCTGTTAATTGCTTTGAAGATTACAGTCAAGACCTTGAACCAGCATCTGAAACTGACTTTAGAGATAAGCCCCAGCCGTGAACTTCCGTCATCTCCTTCCCAAAGCCTTTGGTATTTAGAGGATAATAGATAAGCAGAATATCCAGGACAGCATCTAAGTGATGTAAAAGATTTGTTTTATGGAGACCTAAATTGTTTCGGGGGCAAAGCCAGTTCTCTCTAATGTGTTATCCAGGGTTCTCTCCAGAGAAGATGTCAGCAAAGAAAAAATGCATGAGCATTAGGCCAGGTAGCCACACTGAAATGTCAAGAAGTCAGTCAAGTATTGATAACATCTACTACATAAGTAACAGCCTCTCCAGTTTGCTGGCTGAATTGATATTTTCTTCTTTTAAATTAATTTTAATCTAAAGGGACATTTTTCTAGGTGTCATTTATTTCTTTTTGATGAAACAGTGCTCTCTTTCTCTCTTCTGACGCTGCACTACTTTGCTTGTTTCCCCCACCCCAGCCCAGTTTGGATTGAGTTGAAATCCTTTACTTAATGAAGTGAAACATCTTATTCTGAGGTTGTTTAACCATTTTGTCATAACCTCTTTTTTTCAAGGCAGTTTCATTTCAAAAGGTTTCTATTTTTTCAACATTAAAAACATTGAAGGTAAATGCTTCTGGCAAGTTAAACAATTTGTGTAGAGATGTTTAGAAATAACTGAATTCCCTAGTAATTTCGGTTCCGTCACTCAAAATGTCATTCTTCATCAAGAGCATCTCCATTAGTCAAGTATGATGCAACCAAATAGGGATGTTTTCTCAGAGATGCTCTACAGCAAAGCCTGCCTACCAAGCACTTTCATGTTGGAGGATGATTTGAATACAATATTTGTTAGGTGAGCTCTGTAGATGGCATTTGGTTTTTTTATGGTGTTTCAGAGCAGTGCCTAAGGAATAGTTGTTGCCCTTGATGAACTAAAAGAACAAAGTTGCAGACACTATGCACTGCAGAGCTTGTAGCATGTTGCTAAAAGGGGGGAAATTAAGACCTTCTGAGGAAGATAGTGACAACACTTCATTAGGAGGGGATAAATTTCAAAGGAAAAGAACATAAGGTGTTGAAGTTGAAAGGTGAGGGAGATGTGGAAGAGGAGTAGTGGAGAACGAGCAAGTAATTGGTGAGATTTAAAATGGAAATGAATTGAAGATGCGGCATGGCAGGTAATGGGAGACAGTCTGAACAAATGACAATCAGTGAGAAGTCTGATCAGAAAGTGAGGTATGTTTTTACAAAACAAACAACCCCCAAACACTCCACCAAAAACCCCCGCCTACTTTGGCTGTTTCAGCTTCTATCTGGTTCTGTCCTAGACTTTCTTTTCTACAACTTCCTTTCTTGAAGTTCATTTTTCCTTTTAACACTGGTGAGGTAGTCCAGTGTGGGATATGGTTTGCCTGTCTCATGGACTTGGGTAATATAGTCTGTCCTCTTTGCACTGACTTGCCTGGGACATCAAAAAGTGGAGTTATCCTTCTTATACTTCCCTACTAGTTAGATGTTACACATGGTTGTAGATGGATGACTAATGTAACTAGCAGTGTTGCTCAGTGTGGGTAAGTGCAGGAGCCCAAGGGAAGACACTTCAGGCAGCCACAGGCCCTTCCAAGCTGCAGCCAAAGGTGAAGGTATTAAGGAGATGTGGAAATATGCATGAGCCCTTGAGTTCTGTTTCAGGAGATCATGAGGGCACCTGGAGAGGGAAGAAAAAAGCCTTTCCAACCTTCCATTTTACAGCAAGGGAAGAATGGAGGAGTAAGAAAAAGAAAGGAGTTCCCGGAGTTTCAGAAATCTTACTCATCTGCTGTGGAGTTTTCTGAAAATGATGCTGGGAGAGAACAGCGTTTGGCCAATGAGCAAAACCCTCAGTTCTTTCTCTCTCCCTTCCCTGCCCCCTTCACTCCCACTGTTTATTACACTGTATAAAGTGGATGTTGTTCTCTCTGCTACATCCTAGCCCTGCAGTTGGTGGTCTGTTTTGAGAGGCAAGATGATGAAAAGAGGATCCTATGATTTGGTTCAAATTGCAGCCCCTCTTACCAGCTTAACTGGGGCTGTCCAAAACAGGAATGGTGCCTTCCTCCTCTTTGTTTTTCGTTAGATGCAAATATACTGATCCTGCAGGTAATGGCTATCCTATGATGTTTGAACCAAGCACAAATGGGATTCTGGTTTGCTTCAGGGAGTTGCAGATAACTAAGCTTTTACTATTTCTTTGCTACAAAGACTGGCTATCAAGCACCTGTGTAAATTATCTGTGTAAAGAAAAATACAGGGCAACCCTACAGAGCTGGTTTGCTCAGTTTTTATCATAAGAGTATCTTAAGAGTTAAGCTTCAATAATTATTGCTTGCAGGTAGCAGAGATGTATCAGCGTTCTTTTGCAGAGGGATCTGCTACCTATGTCAAAACGGTCCCTTCTGGAAAAGCAATCATCCCTGTTTTATTGACAAAAATAAGTCTCTTTGACTTTAGAGGAAGATGGACACGGGTAACTGCTGGTTTATGTCCTGATATCCCAATGAGACACACACACAAAAGGATTTCTTTGTTACTGTGCTATTAGCGTATATTTTAGTAGTTATTTTAATATGAATTTGTCTGGTTTTTGAAAAGTAAGATGAGCTTCCTTTGCATGCATGAAGAAAATACTATTTCTACCTGAGCCTATGCCACAAAAAATGCACCTAAAAAGTCATAGCTGGTTTTATCTCTGTGCAAAATTGAGACACTAATGATCTTGAATTTTACAGCTTAAAATGCTACATATACTGTTACAATAATCTCCCCATAAAGCCTGTAAAAGCAAGGCATCCTAGGGCAATTACACATAAAATGATAACCTCTCTACGTCTCAGATACACAGCATGAATAAGGAAAATCTTTGTAGATGCTGTGACTAGCAATCTGCAAATATGATGGATATGTATGTATCTTTAACAAATTTGTTACAGAAGTCATAGCTGATGAAGAAAAATTTCAAATGTTTCAGACAATGGCAGCTTTAAATAAATAATTTTTTTTGAGGGACGTGATGTATGTCTGAACTAAATTTGGACCATATCAGTTTACAGATAGTCATAATTCAGGTGAGACTTTTGAAGTCAGGTTTGAAAGTTGCAGCTTCATGCTTCAGTACCTGTTGTCTTGTCATGATTTATTTAGTGCAGAGGTAGCTGTAGGAATGGGGATAACCTTACATTTTCAGCTAGGGAAAATTCTTTGTGACTTCTTTTAGTCACATTAAAAAAATCTAAATAGCACCCTATTGCATTTTAAGAATTACAATTGAAAACAAATTATCAATTGGGTAAGTTTTCAAAGAATTGACTGGACTATGTTTCTCTGTCGTTGATCATCCATAGCTTTGAGGCACACAAACAAACAACTTCTTTCTAGTTTGAGTAAAACTGTGATGCCAGTTGAAGTTTTCCCTTGGTACAGGCTGTGGTCTTTTATCCACATATTGAGGATTCTTTGTTTGTCCAGGTCTTGAGATGTTTGTGGCACCTGCAGCTCTCATTGGCCTAGGAGAGATCAGTAGGTAATTCAGTAGCCTGTAGTATCAACCTGTTGCAACTGAGCAGAGTTTAGTGAATATCCTTTGAAATCCTGTTTGAAGGCAGCTGTTATTTAGAAGGCTTAAAATACTTGTTATAGATAGCTTGTGACATTGCCATCCATCTTGGCTGCCATCAAAATAAATTAAGAATTGTAAACAAAGTAGGAACATCCAAAGATAAGAATTCAATAATACTGTATGGGTTTCTCTTTTCTATTCCTTTTCTGTCTTGAGGCTATAAAACTTCTTAATATTGAGTAAGTCTTTAAAAATTAAATGAATTAACAGAAGAAAAATATTTTTGTTTTTGAAACCACAATGGCAATATATTGGGGAAAAAGTAATGCTATTCTGTACTGATTAGAGAGAACTCCACACTTATCCCAACCTGCATAAATTCTAGAGATTAATTGCAGGTGTAAATGTTGCATTGATTTTTACCCTCCCCAAAGTTACAGGGTGCTTGAATCTGTGATTCTGACTAATGCCTATCTATAATATTGGGCTAGCTTCTGCCAATGTAAATTTGTACAGACCCATTGATTACAGGAGTATCATCAGCAAAGAATGTAGGCCATTATGAATGATATGGATAGGACATGGATTATCTGTTTGTTACTAGCTTAACTACTATATCCTACATAAAAATTCACCGATTACTTAAGAAAAGCAAAGAAAAAGAATTGCTCTATCTCTACTTGCTAGAAATTTGCAATGGGTCAGTCACCCAAGTCAACCCCCCAACTTTCTCAATTTGGTAACCAAATGTTTGGATACTGTCCAAACATTGTTGAAAGTCGTTTGATCTGCATCACTGAACTAGAAGATCTGAATCTTAAAACAGTCCTGTTTTTATCAAGTGTTGAGACTAAGCATTAAAATAAGAAGGTATAAAAGTGAATATCAAAGGCAAGAGAGAGGCTTGATGCTCTCAAATATCAAAAAAGCTGTTTCTGGGTTAGACTTTGAGTGAGCTTTTGTCTGAAGGAGCAGACCAGATCTATGAAAGGTCACTTTATGTCACTTCTGAGTTGGTGACATGAGGCTGTTTTGGAGGAGAGTTGATGGGGAATATTGATAACTGTTCACTTTCTTTAAAGTTGAACTGTATCAATTAATACTAGAAAAGATAATGGGCACTAATTCACTGGCTACCACCAGATGTTTAAAGATATGTTAGTTTTCTCTAATGAGGCTCTCTATGTCAGACTAGTCCTTTAAGCAGTTGCTGTTGATAGCTCCTTAATCTCAGGCACAATTTTATTTTAAAGTTTTGATCATCCGTAACTGATTTCAGCTGAAACTCTTTACCCTCTCTCTCTTCCCACCCCCCACCCCAGAAGTTAGCCCTAGACTGCTTCACTGGATAATCATCATTGAGAGGGGTGATCTGTACACCTTGATGAGTACTGTGGTTTACAGGCTTTTTGAGAATCTACCTTGGGCTAATTGCATAAGGGTAAAGAGTAGTTATGATGAAGAGCACCCTAGTAGCTCGTTGTGGTTTAGGCTGGACTGGCCACTGAAATGACAGACAGATGCTTTCCCCCACCTCTCTCTCCAAGGAGAGGAGGGAGAGAGAGAGAGATATTTATGAGTTTAGAAGGAATTCAACTACTTTAATGAAATATTAATAATAAAATAATTAAAAGGAAATTAAATAGATACAGGATATACAAAACCAGTATCGAGCTCCTGGGACCATGATCACATCACTGCCAGGCACTGCGAAAGTCCCAGACTGGACTCAGTGACAGAGAGGAACTGGATTCTGTATCTGAATTCATAAATGCACAGATCCGGATCAAAGGCAGGTGACTAGACAGAGTCCTCCTTGGAGGCCAGGCACTGAAGGAAGAAAGGATGTAATACCCTGTTGGTCAGTTATGGGTCACCTGTCCTGTCCACTCTGCCATGCAGGTGCGACCCCTCTGTGCTTTTCTGCTCCAACTCTCCAGCGGGGCAAATAACAAAGTTAGCTGGCCTTGGGTGTCATAGAAATAAGTATAAGCAGGATCCTCTCTGCATACCATTCCTTGGTGTAATTGTAAATAATTGTGTCTTATCTCTCTGAGAGCAGTGTCTCCACAATATACTGTTAATTTCAGAGAGTTTAGTTGGTTAGAAGCAGCTTAGCTGCAAAGTAAAACTACTAAACAGAAAATTGGTTCTGTTTTACCTCAAACCAGGACATAGGTTCAGACTAATTTTTGAGAATTATTTTAAAATACAATTTGGGACCTCCGGTGAGAGCAACAAAAAAAGCTCAAAATGAGTTTTCACAGGTTAAGTCATGCAGCTTTTTGGCTACCTAATAAGGCAACCTAAGAGAGCAGCTCTGGAGAGGAGACAATTCCTGAAGAGATCAGCAATGCTGGGATTGTAATGCTTAAATATAAGCAGCATGACGTAACCTGAGGTTATCGCTGCAGCAGGAGAAGAAGAGTTTCTCTTCTTCATAGCTTAAACTTCTCAGGTCCCCATCCATTTGTTCAGTACTTTGGCTGGGTTGATAAGCAAGGCTTTTACTGAATTTCCTTCACTTTGGAGCGGAGAAAACTCAATGCCTTGTAAAGATCCTGAAAGGGACCAACTAGGTGTCTGGGAGGAAAGTAGGCGTTTTCAAGGAGCCTGTCTTTGGAGATACCAGCTGTACACAGGGTAATTTGACAGACGAGTAGGGATGGAATTGTTATACATTCTTGCTGTGTGAATTGCTACAGTTCATCACACGCAGCTGCCAAATTTCTCCTTGTTTTAATGACCCAGTAGACATCAAGTAGCAGCAAATCTGTGGTTCTTGCTGAATGTTTCACTCAGGTCTGGATTAGAGACCCTTGTCATTCAGAACTGTGATTGTCATTTGCCCCCTAATTGTAGCTGCTGTGGCTTGCTGTAGTTTGCCTTAATTGAGGTTGGCTTTAATTTCCTGAATAATAAAGTTCTTTCATAAATGGAGATGTAATAAAAATGAAAAAAAAATTGTCACAATATATCTGACTTTCTTGAACTTACTAAATGTATTAATAAAGATGGAGACTAAATGCAAATATAAAACTGAGATTGCTATTCTTTTGCAATGTAAAAAATTTCATTTGAATTGCCCTTTCAGACCATGAGGGTGATGATCAGCCTCATGGGAACAAATTGTCAACTAAATGCAGATGACGAGCGGGTGTACAGGAAGGGATCAAGAGAGTTGAGAGGGTTTGTTTTCTTTTTTGTTTGGGTTTGGGTTTTTTTGTAAACTTTTTGAACACAGCATTCAAAAGTAATTGGACTTTCTTTGGCTAGTTTTACTATATACCATTTCATTTCCCCTTTCATGAGGAAAGAAATAAAAGGACATTTCCATAATATTGGGGCAAATTTAGTTTACAAACTGTACAAAACAGTATGTCCTGTTAGCCAGTTGAGGACCTTTCTTATTACTAGCATTTTGCCTTGGACAGACCTTCATGAAGATATATAGGTGGATGGGGACCCTTCCCTCATCATGTAAGTGATACATTTCAGTGCACTTTGAGTCACACCTGCATGGGTCATGCTTGAATAACAACAAATATAACGATATCTGTTCTTTTCAGGATATTGTTTTCATTTCAGTTCATGATAGGAACCTGCCGATCTTCCATAATATTTTTGAATCTGGCAGTATAATTTAACAGCAAACATGTAAACGTAGCTAAGAATGGGAATGGGGGGAGGGGACCATAATGAGTTGCAAAATGTGTGAGTTGGTTTTGGTTTGTCAGTATACTTTGTCCTGCAGCTCTGACCTGCTCCCGAGCCTGCAATAGATGCATACTGCTTTTGTCATTACCCTCTGTTTACAGGAGAGAACCTATGGCTGGCTTCTCAGCATTGTTTTGTTTCCACTTGATTGGTCTTTCCAATGTCTTTTTGGAGCTTCTGTGACAGCTCTGTAAAAGTACAGTTGATTTGTGCCTCCCCAGTTTTCCCTATTTTCTCTCTGGATTGTAATTTTTTCCTAGTGTCCAAGTATCTCAACTTAAATTTTCTCAAGAGAAAGTAAATTTGGGCTATTTCTCTTTTGATGCCCACCTTTACATACTTTAAACATTCCCAGTTTTTCTGATATCTTTGTTCTTTAAATCAAGTATATTTAATTTATTCCTTGTTAGGCAGTTTAATCCTTAATAGCCTTGAAAATTAGTCTGATGTGGATTTGGATTGCAGTTGCCCTTTCTGAATCTCATCTTGCATTCTTTCTTGATGACGAGAACCCCCCCGGTATCAGCTGCCTTTCCACAGGAAGGTTTCCTTCTATTGCTCAAGTTCTGAGAATAATTCATCTTGTGTTTTTTCTCCCAGTCTCCTGCACCATTAAATGAATTACAGTTCCCCAGGAGAATCTGCGAGTGTGTTATGTTTTGGTTCTGTGCGGGAAGGAAGAAGAATGCAGTTGGAATACTGGAGCTGGTTTTTGGATTTTTGGGGTTTTTTTTCCCCTTAAAAACCAGAGTCTGGAATCAGTCTTAAAACCCGTTTTCCAGAAAGCGTTCAAGTGTTTGTTAAGCCTCCATAAAATGACTCATGATTTAAATGATAAAACAGCAACCTGCACTTATAAGACATTCGATCCTCATCTTCTTATTCTGTTTGTTTTGAATGTGAATTTATGTTGACTACTTTAAGTCTCAAATTTCATGGTCAGGGAGAAACTGCTTGTATTCAAAGAGTCATGCAGTCCAATGAATGTTATGCATATATGTACGTCACTATACAAGTATTTTTTCTAAATAGAAGCCTATTCCTATATGATATTTCTTTTCTTATATTTTATCAAATGAAAATACCATTGGATTTGGTATCTGTTCTTATTTGACCTGGATGAACTGTTCTATCTGTCATCCTGAGCTTGTCTCAATTGTAAAAGCTTTGCTGCATATATAAAATTAGAAACTTGGAAAAGATAGTTCTTGCATAGTCACAACCAGAAGCAGAATTAATGAGGCAAAGTAATGACCTGAATTTCCAGTTCTGAAAAGGTCTGGAGAGAGAGGTTTGTGCATCATTTACCCAAAATGTCAGCTGTACATATTGAACAGGTTTGTCTTAACACCTGGCCAGTGGAGCCAGCTGGACACAATGGTGGGAGGAGAGCATGTGATATTAAGTGCAGCTCTTTGCAGCCTTCCTCGTCTTCTCCTCCCCACCTTGCACCCTTAGCAAGTTTGCAGATGACACCAAGTTGAGTGGTGCGGTTGACGTGCCTGAGGGACATGATGACATCCAGAGGGACTGGGAGGCCACCCAGAGGGACCTGGACAAGCTCAAGAAGTGGGCCTGTGTGAACCTCATGAGGTTCAATAAGGCCAAGAGTAGGGTCCTGCACCTGGGTTGGGGCAACCCCTGGTATCAGTACAGGCTGGGGGGAAGAAGGGATTGAGGGCAGCACTGCTGAGAAGGACTTTGAGGGTACTGGTGGATGAAAAGCTGGACATGAGCTGACAAACGTGCGTTTGCAGCCCAGAAGGCCAACCATATCCTGGGCTGCATCAAAAGAAGCATGGCCAGCAGCTCGGGGGAGGAGATTCTGCCCCTCTGCTCTCCCGAGGCCCCACCTGGAGTACTGCATCCAGCTGTGCGGCCCTGTCCTGGTTCCAGCAGGGATGGGGTTAATTTCCTCAAGGATCTGGCAGGGGACACAGGTATTCCATACCATGTGAGCCATGCCTAGGCTATATGGGAATTGGCCGGGGGAGGGGGCTGGAAGTTGGGGCTTGGAGTGTGCTGGGGTGGTCTGGGTCCAGTCGGTGAGTGGTGGTACTGTAATCACATCTGTACGTTCCTTTATCAGTGGTGGTGGTGTTGTTTTTCTCTTTCCTTTGCTGTTCTGTTAAACTGCCTTTATCTCAACCCATGAGTCTTGCCTTTTTCTTCCGATTTTCTGCTATGGCTGTGGGGGTTGAGCTGTGGTTCTTTGTTGCTGGCTGAGGCCAAACCACCACAGGCCCTCAGCAGAGGAAAGGCATGGACCTGTTGGAGCGAATCCAGAGGACGGCCACAAAAATGATCAGAGGGCTGGAGCACCTCTCCTATGAGAACAGGCTGAGAGAGTTGGGGTTGTTCAGCCTGGAGAAGAGAAGGCTCTGGGGAGACCTTCTTATGGCCTTTCAGTACTTAGAGGGGGGCTTATAAGAAGGATGGAGACCAACATTTTAGCAGGGCCTGTTGCGATACGACGAGGGGTAATGGCTTTAAACTAAACAAGGGAAGACGTAGACTAGATATAAGGAAGAAATTTTTTACTCTGAGGGTGGTGAAACACTGGCACAGGTTGCCCAGAGAGGTGGTAGATGCCCCATCCCTGGAAACATTCAAGGTCAGGTTAGATGGGGCTCTGAGCAATCTGATCTAGTTGAAGATGTCCCTGCTCATTGCAGGGGCGTTGGACTAAATGACCTTTAAAGGTTCCTGCCAACTCAAACTATTCTATTATTCTTTAATTCTGAAATCCTGAAAACTGGAGACAAGGTCTGCTAGAGAAAGGAAGGGCCACAATGAAGAACTGTGCGCTGTGTAAATTCTCCAGAGCTTCCTCTAGTTCTGTTTCCTCACCAAAGTTTCCAGTGCTCTTGTAGCTGTTGAGATGGCATTTGAAGGCCCTTGTGAAAATGTTACCTTTTCCCAGCTGATGCAGCAGTTTATGAATCTTCCGGGGTAGTGGGTTTGAAAGAGAGAAAATGTTGATTCCAAAATGCTGCCCTTACTGGAGCTGTGGTTGTTGCTGATATGTCATTCAAACCTTTTATTTGATCTCATATAGAAGAGTATTTCCTAAAAAACAAATGAACAAGCCAACTTCTACATAAAGTACCTGTTTGAAATTAATCTTTGTGTCCTGAATTTTCCTTTTGGTTCTAGTAGGTATCTTTTTTATACCGGCTTATGACATTGAAATTGACTTATGTTCAGTTGGGGGAACTTTTGAGTAATAATTGAAACAGTCTGAAAGGAAAATTGAATATTTCTCAGAGAAATTCAAAGCAGAAAGAGTTGTTAAATTATTAAATGGGGGAAAAATATAATTTTTTCCCTTAGGAAGTCTTGAACTAACCTGAAATTATTAATTTTTTTTCTCTCCTTGTTTTAACAATGAATAAAGTTTCAGTTTTAACTGAAAATGCTTGAATACTAACAGTGCTTCTCTGGCTTACAAAACTGGAAACAAAATTATACATGCTGTGACAGAGGATGAATTTTTTTTTTACTTTAGAATGTTTCTTGTATGAAGGCATATTTTGGTTGGGGGTGTGCCTGTTTCCAGAATTGACACTTTCCTGTGGAAAAATACTCATTTAGAGTGGATATTGGCAGGCAGATCATTCGACAGCTGTAGGTACAATTCTCAAATGATTATGAAAGAGATTTGAAATATAAGAACGGTGAACATAATTTGAAAATTGACCAGAGTTTCTTGTTTCTGTTATGACTGTATAAAGACTCTATCTGGTATATCATACTGTTGAAATACAGTCCCTGTTTCCTGCCTGTGTGTCCACACGGTTCACCATCGCAGCCTGCACCTGAGTCTTCTCTGTGAACGTGTAGCATGTTGCAGCTGATGCAGCCAAGAGCAGCCTACATCATCATACCAAAGCCAGGATCACCTCAGTTGTGTTTGCTGACCTCTTGAGCATAATTATTTTGAGGCTGTTAAAAATTTGACCTGTTTTAGGAACATACAACCTTGGGAGTGGATAGGTGCTCTAAGGAGGGGGAGATACCTTGGCTTTCACATCAGGTTATGCCAAAAAAGGGAAAGGCAGCTACGTTAGCACTGGCTGTGTGACATGTGGATAGAGCATATGTATTTTCATGGCGATGCTGCTATCCCTTACACAGTACTCTCATTAGGTGTAATGAGGCTCATCTAAAAGGCTTAATAATCCTTCAATATATTATTAAATCCCAATTATTCATGAACAACGCCAGTGTATGTGCTTGAGGTCAACGTAGCATGCAAGTGATTTAATTAGTGCATCGTCCAGTTGTATTCACTTATATTGTTTTAATTAAAATGGTAATTGAGAACCGAGTATGTATGTTTTGTCTTGCAGTTGCAGTGCCTAAACCTATTTGTTGCTGCTGTAATTACTCCTTGCCCTACATCTTCTACCACCCCTCATTTATTTATTTATTATTAAATTAAGATAATTTAAGGAGGAGATACAACTATTGCATAAAGATTATTTGTTTCAGTCTGACTAGATCACATAATGCAACTGAACTATCATCAGAGATGACTGTGAGATGGGGTGTTGCCTGTAATCTCCAGTCTCTCTGCCATGTTGGATCTTTGCTCCTGATTAACCCATGCAAAACCAGTGCTAAAGAAAGGAGACATCTTTTTTGTCTTTCAGTCACTTTGCATGCATTTTCTGAAACTCAACTCATCACGTACCTGAAATACCAGCTGTGATTTTATTAACCATATTAGCTGTAGTATCTTGGAGAGTTTTGCCATTACAAAGTTGACTTGAATGTTCTGAGAGAGACAGTGGAATGGAGAATAAAAATGCAATCTTTACTGAAGCCAGGTTTGCAAATAGATGCAGACTGACTCGGAGTTTGCATTTAACATTTGAACACATAAGAACTAATAATAATTTCTGTTGCAGTGGAACATCTGTTAGATAATCAGAGCTTGAATTAATGGGGAACTGAAGGCAATTAGCTAAAGGTTACAAACTAATCAGTATAATAATATTATTAAACTAGCCTTTCTATAGCTTAAATTGCAGCCAGATTCTGTAATGTAAAAGCCATTATTTTAAGGCACCCCAAAGTCTTGGTTTGGAGAACAAAATTAATCAGCAGAAAACACTTCTGCAAAGTTTGAGAAACTACAATGGGTTGGTCTAGGAATATACTTTAAATTTGAATTTAAAATTTAAAAAACCCCACCCTTTTCATTTTGAATTTTTAGCCTTTTTGTCTCACATGAGGTCAAAAAAAGTTTGTGTTCACTCTATGTACCATCCATATAGTGAAATCTCCTTGGAAACAAATGCAGCATCTTTAATTGAAGAAGGTTGATTACAACTGAAATAAGTTGTTAATTTTGTTGTGGATAATACTGAGATAGACCAGCTTACTTCCTTGCCATCACTGCCTGCTACAGATGCATTTCTGCTTTCACTCAGGTCAGTGTGGCTACTGATTTCAAAAGGGGACAGTTTGTGAGTTTTAGGGGGTTTTTTTTTTTTTGTTTAAGATGATCAGTATGTAGATATCGGTTCAAAATTCAGAAGCCTGAATTTTGAATTTTCCGTTTCTGAGAGCTAAGGGTTTTGGGTGGGTGGAAATGTGGGTGTGATGACAAGCTCCTTCGCAGTTATGAGGATCTTGCTCCTTCAAGGGCTGTGCTACCTGGAAATAAACCGTTCTCTAAGAAATTGAACTAACAAAGTCAAATTTCTTATGGATTTCTCTTTTGGGTTGTGGTTGGAGTCTCTGTAGTCTAACAGAAAGTGAACTTGTAGCTTTCCCGTGGCTAGGTGACTTGTAATCTCTCTTGTGCAAGTTCTGTAGTGGCAAATAAGTTGAACTCGCTCTTCAGTCTTTCCTTGGGCAAGGGCAGTAATAATGCTTTTCACTTATTTCCTTGCTTGTATCTTGGAGACAATTACTGCTTTCTTAAAAGTAAAGGATTAGGGGTTCAAAAATCAGTAACAAAAGGAGGGGAGAGGCAGTGCATATATGTGCATACGTCACATGATTACATAAGCTTTGTTTCCTTAAAGGCACACTAAAAGCCTCAGTGTTACGTTGGCAGTAAGAGCTAATACAGCTCTTCCTTGAACTGCTGTATTAATGTCCTGTGTTATCTTCCTTGCTCTTGAGTTGCAGTACAAGTGGATGATGTTGTTTAGTAAGGGATGAGATAATCTTTTCCTAATAGGGGCTGCGAGGTCCTAGCAAAAGTAATCTTTTAGTTTTGTGCATTTGAAATAAAGTGTGGTTTAATGAATAAACCATTTAATAACAATTTGCAAGAGTTTTGGAATAAAAGTATCCAGTGTTGTCTTCCAGCAACCCAGTGAAATCCTATCATGGCAGCTTTTGCTGTATATGTTGCTATGTTGCTCGATTATCTTTTTTCTTTTCTTTTTTTTTTTTTTTTTTTTTACTGGAGAGACATAAGAGTACTTTAACACTAGCAAGGAAACACATGTAAGAAAACAGACAACTGTAATTCATACACTTTGCTTTCTTTCTTTGTCATCAGATTCCATTCCTTCATCTGTCCTACTCCTAAACCCACAGCTGTGCATGGCAGGCTTGTGCTCAGTGCAAATCTCTCATTGGTCACTGCAAGCTTTGCTGTGGTGAGTTATTTGATACAGGCTATAGAACTGACTGGTCTGTTTGAATGGCCAGCTTTTGAAATATCTGCTAAGTCTCCATCCAGAATTTAATAGCGTATTTAACTTTTCTGGAAAAAAACAGCTTTGGCACCTTTGTAGAGTGTACTGTGTTTATTAATAGTCTCCCTCTTGAGTTTTTTTTGTTTGTTTGTGATTTTCATGGAGGGATGCCGTGGTCCCATCTGTGCAGAAGTTACTGCTGCATTAGCTCTATCACTTTTGACAAAATTGTGTTACATTTTTATCATCTGAACAGGAAACACACCCTTGAAAAGGGAGAAGCATCAGCATACTTTCATAAGCTTCCTCACAAAGTTTGGTCAAAGTAAAACACTGCAAGTCATTTGAGATGTAGCCAGCTGGAAACTTGGAGGCACCTTCCCATGTTTTCAGCAAGAATCTTTTCCTTTTTGAGTGGATGTTGCTAATCCTCTAGCAATCCTTTAGCTGTAGGTAGAAGTCCCTCAAAATCGAGGCTGATGCACCCTGGTGGTGTTACTGGCTTTGCTTACACCTCTCCTGTTACCAGGCAGTCCACCCTGAGGCATGGACCACCTCCTCAGTTGGACCTTGCCCTCCCTCCATGGCAAAACAGAGCTGCTCAGTATCTAGACCTGTCATTCTGGCGTGCTTTGTACACATGAAAAATAGTTGAAAGCAATCCTTAAAGCAGTAGAAAATTATTCTAGTTTTACTCCTTTGAGCGCACGTATATTACACATACACGTGCACATGCGCATGGAATTTTGCATTTTCTCACTGCCCCAGGCTCCCCATATGTGTTTGCTGCCTGCCTCAGACACCCTCTCGTGTGAGTCAGCAGTCTGGGAGGGAAGGATGGGCTTTACAGCCATTTTTCTTGCTCCTGTTCAGAAAAGAATCCTGCTTCTGTGACACAGAGAATAAAGCTGCTTTTCCCAGCCCTTTCTAAAACGTACACATTGCGCTCAGTGTGATATTTGCTTCTTATTGGCACCATTCAGTGTTTTGTTCCAGTGCCCTTCCAATTATTACTGTATATTAATTTTGATTAGACAGGAGGCTGCTTTGTGAGTTTTGACTTCCTGCCAGTACAATCAAGTGTGAGCCATGGGAATGAAAAGCAAATGTTACTTTCAAAACCTTGCAGACAATATATTACTTATAATTCACAGTAAATATATATAATTCTAAAAAGAATAAATGTCTTTGTTGGTAGACAAGGAATTGAGATAAGGCATTTACCCTACCCTGAAAGGGGGAAGAATATCTGAAAATAGATGCTGTATCTGTATAAACTATTTTGTTTGTTTGTAGATTTTCAATACTCAACCTTTGTATCCTTTTAATTTTTAATCAGCTGTTCCTTTAATGGATCAATAGCTGGTATATAAATTAGAGGAGCAGAAGCGATGTCAGCTAGAAAAAGCAAGAATAGCATAGGTTCCTAAACTCCGTATTGCAAAATATACCACAAGGAATTCAGGCAGGAATTTGTTCAGGCAAGTTCTGTGGTCTGTGCTATTGAGAATGGGTGAATACAGTGTCCCCCCCTTACCTGGTCTCCTCTATAAATTCTGCAAGTTTAACTCTCAGAGCTCACAAAACCAGAATTGCAGTACTTGCACAAAGCTTTTGGGGGTAGGGTCCAAAAAATGAGTTTTGAATTTATTTCTTTCCTTTCTCTTGCTCTGCTTATTTTTCTGGCTGAAGTAACTGTCCTTCTTAGTCCCCTTGTTCACCTCACTCTCTACTTTGGCTGGTGACTACTGAGTTGTCATCATCCATTACTTACTGTTGAGAGGATAACTCCTATGGCCCTGCTGAATGTAGCTCAGTCAGCAGCAGGTGCTGGAAGAGCAAAGCATGTCAATATTTCATGCATTTAAAATCAAACACATTGACTCACATATGGCTGCTCCAAGGAGCACTATACTTAAGTCTGCTTTCTTTATGTAGGTGTGCTAAACTGCTATCACTAATGTACCACCAGCCTGGTAATAGAAATGTGATTGTAAGTAAGCAGCATGATAAAGAAGCATTATCTAGATTATGAAATTAAGTACCTTAAAATTACATAATAGCAGATTTATGATTGGGGACTGAACAGGATTTTTGTATGTATCCCTATGACAGGAAAATCACGTGTGATCATGGAGTTACAGAACGGGTCGTAAGAGGTGTGCGCACAAAGTGGGGAAAGGTTTAGTATGGACACTTCCTATTTGTTTACTCATGGTTTCATAGCTGCAATATCATTTGAACTTAGACTTTTGTATGGAATTTATGTCTACTGGAGTTTGAATATCACACACTTTGTACACTTTTCACTGCTTCATCACTGCTATCTCCTTGAAACCTTCCTTCAGAAGAGGAGCTTGAGCTCTGAATTTTTAGTATTGCATCATGGATCTCCAAGAGTTGTGCTACAAAAATAACTGCTCTAACTGGCTAGGGTGAGAAGGCTTGCAGGTCAGATGGGGGAATGTTGGGTTATTGGCTACAATCAGTGGAGGAGGAGTAGCAGAGATGTCTAGTTACTTTCTTCCATGCGTTGTGTGTGTTTTAAGTGCAGTTCTCTCCTCTCTAGATCTGCCAACACAGACCTTGGCTTAACGGGTTTATAATACTCTTGTTGTTCTTTGACTTGTTACTAGAAAGAAGACCACTCAAATGAAAGGGAAAGAATAATTTTTAATAGTCTACCTCACTCCTAAACTGAAAGGTTGTCTCTGGCTAATGAATTCTAGATTTTCAAGTCTTCTCCATTAGCACCTAACCAAACAACAACAAAAATATTCCTCATAAGAGACCTTAGGCTGGCTGCTTAGAAACTTCATATTTAAGAGTTGTTAACAGCTAGGTCCCACCTAGCTGTTAACCTAATTGTTAACAAACAGGTCCCGTGTCGTGTGTCGTCCCCCCCCCCCCAAAAAAAAAACCCCACCCAAACAACAACCTTTTTTTTATTAATCATACAGCAAAGATTAAACTGCTGAGGGAAAAAAAAAAACCAAACCAAAACAAAACCAAACTGGACTATGGGACTTAGAAGCCAGTTTTTAATTTTGTTACTATGGGGCTGAGACAGTTACTGAAAGAATCTGTGAACAGTTAGCAACCCTGGGGAGAGATGAAAGCATAATACATTGACATTCTTGTCCTCAAATTATTCTAGCTGATTCTTTGTACCATTGATGGGCATGTAGTTGAGGTTTAACTGTCTACTGAGTATGGAGGTGATACTGTAGAGCACAAAGAAAAGGAAGCAAGTGGAAATGTACTATGCGAAAATCTTTTCTCTCGGACGTTAAATTCTCTATAGAATTTCATTTTTCTGGGCTGGATTTTTGTGTCTAATATTAGTTTTATAACTAAGAAAATGAAATGACACTGGTGTTTCTGTTTTCAAACTGATTGAAAAGAATTAAATTTGATGTCTTAATGGGGAGGATATGTTATTGCCTTTTTATTGAAAGAAGAACTCCTACTCTTTTTAAGTTACCATATACTAATGATATTTCCTACATGCAGACAGGAGTAGTTTTTTTAAATTGTTTTTTCCTCTCTATCCATTGTAAAACACTCCAGAAATCTCAACAGAGTTTTGCTTAGAAAATGACTCTGCCAGTTAACGTAGTAGTTGCAAAGTAAAAGATATATCGAGTCTGACGCTTTTTTATACTGTTTTGGGGAACTTTTTCCTTATTTTGAACAAAATTACTTTCCTCTTACTTTCTCCCTCCCCTTTTCCTATTCTGTCTTTTGAACTAGCTGGCTTCAGGAGGTTTGCGAGTCTGAATATTTATCCTGAGGGACACTTAGTGCAACACAAATCATTGACGCTGATGAAACAAAATGTGTCTGCTTTGATTATATTGCAAAACTGCAGAAGATAAAAACAGAAGCCAGGTAATCCTCTGTACTATGGACTGAGAGAAGGCAGCAATGGCTAGACCCTGCAAATTAATGTAATAAGCAGAGAGCAGATGAAAACGAACAAAGCGATGAAGGCTTTAGAGGAACGCTGTGCTTTTGGAAATATTTTTAAAGGCATATTTTAAGGAAATTTATTTTCTTAGTTCTCCATTTCCTGAACAATGGGTGTCAGTGTTTTCTCTGCCTAGATACACTGTCACATGAAAGCTCCCATCTGTAGATCCCACCCAATTTCAAAACCTACAAATGCATTTAATCTCTCAAAATCCTTCCACAGAACCAGGGAATGTCAACTCTCTGTCACCAGCCTGCTCTTGACTTTTGAAAGAGATTTATTTTACCACCATGGATAGGAGCAGTGTGTCTGATCTTAGATGTTCGCAGGTATATTGAACAAACTCTGCAGTGTGTAAGATTTTCTTTTAATTTCCTCTAAGTAACAAGTGGCTGTGTAAAGGGAATAAGCAATGAAATGCCTGACGTTGTTGCTAATCCTTTGTCTTATTAGCAGTTGCCCAGCATTACCAAGGGGTTCCTTCCCCCCTACAACCTTTCATGCCTTTTTCGAACTTGCTTAATTGCAGTCTTTTAATTTTATAAACAGGGTTTGCAAAATAAATACTTGATATATATTGAGAGGTGTTTGTGCAACTGTGTGTACATTGTACATTGTCATACATGTAGAGACCCAGGAATTTAATGTGTTTTTCTTGATGTGTGACAGTATTGATCTCAGGACTTCCAGAACTGCCTGTGCAGCTTAGCCCTGAAGGAATGAATCTCTGGAAAAATAAACAAATAGGTAATAAATAAGTAAATGTTTACTTATTTATATTTATTTTCCCAGAGAGTCTTCATGTATATATGTATGCATGCATATACATATATACACACAATATGAAGAATTTTTTTAAGGCTCAGATGTGCAGTAGGGAGAAATCCCATTCCTGCACTGCCTCACATTTTAGTTTATAATGGAAGTGGAGTGACTGAGAGATTATGGGTCTGACCTGTATTGTCCTCATTCACCGCACTTAGGTTTTGTGTTCCTTAGCAAAACACTGAATCTTTTTAGCATTAAGTGATTGTCTTCTATGAAGAAAAAAAAAAAGGCAAACAGATCCCAAACCCAATAGAAATTTTTACAGTAATAAGATAGATATTGTCATCCCACTGTAGCTTTCTCAGGCCAACCCTATGCAACCATTCTTTTCTTTGGGTGGACTAGCAAGAAGCTAAGAACATATTTCTGGCTGTATTTTAATGGATATTTTCAACCATTTTTAACTAACACAGCTGAGTTAACCTAACAATAATATATTCTTTTTGCCCATTGATTCTGTTCACTGAGACCACATACTCTGGAAATAAAAATATATTCTGAAGTTTTATTGAGTGCTAGGCTGGTACTGTTGATGGTACTTGTTTGTCTATGCTGTATAAAATGATGAATGGGTGTTTCAAACTTTCTGAGTCTGAATATAGGGCTCTGCAAGACCCACAAAGTATATCTCATATAGGAAATGTGAATGTGGTGGGTCAATTAGCTTGCTTTTATCATAGAACTGGGGACTTGGAAGGAGTCACTTCATTTGTTTCTGTGCCTTAACTGTGGATCAGCTGGGAAGGATGAACAGCTGGGCTTCTCAAATTATAAATTAATCTTCCTATGTGCTTTATCTGGGAGATATGCTCAGTGCAGGATCTAAAATATACTGAAAGGATTGAGCCACTTCTTATTAAAAGTATTCCTGAAGGAAGATTTGTACTTTATACCGTAGTTCAGTGGTTACACCACATGCCCAGAATGTGGGAGACCTGGGTTCACCAGGTTCCTGATGGCCTACACTTAGACTCTGAAACCCTGGGAAAGGCCAGCTTCTAAGATGCTTCCTTCTCAAGAGCATGTTGTAGTAATTGTTTTAAATGGATTTGCATGAGCAAGCTCTGAATCCAAACCCTTCAAAACAAATTCAGTTTCATCTAAGGATACTGAGCTGCTTCAAAACAAACTCAAAACAATCTCAAATACCAGAAGCAGACCTTAACTAAGCAAGTCAGAGTGCTCTATGGCTGTAACCCCACTGTTTCTTGCATTGACCAAAAGCTGCTTCAAATACTCCAGTGCGGCAATCTTTCTGGGACAGGCTGTTCTCATGTATTGCATAATCTGAGGTTAGGACTTGCCTTCAAGTTTCTGCTGGAAGGTTAGAAGCTGTCATGCTGTCCTTTTGTGCATATAGTCTGTTGAGACTCCATTGTGCCATGTGCCTAAAAAGTAAAGGACTTTTAAATCAGAATTGGTAACTGTGCTCAGCACAAGGGAGAATAAGTAAATCTTTAATGAAAATTGTAAATGGATTGCTTTACTAGTGGGTATGAACTTTCTCTCTGAAGGATTCACTGAAAGGTACTTGAAAACCACCTGATTAAATGAGAAAGGAGGACCTTTAGAATAATTTAAAATTAATCCAACAAACAGCCCAGACCTTGACCTCATTTGACAGCCAGTCTCTTCCAGACCATTGACCTTCTGACTTCCACTCGTAGACTGTCTCTTTATGTGGCCACCAATTCCCTTCCAAATGGTGGATGTCTGTCTTAAGAAATGGTCTTGGGCTAACCGACTGGGATCTGGTGAGCCTTGAAATCTGCACCTACCACTCAGCTCAGTTCTCTGGAAGTCATGTGCTGACTTTCTCTTCTGCTTCATTTAAGAGGTTTAGCTCTAATTTTTTGTGTCCTACATACCAGCATTTTCTCAGCATGCCTGCACTATGCAAGTGAGGGTCATGCAGAAGTGCCTGAGATAGACTGAGCTGAAGCAGTAAAGTCCCTGTGGATCCATGCAGTGATCTTCCAGATTCCAAAATGGTCTCAAAATGCATATACCTGCGTCTTCAGGTTGGCATCTTTCAGCAGTGCTTCTTTGCTTGGGACATTGCACCACAAGGGTACAGTTGCATTGTTTTAGGAACTAGAGTGGTCTGAACTAGCTCCACTGTCTGTACTATTATCTCACTTTGCAGTTTAAGCGAGCTCTTTGCGATCTGGATAAAAACCTTCTGTTCATGGCAATCCTATGGGCTATCCCCCCTAATTATACTTTAAAAGAAATAGCGGTAAACTTAAACCCCGATTTCTCATAAAATTCTCCCACTCGAATCTAGAACTACCTACGACCATATGTGCAAACGAATGGATCAGGAATATTTTTCAAGTCCCTTCTGAGAATCGGTCTTTACTGGGGCCACACAGCGGCTGTGGAGCTAAGGGACAGCCCAGGGATCAGACTGTTCTGCTGCAGTGCTGTTGCTCTGATTGCTGGGTGCATGAGGGCTGATCTCATTTTTGGTTCTCGGAATACTGCAATGAAAAGTTTATCCTCAGAATGACAGGTCTCTAAAATATTAAAATCTTTGTGTGTTCCCTGCTGTCCTCAGCTCACCCAGCCAGCTGGCAGAGAAAAACTGAAGGAAAATTTTAGACACTCTCCCTCTTCACTAAGGAAAGATTTATATAAGTGCATGTTGGTACATATTAATGTATGAGCACATATACAAGGACTTCCTGAAAATATGCTTGCTGTATTAGGTGACAAAAGCTCCTGGGAGTTTATATTTGTTTTTCTGTCTCTGTATGAATATTGGAAATACCAGCTCTTCGGTGCTACAGTATAGGTGTTTATAAGGTTATCCTTCTGTGTGCAACAATACTTAGCTTGAAAAGATCCACCAATTTCATTTTTTTAACAAAAGGCTATAAATTACTTAGAAAAGCAGCTATATTTTTTTTTCCTTTTACAGCTACAGAAAATGTTCAGGAAATCTGTATTATTCAGTAGCATGATCCACAGCTCTTACTAATTATGAAAGATAAGTGTTACAGTGCATAACACACAGTAGTGTGATTAGCCTACACACTTAAAATGTTTTCAGAGAGCTCAAGTTTCATTTTCCAAAGTGACTTTTATTAGGTCGTAAGGTGATTAATCTCATTGTTACTTATGAGATGTGAACTCTTAAGTTAGTGACAACTGTTTAGTAGAATATAGAGAGAAGAAATGTTATCTGGGGGTAGGAGGGATAGGGGGAACACAGGGCTAAGAATCCTAATCTGGAAAGGAGCAGTGAATTTAGAGAGGGAATTGGAAAGCATCCCGAACTCCATGTGGTACCTGCACTCAGGACTGCATGAAGTGTGACAGAACATTGTAGAAAATGGTGTGTAAGTACAGGACAGATGTGATGTGGAGGCAGATGGAGCTGTTGCAGTGAAGACAAACGCAGCAGAGTATAAGCAAAGTATATAATTAGAAGAAGATGAGGAAAAAATGAAATAGTCCACAAAGGCAGCACAGTAAATTCTGCTTTCCATGTTGGTTTAAAGAAATGGAGTTGCATCAATATCAGAAATAAGAATAAAGCACAGATTTATAAAAGTCTAGATCAGATTTCATGTAAGAAATTCAGAGAAGTTATCTGAGGATAGGATGCCATATTTGCACTTACAGTTACTACAGATTGTTGTTACTAAAAACAAGGAGGTGTTTGGGATATGTGCATATGTGATAGATTTTGATGAAGTTCCCGATTCCTATAAATTTTAATTTTACTTTGTTCCTCATATTGTTTATACTGTCTATTGATAATACAATAGCAAGATTTCTACTTTTTGAAGGATTCTAGGAGGAAACTTTTCCCTAGATGCATACACATTATTTCACTGTTATTCTTGGTCCTTTCTCTTGTGAATGTGATGAACAGTCTCTTCCACATGGGTTAGGACCTTTCTTTCTATAAGTTTCGATATCTTTTCCTTGTCATACCTTCTGGCAAATTTAAAGGGAGGCAAATTGGATATAACAGAGATTGAGTTCTTTTTATAACCTTTTAAATAATTAAGTCCCCTCTACGTCTGTACTGTCCAAAAAAGCCTAATCTTCTCTCTCAATTAATGAACCTTATCATTTCCCTGTGTGCCAAGTATTCCTTCAAGAGTCTTTCCTCATAACAGTCTTGGCAATAGACTTGTGTTCTTTCCTGAATTATATTTTCATAGGTTATACCAGGTGAGCGTCTAATTAAAATAATTTAAGATTGCATAGTAAGAGATTTACTTGAATTTTTCTTTGCTTAGAAATGATGCACCAAGAAATGTCTTCCTTGTTTGCTTATTTTGAAATCAGTAGAAAAACTTCAGTTTTAATTATAGACTTTATTTCAATGGCACATAATAAATGTGTTTAGCTGCTGACCGTTGAAAGGATTATTGGATATCAGGGACAGAAAGTCAGTCAGCTATTTTAGTAGGAGCTGCAGGAGACAACCTTCAATATATTTGAATTATGTATTTCAAATATTACTTTCACGTAGGACATTATTGCAACATGAATCTCTTTTCATTAAAATAAAAAATCTAGTCTTTATAAAAGCATAACATTTTTTAAGACTGAAAAAAGTGAGACTCCTTGAATAAGTGACAGCATTTATAGTAAGGAAGGCAGATGTGATTCATGTATGAAAGCTGGCTGTGAAAACAGAGCTTTCTCCAAGGTCTTATAATAAGTGAGAGGGGCTTCTATGCAAGTCTGATAACATTAAAGGAAAATATTCAGCTGGAGATAAGTCATTTATCAGGACATGACACTTGTAATTCTGCCCTCCCCGAAGTACTGACTTTCTGGTGACAATGATCGTGTTTCATTCTTTTCTAGGAGTTGCCATAGAAAGAAGCCAGCAGAGTGCTATACTTTTGTACTTGATTTAAATACATAATATGCCAAGTACTTTACTACTTCATCATTACAAAATTATCCATGGATTTATTTCATTTTCTTTTTCTGAATAATTTGAGCAAAGAAATAGTATTGAGGGACATTGTGCTGCTTTGTATTATTATTTTTATTTTAGGGGATGGGTTACATTTTGTGTGTGTTGTTTGTTAGGCTTTCATCAGGCTTAATAGAAAGCAATTAGTTCAGCTAGATTATCATGACTCTTAGGAGATTTCCAGTGCAGTGAGAGGCTGTCCTGTCCCAAGACCCCACATATTTGCTGAATTTGGTCTTATACCATGCAGAAAACACTACTCTACAGCTTTGTTCCTGATAAATATGGACTGTAGAAGGTAATTAGCTAGTGGGAGGGCGAGATCATCTTTGCAGATGTAAAGACATAAATAGGTGATAGACAATAGGGAATACCAAGAGGGGAAAAAGAAAATACAAGGTTGAGGTGGAAAGGAAGCAGCACTTCGCTTAAGGCAACAATTTACAAACGGAGGGAGTGCAGAGTGAGGAGGAAGAAACCTGTCTTCAAATTCATCAGAGCTGGGAGATAAAAAAACATTCCAAGTCAAAACAGAGGACATTATGACTGGAAAAAGGTGAATGTTCCTCCTATCTTCAGAAAAAGCAAGAATGCCTACAGGCCAATTAGCCTCACCTCTATGCCATGAAATGTTACAGAGGGAGTCCTTAGAGAAGCCATCTCCATGTTAACGATGGATCAGGGAACTGGGAACAGCTAGCATGGATTTACCAAGGACAAACTGTACCTGACCAACATGACTTTCTGTGGTGGCATGACTTGCTCTGCAAACAAACCAAGAGCAATGGACACTGTATACCTTGACCTTAGGAAGACTTTTGTTGTGGTTCCTCATAGTATTCTTGTAGTCAGACTGAGGAAGTGTGGGCTGTAAGTACGGACTACATGATGGCCAAGAAACTGGCTGGCTTGTCAGCCTTAAAGTGGAATGGTAGTGGTTCAAAGCCTAACTGGTGGTCAGTTACGAGTAGTATTCCTGGAAGGTTGATACTGGAATGTGGTTTAACGTTTTCAGCAGCAGCCTGGACAATGAGCTAGAACACACTTCAGCAAGTTCACAGGTGACTCCAAACTGGGGACAGTGGCCAACATAAACACAGGCAGGGCTGCCCTTCAGAGGTCCTTCACAGGCACCAGAAACAGGTGAACAAGAACCTTGTGAAGTTCAGCAAAGGTAAACGTGCTCTGCATGTGGCATGGGATAACCCCCTGCAGCAGCACAAGCTGGGGACCAGCTGGCTGACAAGCAGCATTGCAGAAAATGACCTGGAAGTCATGGTGGATGTGAATCCATGGTGCTCCTTTGTGAGGTAAAAGCTAACTGCACGCTAGTATAGATTGATTGTTTCTGTTTCTGCCACTTACAAAACAGTATCTGGAGAACTCTGTCCAGTTCTTTCCAGCCCCCTCCAGTACAAGACAGATGTTCACAAACTGGTGCAAGTTCAGTAGAGGATCACCCAGGTGATGAGGACTGGAACATACAAAGAAATGCTGAGTGAGTTCAACTTGTTTAGCCAGGAGAGAAGACTAAGGGGAGATCTTATTACTCTCTACAACTATCTGTAGATTGTAGAGAAGGTGGATCCAGACTCTTCTCAGCACTGCATGATATAAGTCCAAGCAGGACCTGACAATCACAAATTGCAGTAGGGGAAACTCCGACTGGACTTAATGTTAGGAAAAACAAAAACAAAAAATCCACCGTGAGTCTAGTTAAGTACTGGAGCAGGGCCCAGAGAGATTTTGAAATCTTCATACTTGGAGTTTTGACAAAACTTGACTAGACAACGTCCTGAGCAACCCAATCTAATATTGAGGGTTGTCTTGCTTCAAGCAGAAGGTTGAATTGGATATCTCCAGATGTCTCCTCCAATGTAAAATTATTCTGTGATTCTCTGAGTCATCTCAGTGTATTACTTTCAATAATCACAAAAAAAGCCTGATTGTTCAGTTTTGTCATGCCCATCCACTGCACTTATTTCTCTGTATTCGCCAGGAAAACAATATTAGAGGCAGGTAATCACCTCAACATTCAATGTGCATGGCGAACAACTTATCGTTGTCAGTAACTGCATCATTAAACATGTAAAAAGCCTTGCTAATCACTGACCATTGTTAAAGATTCATACAGCCGAATGCTTTCCCAGAATTTTAACAACCCGCCTCTTCAATTAAAAAAAAAAAAAAAGATCAGAGCACAGGGAACGATCAAGTGCAGAAAACTACAGTTGAAAGTGGACATTCTTACTTGTTTGAAAAAGTCACCTAATCAATGGGATCATTAAAGTAATGTATAATCAAGTAGCAGAGAGTGTTCAACAGCTTCCCTGTGCATGGAAGTTGTGAATAGAATTTAATTGTTCCTGGACTGACATCTTGTCCTGAAATCAAAGTGTTTCTTTAATAATTTTTGTTAACCACCTTGACTCATATTTCAGCCACACCACTGTATGAACTTGGAGCTGTTACTAGCAATCAGCCTAAGGAAAGGTTTGCTGAAGCCTGTAGAGAAGTCTTCAAGATGCAAATAAGAGGTGCATTTCATATGTGTATATTAAGTTGCTTTTGTTCAGAGCTCAGAAAAGCTTCTTAAGAACTAAAGGGTAACACTTAAAGCTATCAAATCCAGGAATATCAATTGAGTAAATACACTGATGAATATTTTCTATTTCTGCTGGATTGTTGCAGTATTTGAGAGCTCCAAATGTAAATTTTAATGGAGGGCTGCTTCTGTTGAAACCCATTAAGTTTTGGTTAAGTGAAGGTCCTCTTGATAAATGCTGCTGTTCCCAACCCATAGCTCTGGTGCTGCCTTTGTAGATAATCTTGTGATATAATAGGTATATATTAATTTACGCCATGTTGAATCCTACCCTCAGACTAAGCTCTCTGGAACCAATTCTGCTGATGTTTTGCATAACGCTGCCACTGACTTGCATGGGACTTTTGGATCCACCTTAAATATAGTATTGGTACCAAAGGGATCTTATGGTATTTCTGTAAAGCACTCTGTAATGGCTACAGGAGATAAGAGCAACAATACCCGCTTTATTTGTTGAGCTAAGCATCAGAGGTTTGGTTTGGTTTTGTTTTGAAGTGCCCTGTTTTTCCAACATTCAAGTCAGAAAAACTTAACAGTACCTTCAGTGGATGTTTGATCTACGAAGTCCTACTGATTGTCTAGTGTAAGCATTCTGATAGCTCTGAAGTGAATGGATGCTGCGGTGCTAAGGATTAAGGATCTTCAACTGAAGGAGTTCTAGAGCAAGGAGTGTGCTTTTTATTGTTTTTTAATGGTAAGTGGCAGATGTGGTCACAAGTGGGGATTACTATTATTTCAGTTTATCCACCCTGAAGTCTGTTACTGGATGCAGGAGGTATTTGCAAGGAAAAGATTGATGTTTACAACAGGTATGGCTCTGAGACGAAACCGTTTTATAACGGGGAGTTTGCAAGTTTGTGGCTGTCTGCCTTTAGCAATCTTTTAGAAGGGAGATTTTCAGATATGGAAATGGAACTAGGTATTAGTGGACTATATCATTTGGCATTAGGAGAGGCCTCTTTGCCTCTGAAAACCGTATCACAGTGATGTTTTGACTTTATCACACCTTGCCTTTATTGTGAACTTACCTAGCAAATGTTAACACTGTACTCAGAGTTTTGTTGAGTCAAAATGTTTCTCTTCAATATTGGAAGTATAAGCAGGCATAGATAGGTGGCTCAGTATTCATTACTGAATTGAAAAGTAAACTGCAGCAGTCTCAGTCTTCAGTGTGCAAGCTCTGAAGGGCAGAGAAGCCTCCATTCTTACGTAAAGGAGAATATGGGTTTTGGCTATTGTGATTAGATTGTTACGGAAAAGCATCATCAAATGTAATGTAGAATTTTATTAAATGCTAAAGCACTTTCAAAATGCCACCAAAAAGTTGCTTCTAGTTGTTCTCCAATTAAAAGTTATTACACTCCAGTTTTAGCTTGTTTGTGAAGTAAATTCCTTGGAATCTTGTTTGCTTCATTCTATTAAATTCATCTAGACTCCTCCATAACGTGAACGAAAGAAGACCCTGAGGGGCCTGAACTTACTCTTGGCTGTTATTTTTACCCTATCAGAGACTTTGTGAGTGAAGTACAGTGGTGTGTACTGAGAATGAAATCTGTCAAACAGTTTGGAAAAACGTGGCTAATTTAGCAATGTTAGATAAAACAAGTCCTTTTGCCTTTTCCTCTGAGAGTAATAGCCTATATTTTCAGCACTATTGGCCTTTGGCAACTGTGGTAACATGGGAGGGTATTTTTGGAAGAGGAAGGAAATAAAAAAGGATTAAACCACAGGGAATTGCAAAGGAGACAGAATGCTGAAGAACAGCACTGCTAAGGAAGAAATAGCTTTACAGCAAGTTCCTGGACTATAGATTTTTATTTTTCCTGTCTTCCCTATATGGGTTCAAAATAGGTCAGTCAGACACAAAAATGCATGCTTTATCTTATATACATACACATGGATAATATAGATATTAAAACGTATGTGTCTATACACAAGCTCTCAAAGAGTGTATACAAGTATGCTGCAAGAATATACTCTAGCCTTTAAATGAACACTGTCATGAAGTTTTCCATCCTATTTCTCTCTTCGTATTTGCTGTCTGAAAAAAATTTAAAAGATACTTTCATGTTCATCTGAGTCCTTGTTTATACAGGAAGCACAGGTGCACTTGTCCATTCAGGGAAACTTTTAATTGGTCACCAAGAACTGGCATATCCCAAGAAGGAAATACGTGTAGACTACTGTTTCCAATCTGATGATAGATTTATTTATATTTTTTTAATGGTCACACCATGTTTAATACTTTGAATAATGAATATGCTTATAGAAATAGCCTTGGATGTTCAGGAAGTTGGAAAAGGCTGTTATTATTTGTCCAATAAAGTATTTATTGCAAAATATTTTTTAACTTACTAGTTAAACAGTAATAAGAAGTGGCTGCCAAGCTGATTATTAATAGATTCAACAATCTATACCAGGAAATTTATATAGTACATTGTCCTTAGGGAGGGAGGGATTGGATTGAATATGGCAAACTTTAAAATTGTTTCTTGAAAGTCAGTTTGACAGAAGTTAATTTCTTATTTGCCGTGAACTTCTGCACTGAAAAATAGCAGCTTTTGCATTTGTAGCCGTATTTTTGTTTTGTTTTGAGGTTTCCCAAAAGACATCTTAGAAACTCCTGCTATTCTTGCTTATTAAACAGCAGACTTGAAATGATAGCTACATCTGTACTTTTCTTCTCTCTTCTCTCTCTCTTTTTTCTTTTTTTTTTTGGTATTTTTTTTGTTTTGTTGGAAGGGATTCAACTGTGTAATCATGAAATATAGTACTTGGACATTGACTTAGCTACAAAATGGACAACAACTTATTGGGAGAGTTATTCCATTTTGTGGACTCCTAGTCTCCTTTATGTGCCCAGTACACTGGGTAATAGGCAGGTATGATATGAAAATGATTCATTTTCTTTTTAACAGTTGGTGTTTGATTGTCAGGCTTCAGTGTTGCAACTGGAGGTGCCTCATAAACCCAAATTTAAGTATGCCATTGTGGGGTAATGATGTGGATCTTGTGCTGGTCATTTCCTAGTTGCTTTTTACTGCATAGGTACATCTTAAAGATATTTTTACTATTTTAATTGGTACTAACTAGTAGCAAAATCTGTCCAAAAAGTTGTTTATGGTAATCTCCCAACCAAAAATATATCTGTCTCACCAAGTCTTTCCGTAAATTATGATAAGACGTGTAGATGTGTCACTTAAGGTCATAGTTCAGTAGTGAATTTGGCAGTGTTAGGTTTACAGTGTTATTCTCTGATCTTAAAGGTCTTTTCAAACCTAAATGATTCTATGATTACATCTCTTGAAAAAAGAAAGACCTTCACGTCTTTTCCTTTTTATTTTTCCTTAACAGATATATCGATCATAAAGCAGAAGTTGTAGATTTACGTAATTTAGGATTGTTTCTTTTTTTTTTCCACTCAGCTTTGAAGTTAATAACAGTGCAGGCTTAGTGTGGAACCTGAATAAAGCGGACTCAGATGAGCAAATAAAGAGAAAGAGTCTTTTCATTGTTATGGAGCATGCAACTAGGACGTCTTGAATTTTTAGCTCAGTTATGAACTTCTGGCATAATTCAGTTTTGTGTATGTTTCCTGATCTTAAAAAATATGGATAATCTGATTTAATAAGATTAAACACTATTAATACTTGAACAGAATATTAATAAAGAATTAAATTATGTTCTCAATTCTATCAATATGAGTACAAGATAACCCTCTTGATTTCTTACAATATTTGTCCAATAAAGCAGTAGTACAAAGAATTGAAGGTAATTTATGGTGCACTGCTTTTGAGCTCTTCAAAAGTACTTTCTTGTTAGGATTAGATTATTTTGTTTCCACCTCACTAAATAGTTATTAACTGCACTTCTGTTTACACCAAAATTTTTTATGAAGAGTGATTAGATTGAACTTTCAACCAGAATAGGTCTTCCTGGTTCCATACCCAGAAACTGTGGCTTAATTTGGAAATTAGCCCAAGTCTGCAGAATGACAATTTAGTGACATATCTACTGAGATAGTCTTCCTGCATGCTACATGTAAACCTGGCCTGATGCCAAATAAACCCGGATCCTTCAAATTACTTTCATATTAGCATTAAGCTGCTCTTAAGCTTTTATAAAAGCAGTAAGGGTCTCCCAGTAAAAACAAAACCAAACCCCCCAAAACCCAAACCAACCAAAAACCTTGGGGAGACACCTTTTCTAGGCTTTTTTCCTTAAGGTTAGTGCTGGGGTTTAACCCCAGCTGGCACCTAGGACCATGCAGCTGCCCTCACAGTTCTCCCCCTTTCCCCAGAAGGGCAGGGAGAAGAGGGAATAAAGGAGGAGAAAGGGAAAAAAAAATCTCATGTGTTGAGATAAAGAGTGTTTAATAGAAACAATGACAGAAAAGGAAAATAATAATAATGAACAAAAGTCACTCTCACCACCTGGCAAATTGCCGCTGTTCCATGCTATGGTTACGAGTACCTGTCCCTCCTGCTAACCCCAGTTATATACAGAGCATGACATCTATGGTACGGAATATTCCATTGGCCATTCCATCATTCTGTCTAGGCTCCTTCAGACTTCTGTGGGAAGCTGAAAAAGTCTTTGGAAAAATATAAACATCACCTGGCAACAACTAAAATGATATGCATTATTGACATTCCTTTCATACCAAATCTGAAACAGAGCAACCACTAGAAAAAAAATTAACTCTGTCCCAGTTGAAACCATGACAGTTACTCATTCTGGAAGGTTCAGTTATAGAATTAGTTGGAGCTGGAAAACCACAGGAATTACTTACAAACAAATGGCTTTGTAGAGTTGGGCCCATTTTCAAAGTAAGAAAATGAACATGCACGGCAGTCTAGTGCTGGCAGGTCTGAGAACTGCTGGCTTTTTGGAGATTGTCGTCTGTCTCAACTGAGGTTAACAACATTAATGACTGACTTTGGAGTCAGTATAGTATGATTTAGGGAATCTCTGTCTTAGGCTACAGGTTGCTGAACAGTATGCCCTCATAAAGATATGGTGCATTCACAAGTTATTGTACAGCATCTGCACAATTGGCCACTTGTCTTTGTTGTAGATCAAAGGCATTTTTACAATGTAAATATTGAACAGGTAATAACAATAAAAAATTAATAGCTTAGGCAAATTAAAAAATGTGAACTGAATTTTTGCTATGATGAGTGACTCGCATCTCTTTTGTTGGACAGGACCATCAGGACTTAAACCAGAGTACTCTTTTTAGCAATTAGAGGAAGAATTTTTGTCTTTAGTAAGAGATAATCATGTTAAATACCATTAGTGCAGAGCTGGTTTTCAGCAAGAAATCCTAGTGTAGTGAGGTGAAGTGATACTTGCATATGACCTTCATGAAAATCTGCTGACAAAGTCACCTGCTATTTCTAGCTACTAAAATAAATTCAAAATAACGATAAATATGAACTGTAACATGTTTCTGATGTGTTCTAGCTATCTGTCATAATTATGTGTTGGATGGAAATGCACTGATCTCTGATCTGGCCTCTATGCTGCTATCTGAGCCTGATTTTGAAACTGGGTGATGGCTTACTAAAGTTTCTCCTGATTAGCAGAAGTAAATTTTGTCCCCAAAATAGCCAATAAATTGGTTTTTGCTGCCTATTAGAGATTGTCCTGGCAGTTAACATCCCAGGGCTTTGCCTGAGGCTGAAGTGGTTTCTAACAATCTATCATTAACTTCTATGACAATCACGGGTAGGCTGTGATTGTCAGAATTAGTCATGACATACTGTAGGCCTCCTACTGTCATTCTAAAAAATGCGGTTACACCAGATTTTACACAATTGCTAAGTGACTGGGTATGAGAATAAATGTGGAACTAGTTTATTTTACATAGTCTTGAAAGCAACTTTATGCGGTATTTGTTCAAGCTCCTCCTTAATGTCTTAAATGTCTACTAGTGGAATCATCCATTCTTCAGCATCAAGTCACGTTGTCTTGCATACATCACAAGTGCTCATATTTTTGCCATGTGCAAATCACTAGAGGGGATTCAGAATCTGCAAGCAAACCTGATGGAACTGGAAACAATCATAAATATAGGATTAATTGTTGATCTCCTATTGAGAAAAAAATATAGATGTGCAGCTCTAGCTTCTCAAATTCAAAAGCCATTTTTAAGCATGTGCTGCTAATAACACATTTCGTATAAATTGCTCCAGCTGCTAGTAACTTATGCATTGACTGTGTTATAAGTTGTAACCAGGACAGAGGATTAGCTTCACATACCTGAGAACTCCCTCTCTTCCCTTGAATGAGTTCATAAGAAAACCCCAGTACCCTTCTTTCCGTACCTCCCTCCAAACCCCAAATACAATACATCTGGTACTCCAGATGTTTATATTACCAATAGGTAACTATGTCTCTAATGCAGTTGATCATATCATGTCACATCAACAAGATAGATCTGGTGTCAATCATTTGAATGGGAATCTTTCCTAAGAAAAGGTCTTCATAACTATATTTATACTGTGACTTATGATCTTTTACTTCTCTATTGTATAGAAAGGAAACCTATACCTTCTTAGACTGACTTCATTATGAAGTAAGCAGAATGTTCATACACAATTTGAAGAAACTTTTTTTTTTAATTTCTGTGAATATATTTTGATATTTTAACATTTTATTTCAAGTTAAGAATTTCCTAGGGGCAGAAAACTTAGTACTTCTGTTTCTACGTTTAGTCATGACTGATAGGAAGATGATGCCTTTCTACTCTGCTAGGATGCAAAACTTTGTAGTTATTAATTTCTTTGGGCCAGTCATGTATGCCGAATGGAAAATAGCTGCATGATAAAGAAGCTCTTGCATGATAAACTGAAGGACAAAGCATGCATTTGAGGAAAACAGAAGTAACACTTCAAGGGCAAACTGCAATAAAACTTCAAGTGATGTGCAACTGATGTAAATTAACTAGAAACTAGAAAGAGTAAACAGCTCATGATGGTATACAGCAGCATACATCAGAATGGCTCTTTCTGGGAATATATGATGAGCTAATGCTAGGTGTAAAGAGGTGGCCTTGAAGGCAGCCAAAAGTTCAACAGGTACCATTTCCCTATCTGTGTATGTAACAAGTGCTGAAAAATCAACTGCTTATCCACTGGAATTTTTAGCCTTACTTGTAACTGTAGTGCATGAAATTGCCAGTTGCGAGTCACCTTAAATTTCAGAAAGCAACACAACAATAATGTAAGGAATCAAAGGACTGAAAGAACCTTGAGATGTCATCTAATCCATGCCTTTGTCCCCAAAGAGGATCAAGACAAAATAATTTCTGAATGATGTTTATCTAATCTTTTTTAAGACCAAAACCTCTCCAGCTACAGATTCCATAAAGTCTTAGGCAATCTCTACGATATGTAACTATTCCTCCTGTTACAAAGCTTTTTCCTCCCCCCTTCGCTGTAATTTAAATTCTTCACTTTACCCTATCTGCAATTAAGACAAGGAGACCAATTTATTCTTATTCCTTTCAGCTGTGCTTATTATATTATGCCTCTCTTCAGCCTTCTCTTGTCTAGATTAAATAACTACTATTCCTTTCCCTTTTCCATATAGATCATGTCTTGCAGACCTTTCTTTCTCATCACTCTCTTCTGGACTTCGTCCAACTGGAACATGTAATACTTAGCTGAGATCTTACCAGCTTCACAATAAGCAAGATGATTACTGTGTATGACTTGCCAACAATACTCTTATTTATGCATCTCAAGATAGCATTTGGCTTTCTCTTAAAAGCACAACATTCTTGCCTTATGCTAGCTTGTAATCCATAATCACTGACATCCTCTCTATCCCTTCTGCAAAACAGTTACTAAACCACTTTTCCTTTCCTATATTTGCACAGTTTGATTATTTTTATAAACAGTTGCCTTTATTGATTAGTATCTTGGCTTTTTAAATAACTTCTACATCTTGCCGATATTTTTGAATGGCAACCATGCTTAGATCTCCTCTACGCTGATGTCATTTGCATATTTAATAAGCATACTTCTTATTGCATTATAAAAATGTGATTAATTAGAATCTTCCATAGTAGACAAGACTAGTCTCTCATGGAGTTTCATCTTGCTATACTTTCTAGTTTAAGGCGAAGCTGCTGATAAGTAGTCAGAGCATGGTTTTCTGTCATATATACATCTGATCTTAACAGTTCCATTTAACCCATGTATTTTTAGCCACGTAATATAACCATGTTATGCGAGAAAGCGTCAAAAATCCTACTAATGACCAAATAATGTTTGCTGGTTCTCCCTATCTTGCCGTGTGTTCAGACATTTCTATTGACATGAGTACATATACAGTAAGATGGTATTAGGAATTTATGTTGAAATAGCATAAAACAGGGAAGGTAGTATTCCAAATGCAGATTTCTGCTCAAAGGGGGCTTCTGGAATTGCATTGTTGGTGAGAAAAGCGGCTCTGGTATATATTAGAAATTAGAAATGCTGGTTTATTTTTCCAAGAAGCAAGATGAGGTAGTTGAAGTTCACATCATACTGCTGTGTAAAGGGGGACAACAATCTGATTAACGGCAGTGTCACTTTGATGAGAGAGATCTTTCTCTGTTTTTCAGGAGTTCCAAATACACACAGATCTAACAAAGGATTGAAAAGTTACTGGTTAGATCTAGAAACAGAAACCATATCCTTTCCAATAAGAGGAATGAAAAAATATATAATTGTCAAAATTTAAAAAGCTGTGTTTTTTAAGCTTGGGGCAGTTTTAAAAAATACGAAGTAAAATAGCTGGTTGTGCAGAAAGAGTCTGAGAGATGCAGTATGACAGGTTAGAGACTTTTCACTTTTGTACCTTTGGAAATAGTACGGCTTGCACCCTGCACGTATTGACCATGTGGTGACATGGGCTTCAAGCTGCGCTGAACAGACATGGTTGCACGTGTGCAGCTGCTCAGAAGTGGCCCCAGGGAGGGGACATTTGGCCATGTTTGCTGTCTGCCCATGGCTGCTGACCCCCTCAGGGGTTGCTTCTTGGCTTCTCTGGGAGTACTCCAAGGGAACATGCACACCCCACACACCCTCCCCTGGCTCCCTTCTCCCTCTTCCCCCCCAGTGCTTGTATGCTTGCTACAAGCGCATGTATTTGCCATTTGTCTGCCTCTAGGAGCCTCTGCCAATCCCCTCTGTATTTATAATGATATATCACCCTGGCTGGGCAGGGGAGGCTTCCTGAGACATTTCACAAGGAAAAAATAGGGCTTGTAAGTTTGTACTCCACAGAGTGTTTTAATAAATGTTGGAAAGGCGGAGCTGTAACTGTAGAGGTATGCCTTCTTTGAGCCTTTTCATAGGGATCTAATTGTAGGTAATATCTTCACAGCAATCTGTCCCTCACTAGAATTTCTGTTCTAGATGTGCTGCAGTTTGTACAGATTTCTGTTAAATCAACATACAATGTAGAGGAGAATATACAAAAAGAAAAACAGAGGGAAAAGTCAATATTTTTGTGAAATATACAGTGACGTTATTTGTAATAGATAACTATAGTTATGAAATCCATTATTCTTACCCATTTTTGTTCAAAAAGTACTTAACCAGGCACCAAGTGTTTATGAGTTTTTCTAATCTAGTACTTTTGTAGGCACAAGCACTACCACGCCCTTTCAAATTGAACATCATAGCAGGGAATATGTCCAGTGATCAATATTTAGTTGGGAGAAATCATTCCAAAAGTGCAAAGTTACTTTCATAACAACTGTGATCAAGATAAGAGTGCTCTTGCTTATCTGGCATTATCCAATTTTAAAAATTAAATATAAGAATTACAAAATCTAAGTTTTCTAGATGCAGAATATAATTTTGCTACTGTTCTGAAGTGCTGTAGCAAAGGCAGTAGCATGAGCTGAGTTCTCTGCTAGTAGTAGTGCTATGTAAATACTGGGCTATCATCTGGCTTCATGCAATATGCATCTGTGTAAATAAGATTGTTTATAAGGTACTTTTTACAGAGCCAAATTTCCCTGTCTGCTACGGACAGGAACATAATTTGGTAGAAGTAACTTGGCTGTACCAGCTAATGGCATGAGGGGAGGATTTTCCTGAGGGTGCATGGAGATGGCATTGGACAAGTCTGCTGCTTTTCTCTCCGTTAACGCTCTCTTTCTGAAGAGGAGGTTATCCATGGGCAGGTGGATTGTATCTTTAAAGGGAATGTGTGCTTTTTTCCTTTTCCTAGCCACATGAGCATGTCTTCTTTATATTCTAGCTGTATGGACTCTACTTGTTTTAGATTTGATGTGTAACAAACCGTAGGGAAATTCAGCATGGCGCTTTGAGCTGTCTTACGTCCTCCAGGAAGAACTGAAGTTGTAGGATAGGATCATCTTTCTGAAACTGGCAACACAGCTGAAGTGGTTAGCATGGGGTTAAATCCTGGTGATTAAACCCTAATATTGAGAGAAGAAAGTAATTCTGTTGGCCTGTGGCTGTTGGGGACTCCATCTCAAATTGTGTGATTTCTGACAGGCAGAATCCCTGGTGTGAGGGTACCTTGTTTTTATTATTATTGATTATCATTATTTTTAAGAATATAATTTCTTCCCATGCTAGAGGAAAACCCAATTTTGAGACCTTAACACTTCTTTCAAAGTAGAATTGAGCTAAAATTTCCCACTACGCAATTTGCTATGAAATTGCAGAGGGATTTATATTTGGTAGGAACTGGCCTTTACATGATGTTTAAAAGAAAGCTTTTTTTGCCTTTGATCCATGTCTGTATTCCCCAGGCTCATCCACAAGGGGGACATAGTTCTAAACAAATATACAGCTCATGGTTATTTTTGAATATGCACGTTTCTAGCCCTTCTTAATTTAAATGATTCTCTTGGAATGTCTTGGGACAACCTCAAAACTGTGCAGGCTGTCACTGAGGAAACTCTTTGACAGGAAGACAGAAGCATTCACTGCTGTGGGTGGGTTTTTTGTTTGTTTGTTTTTGTGTTGTGGTTTTTTTTCCTTATGGGGAGCTTTCTTTTTTGTTTACAGATGAAGATCTCAGTCCTGGGGGATAATACTTTGCTCACCTGGGCGTCATTGCTGAGTTCAGAATACTTATGTATGTACATGTGCTGAAGTGATCATTATGACCTATTTTTTTCTAAATAACATTACTTCAGCCTTCTTGAAAATGCATTGACGTATCTCCATTTGCTTCAGACATAGCTGAAGCTATCTGGTAATTAATCTAGAGGCTGTGGTAATGAGCATTTCCCCCTCCTTATGTCTGTCTATCTTTTCTAGTAATTAGTACTGTGTGAAACAAAGATTTGAATTAAAGGAAAACAATATATAGGTTTATTTAATAACTTGGCTTGACTTCCGTACTCTAGAAATACAGTTTTCAATTTGCATTATGACTATATTCTAGGGCTCCTGGAAAAATGAGATGTATAACTGGGGCTGAGTTCACTGTGGGTTCCATGATTCTTTCTAACCTTCTGGTATTAAAAAACAATCCTAGATGCAAGCAGACCCTCCTGAAAGGGGGAGAAGGCACACTAATAATGAAATCCCATTTTATGACAAATTTTGAGTGGGACTCTTCACTTCGCATTGTCTGGCTAAATTAGAATTTTGGAAAGGGAATTTGGTATTTGGTTGAGCAGAATTGCCTTGACTACTGACTAGAGAAAGGAAACTCTCATTGTGGCCTGTTTCTTTAGCTACTAGCAAGCTTCAACTTTTCTTAAATGGTGTTAATACCAAATATCTTTGTATGCTTGGTATTAAAGTGTAGGTCTGCTCATATAGATATCCAGTATCAGAAATGAAACAGCAAGATATGATCTCTCTTTTCACCTAGCTGTAAATATCATATTGATGAACATTATTTTCCAGAATAAATTGCTGTGAGTTTACCTAAAATTACTCCCCAAGCCCACTCAGATGACTCAGACATCATATCATCCACGGGAGACCAAATTAGATTGTCATAAATAATGTGCTTCGCTTTTATGTTTATTTCTCAGTGTCTTATTTGAAATTGTTCTTGTGAATGAGTGACACTTTTTCTGTGTATATTTGAAGCTTGTTTTATTAGTTCATTTTCTACTTAAAAATCCCAAACGTCTAAATACAGACTTTTCCGTCATCCTTAGCAGGGAAAAGATGGTATTTAGAGATTTCTAGCCATGTGATATCATGAGATTATACAGCCTAACGCTTAAGTTCTGGAAGTACCAAGTGTGTTTAGAATTGACACCGTCTCGGCAAAGGTTTGTTAAACCTATTCCCAAAATCCCTATGGGTAAAAATCCATAGAGCCCCGAGTATCTTTTTTAATCCATTGTAATCCTTGCAGTTAAAAAGCTTTTCCCAGTAGCTAACCTAAAACTTATCTGCTCGAAATTTAGCTAATCTTTTATTGTCCTGTCTCCCCACTAGATATGGGAATAATGGGTTACCTTTCTCTTCAAAGCAACCCTTTGCATTCTGTTGCTGTGTCTCTTCTCCTGTGATCCTCTTTAGTTTTCTCTTCTTTCCTCACAGATCTTATGTTTCATGTAGCTCCCCTCTGCTCTCTCATTTGGCTTCATCCTTCTCAAATCTGAACGCAGCATTGCAACTGAAATCTCAACAGTACTGAACAGAATAAATAATTACCATCCTTATCTTGCATTGGGTGTTTCTGTTAATACATCTCAAAGTGATATCTGCCTTTATGTATCATCCTAGAAATGAGTCAATGGTCTGTGATCCTCTAACGCTTCAAATCCTTTTCTTCACAACAGTTGCCTACCCTGGTTTCTCAGCTTTGCACTCGATTTAGCCTTAATAAATGCAGTATTTTGCATTTGTCTTTACAGATATTTTTTTTTTTCCTTGCTGACATTGGATTATTTTTTCTTTCTTTTTAAGTAATAGCAAACCATTCCAGCTTGGTGTCATCTGTATGTTTTGTGTGTACTCTCTACTCCATGACCTAACTTTTTGATGAAAGTAGTTAATAGAACCGGGTTTCTGCAGGGTCTGAGCTGACATAGTCTCCCAGCTTGACACAGAACTGCTGACAAATAATCTGTGTTTTAATTTTGGCCCTTGATTACCAACCATAAGTGTTCTGCAGCATAAACAATTTCAAGCTGGCAGCAGCAAATCTTCAGTTTATGTCATTTGTGACACCTGGAGCAATCTTTCAAGGTAGTGTTTTGTATGAAGGTACATTTTATAGTTGAACAGAATGACTCGATCTAAATCTCCATCATCAATGGTTTATTTGTTTTGAAAAAGCATCACTGGCAATCCGAAGACAATAAGCCTGCCTGGATGTTTCTCAAGGGATTATGTTTTCTACGTGCCCATGTAAAGTGGAGAATTGGTTTTATTCAAATGCTTCTCCTATCCCATGTTCCAAAGAGAATTCCACCACTTCTGTTTTCCTAGCTCGATGACGGAGGCAATTACAACACGAAGAACGTAAGAACATCTGTGCTAGTTCAGGCAATGTGCCCCTCTAGCCCACCATCCTGTCTCCACTTGTGGTCAGTAGCAGTGCTTTGGTAAAAGCACAAGAACAAAGCAAGCATACAATAATGGTTGTTCCTCCTCGCCTCTTTTTTCCCAGGTAATCTCTCGGCTTCTCAGAGTTTATGGTCACAAGAGCTTTCTTAAGCAGAGGTAATATCTTTGTATAGAAAATTATTCCTACTTTTATGAAGCTGATGTGCTTGATTTCAGTGCACAGTGTCAAATTTACCTGGATTAATCTTTGCTTGTTTTGCTTCAGTCTTTGCTATACTGATCAGAACAAAAGGTAGGATACCAAAGTTTGACATTCCAAAGTAGGCACTGTCAAAAATCTTCCCTCCCTGCAACTCTTTGCTCTATGCACTACATACTGCAGTCTCAAACTTTTCCTATTGATCTGGCTTCGCTTGTTTAATCTGAGCACAGGTACAGCAATATTGATGAGGAGAATATGAAATACGTCCCCCATATATGGCAGCTGCAGCAGAAATTACACTCCCTTTCATCAAAATATATCTGAATAATGTCACTGTAAATCCTGATTCATTGTCAAATGATTTCCTTGTTACTGTTGCTGCTTTCCTCCCACCTTTTAGCAACAGCTGTAAAGGGAGTGGTTTTTATTATTAATTTTAGACACTCCTTTGAACTTGCTTTTCCTCAGCTCCAGATCTTTTGAATAGAATGTGTTATGTCTTTTATACTGAACTTAGTATGCAAGCGTGGACTATCTATGAAGAATTCTTCCCCCCCCCCCCCCCCGGGAATTAGTGGTGAGACAGGGTGGTAAAGGCTTGTCTTTAATGGCTCACAAGTTACAGCCATACTGGCAGAATCCTCCTTTGCAGAGCTACCACCCAGGTAAAAGCAAGCAGATTGTCTTATAGCACAGCTATATGCCATCTCTGACTGATGCAGCCTAAATTAAATCCTAACATTTTGCAGGTATTGCTTTACTGGTGGGGATGCGGGGGTTGGTTTTGTGTTGGGTTTTTTTTCCCCCCCTTGTTTGTTTTTTCCCCTGCAGGCTTGTAGCTTATAAACCTATCCTAGCAAAAGTTTATAATAAGGACCTGGTATAAAACTCCCCATGTTGACTACAAAATTACTTTCAGGTTATTGCATCTAATCACATTTTTTGCTTGTTAGTTTTCTGCTGGATTAGCTAATTGAACGGGCCCACTGAGGGGTCAGAGAAGCGGCAGAGCCAGAGCAAAAGGAAAGGAAGCAAAGTGTGACAGGGGAGAAAGGGAGGGAGCTGCCTGCTCCCACACCTGCTTGTGGTAGCAATAAAACTAAACGGGCTTTGCAGTCTTGTCAAACTGCACCCTAAAATATGCTGATTTACATGTTGGTTTTCCCAGTCACTGGAAATAATGATCTTTCAGGGAATATTAAGCCACAGTGAACTTTAAGCCAATTTACTTCTGAATGAGAGTGTTCCCATAGGTATGTAACGTGCTTTAGCTTCTGCATGCTAATTTCACGCCTTTAAACTTGTAACTTCTTAGTGGTCCCCCACGTAGATCCGTCCCAGCTATGTTATTGTTCTCATTATTTTGAATTTAAAAATAAAGGGGAAACTACAAGACACAAGTGCAGCTAGGGAACTGCTTGAAAAGTTTGCAGCCCTTACCATGTCTTATCATCCTCAGGGTCTAGGTGCTGTGTCTAAGCTGAACTCTTAGCACAGCTGTGGCAGATCACTGCCATCATGCTTTCTCTAGACAAATGTAGATTTCTGCTTGGCATAGATGCACATTACAGTATCTACATAGGTTATTTTGGCTTGATGCCGTGCACCCTCTTTTACAATAGGATTCCAAGGCAAGTTAATCTCAGGATAACATGACAACAGCACTCAAAAGACAGCGTCAACTGGGGGTGTGGAATGTGCTTCTACTCGGCTTCTCTGCAGTGTACCCAAGTGGAAGGAGGTGGGAGTAGTGGCAGTGGGTACTGAACCATGGTGTCAGATTTGACAGGTGCAGAAGCAAGAAGCTTAAGCTTTGAGACAAAGCTCCACGTCCCGGCCATCTGGGAGGCAGCTCCTTTTCCTTGGCTTTACTGGTGGGTGTTGCCACTCCGACTGCTAGGGCATGGTCTGCTGCCTGCGAGAGTGTACAGGCTCTTCATCTGCTATTAGGTTGTGAATATCTGCTTGCTACCATATGGCTGCATTAAAAAGAGACAGAGAGGAGAATAAGCTGTAAAGCAACTGTAAAAATTCTGTTCAATGCTATTGCATGGTGAGAGGGCTGCTGGCTCACCCTCCTCTTCCCCCAAGTCATTACAGTTATGGGTTTAAATAGACACACCTGCATCCATTCAGCCCCTGTCATTTCCCCACTGAGCTGCTTGAAGCAGAGAGAGACTTCTCTGCTTGACACTCTGAAATCCTGTATAATTCAGGGTGCTCGGATAAAGGCCCAGTTATATTATTTTTAGCCCCCCCACCTCCC
>NW_009646939.1:4582137-4586195 GCF_000708025.1 Charadrius vociferus
GCGCCTCTTCTTTTTTTTTTACCCCCCCCCCCCCCCCGCTACTGGGAACAGGAGGCTAAGGGTGGAATTAAGTGAGATGGGATTTGCTTTGATGGAGATGTTTTAGAAAAGTTGCCAAGCTTGCTGGATTGATCTGGTGAGGAAAGAGGGACTCTTCTGTCCTCTGCAAGAGGCTAATTCCATCACACCAAAATAGGAGAGAATCATATGGTGGCACCACCAACAACAGAAAGGGGATATTTTGCAATATAATAATTGTCTGTGTGGCTGAAGAAGAACAAATGCTTTCCTGGCTCCCCATGGAACTAATAAAGAAAGGCAGGTTGAGGAGCCTGGGATAATTATTTAGTCATCTTAAATATTTATGAGCTACAGAATGTGCTACATGCAATTTAAGAGGGACTTGACAATTGCAGCATACATCATCTTGTTTCACAGGGGCTAAAAATACTTAATCTTGCTCCTTTAAAATAAAAGCATTAATCCTAAATATGTCTTAAGCTAAGAACGAAGCTGTAAACTGCAAGAGGAAGGAAAAGAATTTTTTTTTTCCATTGCAAAGGTGCAGGTGGGGAAAAAAACCCTGCAGGAATAAAAGTTTTGTTGAGAGGACTTTGTGAGCTTTCTGGGAGTGGAGCTGGTGGTAGGAGGTGTTGTTCTTGATATTAAACGATTTGCCATTGGCTTTACCAAGATTTGGCGAATTTTAGTGAGCTGGAGAAGAGATAGACTTTCTAACTTTGCTTTGGTGACAATAAAATCATCGCTGCAAATCCAAATTACAGCAGGCTAAACTCTCCCCCTGCCATCTCTCTACTCGCACAAATCCAGAACATAAAGTCTCTTCTCTCAGTTTTTCTGGCTTTCACATGAGATGGATGAGTGGATATTTCCACATATTTCACATGAGTGGATATTTCCGGAGAGTTTATAGAGAAATCCATGTTGAGGGACACATTCCATTGGCCACTGAATTCAGACAAAGTAGAACCCAAGTTTCCTACAATATATCAGTATATTTTAGCCATAAAGATAAGTAAGTGCTTGAACAGACTTTCTGAATTTGGGATGTCATAATTTCTGTCTGCATCTGACTCTCCAAATTAGTAGCAGTAGTAGTAATAAAACTGCATTTAGGTGGTCTTATACTAGGTAGAAGAATACTGTTTATTCAGTTCATTTTGGGGAGAGTGACACTGTTGTGGAAGATACCTATAATGTCTTTGTTTCTGGTTTCTTCACCAGTGGTATAGTAGACAAGTTTGCAAGCACGAATGGATTTGGTTGTATGTACTTTTACCCCATTTGCAAATCTCTGTGCAATCAGTATGTTTGAAAATGTTTCAGTGATGCTTTTGGCAGCATACTTAAATTTTGGCTCTTAATTTTGGCAGTCGTCTTGATCCATTGTGATAGCTCAAAAGTGGCCAGGATTAGAGCTACCAGGCATTTGGGTTTCCTCAGACATATCTTACTTTTCTGCCAGGAAATTTTGTCTAGGAAGAATTTGAATGTGTATGTCCACCCAAAGTAAATCCACTTGCTTTATGATACATGGGATTCAGTGTGCACATGCAGATTAAACATAAAGGGGCATGTCCAGGAAGCCAAATACTTTCAGACCATCTTTGTTGAACAGATGTGCATTTGCTACTCAGCGTCACAGGACATGCGCAAGCCTGTGTGTGCAGCACGAGTGCTGAGGAACTGCCCAATACTAGGATTCCCTGGATGACTGCACATAATCAGCACATGCACGGATTCATGCTCAGAAATCCATGGTCATGTTCTGAAGACAGTCTCTGTATTACATCAGCTATGGCTTATACATATTGAACAATCTGCATTTCTCAAGGAAAACAAATGTTCTCCTCCCTGGCATCTAAAATACTTGGTATCTTTCATGCATAATGTAAAGCGTCATATGCAATAGCAGAAGTTTGAGGGGGTTAATTTATTGAAATGAAAATGTAGACAGCATACTATAAAAGGGAAAGGTGTTGATTTTGGCTCAGTGTAAATTGTATAGGTGGGCTGTGAATATACTGCAGATTGAGCATCTCAGAGCAGGGAGCCTGGGAGGTTGCTTATGTTGCAGCTCACTCTTCATTGCTGTAAAGTGGAGGGTTTCAAACAGGACACTCGCTTGGGCTTATACCTGCTGTATGTTGTGGTGTATGCTCTCATCTTTCTGTCTCAGTGGCAGCAGCAACAGCGGAATTTGGAGCTTGCTGCAAAAAAAAGAGAGGGAGAGAGAAAAGATGAGGGAAAGGGAAACATGCTTTCCAATTAGATAATGGCAAATATCATACTTGTACTTGTGGAAGGTCAGAAAGGTAACAGCTGAAGGAGTCAAATAATAGACAAATTGATGATGGTAACTAAGAAAATATAAAAGGGACCCAATCTCTCTCTTGCTGATAAAGCTGTCTGAGGTGCAGTAGATCAATTTAGCCATGGCTGTTGTTAGGAAATTGCTCTTGTTTGATGTTCCACAAGCAGATCATGCAGTTTCCTAGGAAACATCTTTTTTCCACTTAAAATCTAATTTTCTTACATTGCTAGAACTGATGAGTCACCCTGCCTGACTTTTCCTTACTTCCCCTTACCTATTAAAATATACTCACCAGGTGGAAATCCAGGGAATTATTAGTCCTTATCACCTGGCTCTTCGATTAACTCTTCTAGTTCCTCCCTGTTATCAGTGTGCTTGATACGACAAGACAGAAGTCATAGGATAGAACATGATCAAAATTTGAAAGAAATCAGGCATCCCTTCATGGGACATGCCTCCTAAATTTAGAAGAATTCCCATACAGAATATTTTTTCCATTATGTCCCACTATGAAATGGTCTGTATTCCATGGCCAGTAACGTGCCATCATATTATTATCACTGTTTTGTTAATTATTATCTTATTCAGATGATTTATAGATGAGCTTAAGTTTAGAAATGACACACCCAGTTACTGCAAGAAAATAGGTGGATTTTGTTACATATTGCAAACTATGGCCAAAATCTAAAAGCCTCACTTCTTGGTTGTGATGCTGAATTTTAGGTTCATGTAATGAATGGCACTTACGCTGAATGGAAAGTTGCCAGAGAAAGAGGCAAGGCTTATTCACGGCTGTGGTCAAAGGAACACAGAGGTCAAAGAACAAGTTGACTGATGGAATTAACTCCAACTCCATCATAAAAGGGAAAATGTTATAATTTACAGCTACCTGTTGTTTGGGCTATATATAAAATCCTTGTAGTTTGCAGATGCCTAATGAGCCCCTGTGGCTACATCATTAATAAAGGGTTGGTCCAGCAGAATACAGCTTCCATGAAAATCCTCTGTGTGCTACATTTCTTATTCTCTTTCCATATGCAGTTGTGCCAGAATCAGTATTCCTGCCACTTCCCAGCGCCTCTGATGCCACAAACAGCTTTCTGTTTAATGGGCAATATCTCTGCATGGGTAAGAGCATGGCTTGGTGTGACTCAACTATCCCAATAAGAAGATAGGTAAAATAATTCCCCATCCTAACTTTATTTTTAAAAGTATAAAACATTTTGTTTTAAGATTTTGGTGTATTTACTTATGATTTGATTAGGTACTTGTATCTTATGGTGTATCTGTATTCTGTTAGCACATGGCGTGTTCAGCTGCAGCTGGTGAGTGGGTGGCCTTATCATATAAAGCTATGTGTAATGCTTAAAAAATTTGGTAGGCTTGTCACTTGCATTGGCTTGCACTGGTTTTTGTTTATATTTCCTAAATGCCAAAAGTTAGAAGGAATGACCATAGGTTTCAAACAGCAAAGTTTCAAACTATGGTTTGAAAGCAGTTTCTCTAAATATCGTTAAAGTCTGTTGAAATGGTACTTATATGGCTACGATCTTGTAGACCCTTTAGAGCTGTTTGCAGCTCTAATAATGAGCCTTTTAATGAGGAGCTTTGCAGCTTCATTTCAGATGATTACTTCAATTAAAGTAGGCCTTTCAAGCTATATTTCCAGTTATTGATGACAGTTTTGAGGATTTAAGGGGCTAGGAGGCTGAATTTCAGCAGG
>NW_009646939.1:4586212-4620966 GCF_000708025.1 Charadrius vociferus
TCAGCAGGACATAGGCTGCAGAACTTCACCTGGCACAAGCAGCAGCAAGGTTCAAGCCATAAGCTTCCGGTTTGACTGCTGTGTTTGTACCTGAAAGACACATGCAATATCGACAGAAAGATGTTATGTGACCTAGACTTCACTGAGTGTAAGTTGTTCTGCTATAAGAGAACTGTATACATTACACGTGCTCTTTGAAACTAGCAAACGTGAAAGATGACCTTCATTCAGAGTTTGGACTCTTGGAAAATTTTGTGTGGAAATGTAGTGGTGGCTTTGATTTTTTTAAAACAAGTTACTGGTAAGGAGAGACCAGAGAGCCAGATCAATAATAAAAAGGGCATGCTTTAATATTGTCATTGCTAAATGAAGTATTTGCCAAACGTAAATATTCACCCAGTCTCTGGGATTCACCTTTGATGAGGCAAATACATTTAGCCATGTTCAAGCCATTGATTGCAGGCTGTTGCTGAGGCCTTTTCCCATGGATTAGCTTTCTGTGCTATGCTACAATACTTAGTATAACCTTCCCACTCTTTTGAACAAGAAAACAGGATAGATCGGACCTCTGGCATCAGAATCCATTGCTTCCTACTGAAGTGATGGCACTAATGGGAATTTAGGAGCTGGCTCTTGCCACTCACCTTGTATTCTGCCAGTGATGTGGAAATGCACTTCCCTTTTTGTCATTCCTGTCTCTAGCCCTCTGTCACCTCCTTGATAAATAATTCTGGTACACCACTGTGTACTGCCTACATGGCATCTGGTTCAGGTGTGTGTCACTTCAGAGGTTGGCTGCATCTGGGCACAACATAAAATTCCAGTCTGATATCTTTTATCCTGGTAAATGGCTTTTCATGGTCTAAAAGTGAAGTGAGTTGAATTATAGGATTTATTTACTTATTGCTAGAAATGTGCTGAATGGCTCAGTAGAACATTCCTAGCAGAGAACAAGGGCTTTTTACTGACCTGTGGGTCACCAGATTATTTCACAGTCAAAACCCCTGATCCACTGCAGGAGCCAAGTCCCCGGATCACAGCTTGTTATCAAGGAACGGAGCACAGTTCATGCAAACTTTTTCCTTGTGTTGATTCACTTGGGTCATTCTTGTGTGTTAAGATCAAAATGAAACAGTTGATTTTCTCCTGGTTCCTCAGAGAAAAATTGTTCTTTGTTTGCTTCATTTGTTATCAAACCATTTCACGAGCTTCAGATTTGACGTTGCAAGACATGCAGAAGCCCCCAGCTTCTGCAAGTTTGGGAATAGTCATGCAATTGTGGACTGATAACACACACCGTGAATATGTGGGTGTAATTTATATGTATAGAACATCTAAATCCCATTAAGCCAATGTAGTCTATCGATGAAAATTCTCACCTTTCATTCCTGTCTTTCTGTCTGTTCCGTTGGCAGGAAATCATTTAACCTAACACTAATGTAGCTCATGCCATCTGTGTATAATCTTTACCTATCTTATATTTGTGTAGTGAGAAGTAATTTGTGTCCAGAGACACTTTGAGATTCTCAAAGTAAAGCCAGGCTTTGCTCTTATGTATGCAGTATTGCTCTTGGAGAAAAATGGAACTATACTGAGTGTGCTAATGGTATAATTATGGGGTCTGTCTTCCAGGAGTAGAAGGACGATATTAGTTATCATAATGTGCATGAACTTGGACTTCAATGCAAAATTTATAAAGAAGATACAAATGGATCATTTCTACTAAATAGGGTAGGTCTTGGTGAATAGTAGCATGGAAAAATACGCTCAATATATGAAACCTTTACAATCATGGAAGTGCTTGTTTTTGGAGGAAGATTGCAACTTCCTTTTTTTTTTTTTTTTGTTGGTTTGTAAAGCCTATTGCTGTATTGCTGATTTTAAGTATTTGAAAGGTAGTTATTGAAATTTAATCCCTATTTAGGGGTAGCAACAACTTACATATTGTTGTTTCTACTTCCTGACTGTATTAGCGGAATCCTTGTAATCAGTGACATACCTTAGGAAAGCCACTGGGAATTTTAATCTATCGTCCTGGATAACAGGAAGAATAGAGGTTTTGAAAAAATTGTCGACCATTTTCTCAGTCCTGAGTGGCCAGGCCTTTCCTGAAGCATTGCATCTACAATGTTTGTCTCCTTTCTGATATATTGGTTGCACACAAAGTTTAAAATTTACCTTGTCATCATATTTGCACAAAAACATTACATAAGCAAGTATGGTCCTAATTGAGATAGATCTTTTTCTACCTTTTTAATTAGCTCTATAAAGGTCTTTAAAGGGGTTTACAAACTTAGATTATGCAGTGTCCCAGTTGCATAAAATCTATTGCTTGCCTTTTATTCATATGCATGCTTAAGATTACCTGTCTTTTGTGTGCATATGAGAATAGGTATTGATTCCTTGACAGACCATGTTAAGCAAACAAAAACCCAAAGGAAATAAGTTTTCAGGCCTTTGTGACAGGTTTTGCTGTGTTTGCTCTGTTTAGAGATGAATGATTTGAGATGAAATGGAGGAACCTCAAAGAATTAGTGAGATATTATAAGTTTGCACCAAGGTGAAAAAGTTGAGATATCTTTCTAGGTTTGTCCTGGAAGCAAATATTTTGAGTCTGCATAACTGAATGACAAATTTTCCAGTTTAAAATGGGTATGTTCAAAATTTTCTGCTTTTGGGATAGAGCAACAATATACATCATCATTATTCTTCAAGAGTTTGTTCTTGGATTTTTATACATTTCTTCCAGTCCTACCAGGTGTAAGGTAGCATGGGATATGATTTCACGAGAACAACACACACGGGTGCCAGACACAGCTAACACTACCATAAGGGTACTTCAAAACAACTTTCAGAATTGGAAATTACCAAAATTAAGGATTTCCTAACTTCTGAGGACTGACTTTTTAACCTCAGTGATGCTATTTTAGTAGTGTCCTTCCAACTTAATATGTGCTTTTAAGCTTCTTACAATAGCAAATCAATTCTATTTGCTCATTTTATTTTCATCCTATAACGTCATACTGACAGCCATAAAACCTATCAACAGAATGGGGTCTTCAGGCTGACTGCTCCAAATCCTGGTACCAGAACAAAGGGGCACATCACTCCCTGTGAGAACAAGTACCCCAAAGGGGGGTGAAGCAGTCTCAGTGGAGTGGAGATTAGCTGGTGGCTGAGGGTGGTGAGCCTCAGGGCTCTTTTTTTCTCATCCAAGCCCAGGAGGAGCATGCCATTTGCCTTTCTGCTCATTTTCTCCAGATTATATCTCCGCTGTTTCCTGTGCTTCCAGGTTGTCTGAGTTCTTTTTATTCCTAGGCCAAGCTGTATGCAGGGGACTCATTTTCAGCTCTTCAGTGGACTGTTTTCACTGCTTAATACCTTTCTTTCTAGTTTTGCCTTGCATCTACAAGTCTGAAGGTTTCTCTTCTATCACTCACGTGTTGTTCCCCATTGCCTTCTCCAGGTTCCCGCTTCCAGTTCCTTCTACTCTTTCCTCTTGTGAGATGTCTCCCTTCCTTGCTACTTCCAGTTATCACACTAATCATGTTTCCAATTCCCATTTCTCTTGTCAACCTCCTTCCTTGCACTCATTCAATTACCTCCTCTAGGGAGACCTCTCAGGTATGATCACCAGTTCTGTGTATGATAAATATTTATTCATTTACCAGATTAGATGGTTAGGTCTGATTTTTGTGAATTTGGAGGTGATCAAAGTGAGAGACAAAACTTGAATAAATTATTATCCAAACCTGTCTATTTGCTGTTACCAAAAAGATGATTGCGATTTTTACTGTGTGGGGTTTTTTTTTTTGCAGAGTATTTCTTCAGCTGTATCCATTCTTAGATCTAAATTTTATGTGGAGACTGCTCTCAGTGCCACCACTTGTCAATAGTTTTATTTCTCAGCCCAGATGGGATGTCTGGCAAATGACCTTTCCCTAAGGGTCTTTTCATTTCTGCTGAAGAAGCCAGAGCTGGAATTAGAGTCAACATAACTGTCAGGACAATGCAGTACCCAAGTTAACAGTGACCTATTAGGTAATGTGGCTATACAGTTATTTTTTCTCCATATGGCATTGCAGTGAATGGATGGTCCAGGTAGTAGAGGAACCTTGCCATATGCTCTGCTACAGGGTGTTGCAGAGTTGTGGACCATGAAAACTTCTTACGGGTCCTTCATCATTATCTATTTTAGGATGGCTGCAGTAGATATGTACTGAATGTCCAGTATTAACAAATAATTTATGCACAGGTGAATCACCAGCAAAACATCCCAAATCTCAGGTGCTAACTGTGCTGCAGAGACAAATATAGTCAAAATCTCCAGGGCCTTCTTACTTCCCTCCCACCAACTTCGTAAAGTGGAGACCTTATCACATAAAGTGTGACAATACGTGTCTTTCCCCTGAGCCTCCTTCCAGGCATTGGGACTTTGGACATCCTTTTGCCCAGGAGATTTTGTAAGCTTGACACCTTCGTTGGAGGCAGAACATATGGAAATGAACTGCAATGCAGCATGTGGTATGAAAATGATTTTAAATTCTGTCATTATCACAGTTTAGTATTGTGGTGGGAGCTTTCTCTTAATTACTCCCTAGAGAGGAAAACCTGCTGATCCTAACTAGACTGAGGCCATCTACTGAACCCAATGCCCTTTTTAATTCTAAAAATTAAATATTTATTGCTCACAGGAGCATTTTGTTAAAAATAATAATAAAAGAGAGAGAGAGAAAGAAAACAATTGGGGGGCGGGGGCAGAATTTAGTACATTGCCTCATGGATGTCGGTGGCAGGTATGGATGTGCATTGCTTCAAGAGGTCAGACTCCCTGTTGGCAACAGCGATTGGAGATCTGACTCCAGGCAGGTCAAGTGGGTTTCAGGCAGAGCCGAGCAGCAGTCATTTCGAATGCTCATCTATACCCTCTCAGTTTGAATAGACTAATTTTTTAATCCTCAACTGCCTAACTCCATAGACTTCAGAGCATTAAATTCACTCTGATTGTCTTTGTGAGAACTTAGGTGAGCATATTCTAGCCTTTATTTTAACCTCTGCTTTCTTGTCTCTTTCTATACAATGATCAAAAATATTCCTGATTTATAGTTCTGTGCTGCTCTGCTCACACCTTTCATTCCAAATCCTGCTTGAATCTTTGGGAAGCCCCTCAACAGATAAGAAACACCAACCCCTGGAGGTGCCTCAGGCTATCAGGCCTTTTCAGCTGGGTAGCAGTGGTAAGACCATGGGAATGCCTTCTTGAGGAGCACTGCAGAGCTCACCATCTTCATCCCCTGCAGAGCCAGTGGCAGCAGCCATAAGAAATGGGATGCAGAGATGTTGCAAAGGGTCCCGGTATTTTGGAGCATCCAACGAGGTCAATTGGGCCAGGGGCATGTGGCCGCTCTTGGAAGCCCCTGAGGTGTCTGCAGGTTGAGTGAGAACAGAGCCTGGGCATCTCCTTGGAGGTGTGACCAGCCTGTGGGATGAGGTCTTGCTCACATGCTCAGGAAACAGCCAATCACCAGCTCTGGGGTCAGGAAGGAATTTTCCCCCGGGGCAGATTGACACTGCTCCCTGGGGTTTTTTTTGCCTTCGTCTACAGCATTGAGCATGACCACTTGTCAAGGCTCCTGCGGTTCCTTTTGGCTAGGTTACTGCCTGCCCATGCACCATGAAGATGGCCTCTCGTGCCCTGCAGCTGCGGGGAGGAAGGCTTTTTTTCCCCCATGGTGGGCTAGTAAGCATCTCTGGGTTTTTTTTGCCTTCCTCTGCAGCACTGAGCACAGGCCCTTGCCAGGGCTCCGTTGGGCCATTTGGCTAGGTGCCTGCCGTTCCTGCTCCATGAAGGTGGCTCTTGTGCCCTGCATCCTGGGAAAGGAAGCTTCCTAGAGTGCCAGGGTGGGCCCCAAGGGTGGCCCTCAGGGGTTGCTTCTTGTCCTTTGTAGCATTGAGCACAGCCCCTTGTCAGGACTCATCTGGGCTTTTTCAGCTCGGTTCTTGCTGGCTGCTCTTGCACCTCCAAGGCACCACTTATGCCCTGGCTCGCTCTGGCTCTCTTGCCCATTGCAAGTTTGTAGTGGGAGAGAGCTCTGCTCTTCACTTGGCTCCATTTTCCCTGGGGTTCTTGTTTGTGCAAAACAGCCTGTGCTTGGAAGGGCTTCAGGCTTGTTGCACCTTCAGGGGCTGCCACTTTTCAGCTCTCCCTGAGTGCAAGGCAAGCGCAGGGCAGGCATGAGAGCACTGATATATGTGTCATGCTTTTGAAAATTCCCCATGGTACCACACACGTTGTCTTCATCTTCTTTTGTGTGTGGTTGGGCCTAATCCTCATGCTTCACGTTCTCACTCTTTGGGAAACAGGGACTGCTTGGCCTCTATTCTTCTGTAGCGCTCTGACTTTCCTTTGCCAGACTGCAAGGGATGTTTTTTCAAGCTAAACTGAAGAATGCATCAGCGCGCTCCTGGCTACGCTTGTGTGTTATGTTAATGCTTGTGAGCATCAGCTCTGAAACAGAATCAGAAAAATAAATAACATAAAATGAAATGAAATAAAATAAAATCCTGTTTCCACTTGGAACCTTTGTCGTAATGTGTCCTTCAAAGTGTTTTTGGAGCTGAAAAACCCTTGGCATTTCAGTCAAGTAAGAGTCTCATTGTTATTCAACTCAGGATGACTGTGGAGAATAGAATAGTTCAGCTGGAAGGGACCTACAATGATCCTCTGGTCCAACTGCCTGACCACTTCAGGGCTGACTAAAAGTTAAAGTATGCTATTAAGGACATTATCCAAATGCCTCTTAAACACTGGCAAACTTGGGGCATTGACCACATCTCCAGGAAGCCTGTTCCAGAGTTTGACCACCCTCTTGGTAAAGAAATGTTTCCTCATGTCAAGTCCAAACCTCCCCTGCTGGACACAGCTTTGAGCCAGTCCGATGCATCTGGGTACTGGGTACCAGGGAGAACAGAACACACCTCCCTCTCCACTTCCCCTCCTCAGGAAGCTGTAGAGACCAGTGGGGTCATGCCTCAGCCTCCTCTCCAGACTACACAAGTGCCATGTTCTCAGCTGCTCCTCAGAGGACATGCCTTCCAGCCCCTTCACCAGCTTTGGTGCCCTCCTCTGGACATGTTCAAGTACCTTCACATCCTTTTTAAACTGTGTGGCCCGATTTATGGGATTGCATTCTGGCAGGAAGGGCAGATAGAAAAGACTTATTGCAAGGGAGAGATGTTTCCTTTGGTGACGAGAGAAGAAACAGTCTCAGCATTGTCTTGTAGCTGTCCTGGAATGGGAGCACTCAGGGGCCCAAGCTCAGGAGCTATCTTCGAGCAGCAGGGCTGGGCTGGGGGATGGTCCCAGGGCTGGACAGAGGTGACTGATGCAACCGCTCTCAGGATTGGTGCTGGTGCAAGAATATATCATAGAATCATATAATTGTCTAGGTTGGAAGGGACCTTTAAGGTCATCAAGTCCAATCATCAGCCTAACACTGTCGAAACCACCACTAAACCATGTCCCTAAGCACCATATCTACCCGTCTTTTAAATATCTCCAGGTATGGTGTCCCCACCACTTCCTTGGCCAGCCTGTTCCAGTGCTTAAGAGCCCTTTCTGTGAAGAAATTTTTCCTAATATCCAATCTCTAAACCTCCCCTGGCATAACTTAAGTCTATTTCCTTTTGTCCTATCACTTGTTACCATCGAGAAGAGCTCAACCCCCACCTCTCTCCAACCTCCTTTCAGGTAGTTGTAAGGAGCGATAAGGTCTCCCCTCAACCTTCTTCTCTCCTGACTAAACAACCCCAGTCTCCTCAGCTGCTTCTCATAAGACTTTTTCTCCAGACCACTCACCAGCTTCATTGCCCTTCTGTGGGCAATGGAATCTATAAGAAATATATTTATAAGTAATATAGAAGGAATTAGCTTGTGACGCATCTTTGCAGACTCCATCTAAGAACCGCATATTGTGGTAGGGCTCTGCCCAATGCATTGTTCATTACATTTTTCTTTTATATTTAAGCACAAACGTGTTTTTAATTTACCTTGAGGGGTAGCATAAAAATTTCCTAACACCTTTCTAATGTATATCTCTTTTCCAAGTATGGTATGCATTTTTCAGTATGAAGGACTCTTACCATGTGATTTTGATGTGGTTTTACACAAGGGAAGCACAAACTTGTGTGGGGCTTAGTGCTGGTGGTCAGCTGAGGGCAACTGAGCAAAACAGATTGAAATAAATAGGATTCACAAAAGGAACTCAGCTTTTTGCAAGTTAAACTAAACTCTCAGTTCAGTTGGCAATTTTTTTTCTGGAATTCAAATGTTTCTGCAGATCTTTTTAAGCAATGCAACGTCTAGCAAGCCCTTGCATGAAGAACAGAATCATCTCCTGTCCCTGTAGACTTTACCTATGCGTCTGGTTTTGGTTTTAGCTTTGCTGTCTGAGTAACAGTTCCTATGTCGATAAATCAGTTTTGTTCAAGTTTAGAAAGATTACCGTTTGGGGCATAACCCAAGTATAGAAAATGAAATTCTCAGAGACTTTGAAGAACTAGTGCAAAAGAGAAGGGGTGCAATAGAAATAGGGATGTCAGCTTTGCCTCCACAAGAAAAGAGGCTATGATTTATGTAGTTGTAGTCACCTATTACAAGATATAATCCTAAGGAAGATGAAGGCATAAATAATTTTTATTTTATGTTGTTGGGCTGTTTCTCAAAATCCTGCCTTCAAGGTTTACCTTGGGGTAAGAGATGCACAAAGCACCTTGTCCATATCAAGGTCTTTCTGTAAAAAGGCAATGTCATTTTAAGTAGCCCTAAACTTACTGATCATGTCACTTCCAACAACCACGGCTTGTGTGCTGGACTTAGTAGGCATTTCTGGAAGTAGAGATAGAAAAGCTAAATTTAATTGCTTCATTTTATTTTCATAAAACTTGGTGATTTTCAGTGAGTGTCTTTATGCAAGCTCTCAAGCCAATTTTTAATTATTTAGCAAAACATTTAAGCACAGGCTTTGAACCATCCTATTTAGCAAAGCACTTAAGCACCTGCTTCTGTACCACTTAAACAGGTTGAAAGAGATGCTTAAGTGTCTGCTGAATAAGATTACAGAGTCAGGACCTTAAGAGGGAGGTGCTCGAATATAGTAATCAGAGATACAGGTACCAAAAAAGTGTCCAACCCTGTCTGTATTGCAAAGACCTGAGAGCGCAGTGGATTACACAGCAACATGTATGGCTTCTTCCCTGCCTTCCTTTGGGCAGATTTTGCATACAGTCTTCAGCTGGTTTTGCCCAGGGATTGATTTTTGCGTGTGCTTATGTGTAATTTCAGTGTTACCAGCCTGGCGTGCCTGACACTGCAGTCTTTTTCAGAAGCAATAAGCCATGCAGTCTGATGCAGAAACAAGTCTCCATGGAGCTAATCGGCTTTGGTTTTTTGCTCTGAGCACTTGCTGTTTTTTGTTGTTTTTTTTTTCTTGCAGTGATATTGGAGCACTGGGTTAACTCTAACAGAACTATTGATTGACAACCTAATGTCATGAAGTTGTCTTATAAGCTATACTGTGGGAGTAACTTAAATCTTACTGTGTCAGAGGGGCAAAAGATAAACAAGCTCAGTTAGTGGTTAGAATAATTTTTAGAATCATCATAGCTTGGCTGTTTCAATGTTTAAACAGTAAATGATTTTAGGAATCTGGCCCAGGGACTCAGCTGGGGGCATATCAGCTAATCAGCAGCTCAAGCCTGATTTTTTATGCTGCCCTGGAATATGGTGTGTATTTTTATCAAGTCACTGAGTTGGTTGTAGCAAGTCAAAATAAGCCATGCTAAGGTGATACTGAACTTGCCTATGCACCTTTTCTGTATGCTATCCTAGTAGACAAAGCATATCTCCTCAGAGCAGAACAAAACAAGAACATATATGGTTGTTTCTCCATCTTTAGCGTTTTTTTCTTTTTTTTGGGGGGGGGATTTCCTTTGGAGAAGCCGGGTGTTGTCTCTCTTGTAAGGGTTTTAAAATTCCAGAGAAATGAAGAAACTTTGTCAATCAGATCTGCAATGAGAAAATTCAGCTCACTAAGCAAGCCAAGAGGTCAGTGGTATTTTGAACATGTGTAGTGCATTGTATATGTTCAGGCAGGAGTTATGGGGGTTTTAATGAGGAGAGGTGCGTGTTTTAAAGCACACCGGAGCATCCATACAGACTTGATGAGGAACTAATAATGAAACTTACTTTCAAAAGCTTTGTTCACAGTAGGAGCAAAATTCCTCAAAATACCCTCCCCCCCCCAAAAAAAAAAAGGAAAAAAGAAAAAAATATCTGTTTCCAGGATAACAAAGGAGACCTGGCAGTCCATCAGTGGGACAACCACACCAGCTGACAGGCTGAGAGACCGCTCCAAAATCCCCAGCACACCTGGCTATGTGGGGCCACCTGTCATAGAAGTGAAAAATATATCCTGAGTTATAGAACTGCAAACTCAGCAACACTTCTGCAAATGGTCAGAGGAGTGAAATGGCCCTAATGGAAGTTTTTGTTGCCAGAAGGTTTCTCACCAAAGGAAAAAAAAATTACTCAGAAAGTAATTTTGTCATTTTTATGGTATTAGGACTACTAGAGTGTGTATTACCATAGTAATGAAAAATGTCCCCACCTAAATGATGATATATAATGTATGTATATAAAGTTGGATTGGGTGAGTTAGGTAGAAATGCTCTTGCTTATATACTGCTAGCTCAGGATAATAAAAGGTGAGATGCAGGGTGGAAGGATTGTGGGGCAGGCAAAGCAAAGCTTGCAGAGGGACCCACGAAGATTCATTCCATACCCAGTACTCACCGCCAGTAGCAAACGTTTCCCAGCTCTCAAGCTAGTGCCACAAGTGTAATATGCTGCAGGAGAGATCAAGGTCATGATCCAGGGCCTGAACCTGAACGGGAAACCTATCAGGTAAAATCCTCAGATGATGGTAGGAAACTGAGGGTACCCCAGTGGATGTGAAAACCACCCTTATTGATCCAAATAATCTGACTGTGGGGTAATTTCTAGCTAAGATAATTTCCACCTAATTCGTGAGGCACTGTTTGCCTAAAGGAATTTAGTATAACTGGTGCACCAGCTTATTCACCCCAATGTTTTCTGTCCAGCTATGGCACACTCCAGTCCTGCAGTGGGAAGTGAAATAAAACCAGAAGAAACCAGTTGTGGAAGGGGCATTTTCCAGGCATTTGGTAGAAGGTTCAAACATAATTGCCTATAAAAATGATGCAAACAAAAGATGATTGAGTTTCCTCTCAGAGGCATTCGAGTTATCTGCACATCAGATACCAAGGACTCAAATAGAAGTTTAATTTCTCGTTGCTGGGATTTGTCACAGACCCTTCCATAAATTTAGCAATCGCACAACTTCAAATGGCATAGATCCTTTCTCCTGATGACTCTTCTTAGTTGTTTCATCGCTTCCCAGGTGATTAGAAGGTTTCTGTATTCATTTATCTCTAGCATAGTCTTGTTATTGTCCTTCAGTTTACACTGTGCTGCTATATTCATGTTTACCCCAGTATATTAATAAGAAATCATCCCATAACATTTCAACCTTTGACTAAATTTGACAATCAGCTTGTGTAATTTCATATCAGGTGTTTTGTTTGATGACTGTTTCCACAACCGGGTGTTAGGCATTTTCTTTACTGGTTCCAGTGTAAATGTGCTTTTGTAACCGTAGCTGACCATAGCTAATGTCCCCAAAGTCAGTGTACAATTTCATACAGTATTACTTCTGTCCTTAAAAATATATTGCCTTATAAAGATATCCTGCCTTATACAAATATCCTAAAACTACAATATTTTTTTTCACTGCTGTATTGTTGTAGCAAATTGTGGGTATTCGCCAGTTACCAGAATCACCAGATCTTCATTTCCTTAAAGCCTCTAGCTGACAAGTCGAGTCCCAGATTTATATCTCGAATCATTTACATTCAAAGTACATTTCAATTTATTCATCCTTGAATGTATAAATTTGTACTTTGGGCTTTTCGGTTCTACCCCTTCACTCTTTTGGCTGTGTTGTGTGCTGGGAGGGAACGGGTTTGTGATATTACTCCCTTTTCTAGTGATGTTTCACAACAGGGAAATTATTGGAATGAGAAAAATACAGGAAATGGGACGCATTTTATTGTTAAATGTTTTATTTATTGAAAGTTACCAGTCTGGGCTAACTGAAACTGTTTGTGAACTCACTTATGCTCTGCCTCCCATATCCAACATACAGTCTGAAAAACAATTTAAAGAGCTGGAATGCTTCATTTAAAAAAAAACAAAGCAAACAAAAAACCAAAAAAAAACCCGTAAATTTCTATTTTGTTTTTAAATATAGTTCTTTTGTTTTGAAAAGAGCAATGCTTCCCTAACTCAGAAACAAAATGGGGTGATTTGAAAATTTTGACGCAACCTCAAAAGTTTGTTTAACAATGTTCTCATTTTCACAAGAAAACCACACATTTTTTCCTTTTCGGTAACCTGAGACCAAACCCAACCAGCAAGTAGAAAACAATGGTATTTGTACAGCTTTAGTTGATATTAAACTGCTCCTATTTCTTGTGGTGATAGCTATGCAGAAGGTTCATAGAAATCTCACCCCTTGTACCATATGTTTCTTTTTGTATCTTGTTCTTCTCTAAGTAGAAATAAATTTCATTCTTTCTTTGAAATTTCCTGGTTGGTAATTTTCCATGGAAACACAAACGTTTGTCAGAAACTGTGGAACCACTGAATATAAAATGTCCCCTTCAACTCCTCTCCATTTTTAATCAACTTCAGCAAGAGCTAAGGCTGCTTTCTACGGGAGTGGCACTTACCTTCCTGCAGTTGCTTAATATTACAGGATATTATACTTAATCAGAAAGTCTCTCTTGGGAAAAAAAATGAGACGTAAGCCATTACCAACTGCAAGCTTTTTTTTTATTATTTATTTGTTTCTTTGCTGATGAGGTGCAAAATGTGGAATATTTCCTATATTTATAAATTCAGAACCCAAGTGTGTTGGTAGTTATAAAGAATAAAGATTGTGTGGTAAGTTATTTTTTTTTCTTGAACAAAGCAAATCTGATTTCAGTCCTTGTCTGTAACACTGATTTCCAGTGTGACTTTGGTCAACTCAGTAAATCATTCTGAGCTTAGTTCCAGTCAGCTGTAATGCCAAGAGAATAGTGTTTCTTTTCTTCCACCTGTTGTGTAATTTATTACAAACTCTTTGAGGCAGAGACTGTTTTCTTTTTTCTATGCTTTCTTATGATGTTTAGTCCAAACGTTGTGGAAATAATTAATTTTTCAGTTTGCGGTCATCCTAAGAACTAAAAAAATTTGGGGGGGAGGGAGGGACTGAAATAAACAACTTTCCCCTCTGAGATATTTTATTGCATTAAAAAAGTAAATTTGGGTTGAATGAACTATAAAGCATTTAAAAAAAATAAGCCCAAATTTATATTCAAATAAATTGTAAGGAAAGATAAATATAAGCAATATTTGAATTAAATATAGACATTATTCTAAGCCTAAAAATAAAGTTTGAATTAAAATTAGAAGAAAGTTTTCCAACTAGAGAGAGTTTTTCAGGGTTTTTCATTTTTCTGGCACAAATGTCTAACTGAAAGATTAGCATTTTAGTTCTCCTATAACAACATTTTTCAGGGGGTGGCTTTGGCTGTAAAATTTGATCCAGCTGTCTCCAGCATGGTTGGATCTGGATTTTTGAAGGGAACTGGCGTGTTCTGTAGCAGTACGAGGTACTGACTTCGCCACTTCTTAACCTCAGCCCTTGCCCGTATAGATGTAATAAAGGGAGTTCAGAAGCCATTTCTTCAGCTTTTCGGAAAATTGCCCTTAACTTTGCTAGTGATTTCCTGTGTGTATGCATATGCATGTCCTGTCATGGCTCAAACTCTGAAATAATAAGCGGATATTGACTTCCACCAAGATGTCTGCTTCACTGAGCAAGTGTTTGTCAATGGATCGATGCGGTATTAGCAAGCATCTGACTCCCTGTTAGGGGTGGGCTGCCTGCTGGCAGTGACTTCTCACTGCCAGCCGCAGGCATTTCCTTGCCAAAGGGATGTCTTTGGGGCAAAGGATGGGGGCATATGTGATTATTGGATATCAGGATGACTTCTGATTAATTATTTAAATTACATTTTAAAAAAAACATCAGTTTTAGTATTTTAATTCGTTTTGGTGGGTTTTGTGCATGCTCAGTTTAGGATGTGTTGACTCTTAACCCGTTAATGTATCCCTTTAAGTCAGAAATGCAACAAGCTAGTTGCACTATTAACACCAAAACTAAAGTCAGGAGATGCAAAAGCTAATATTACAGTAGTAACATCATCTCCACTGGCTTACACAAGTCAGTGTGGACCAAGTTCAGCCAAAGATACGACAAAGCCACTCAGCTTAAAAAGTATGAACTCCAATTAAAGTCAAGGAATCATGGCTCCAGCTGCTCTGAATCAGTGTAATTCCACAAAAAAAAAAAAAAGTGCTGGCATTGTGTCAGTTTATACGTGTTGACCCCAGAGGCTTGGCTCAGTTAAAACCTGCAGTTAAGATATGGAGGCTTTCAGAGAACAGCCCTGAAGCATGCTTGGCAACTGAGTAGATAGATAATACCCTGATACCGAAATACTTCTTGGACATGTGCTTAAATTGTATTCCTAATGAAAGTAATCATGCATTTACATCCATGGGAGGCAATTTCTGTCTGAGCCCCCATATTCACTTCTGAGCATGGACTGCAGTTTTATTCAACTTATATTTTATTACTGTTTTGAGGGAGATGTGTTTCAAAACATATAGTTTCTCTGTTGTTCCTGAGGAGACTCTTATCTGTGTATGTGTATTGTTTGCTCTGAGATGGCATTTCATGGCCTCGTATGACTTTTCCAGTGCATCTGTTAATGGTTGCTGACATACCGCAGCCTCACATGCTTATCTGCTAACAAAATTGTTCAGGGTTTGTGTGCAGACACATGTTAGAGAGCAGTGCCTGACGTGTCAAAAAAACCCCAATCCTTCAGAAAGAGTTCAGTGGCAAAGCCACAAGTTAGAATTGTTTATCATCATCAACAGACTGAACTAACGGCTTTTGTCATGAGAAATGTTAAGATTAAATAAGAGGGCGTAGGGGAGGAAGAGGATTACGTGTATGTGTAGCAGGTGGGTTAGATAGCATATCTTTTCACAGGGTATGACATCCAGGTATCCAGGTATACCTTAAAGACTTGTTAACATCATTGGTCTGGAGTCTGCTGGAATCAATATGCTTGGAAGGGAATGCAGATGTTGCTGAAACACAGCATGATCTAAACTTCTTTGGGTTGTTTTAAAAGCAGGGCTCTGATGACATACAGTAAAGATTTCTGTCCACCTCCTGTAGAAATTGAGTGTGTTAGGTTCCATTGGTTCTGGAGAAATCACAGCTGGGTCATTGCATTTCTCAAGTTCTTCTGAGTTCTTACTGTTTCATGGAGAAAATCCTGTTTCAGTTGCATATAGGATTTTTCAGGCTCGTTTTCAGTCTGTCACATTATGCTGCTGTGTTTTCTTGCACTGTGAATAAGGTTGTATAGCAGTGATATGTGACTTATATAAATTGTTTACTATATGGGTACGATAGGACAGAAATATGGACCTGAGAAGAAATAGATCTATTGCAATCCTGTGACTGCATCATCTATCTTTTATTATTGACTCTACTGATCTTGGGGTTTATTTCAAAATTTTGTGTTTAACTTTCAGGACCAGCCAGTCTTGTAATATACATGACTAAAATTTACCTTCTAGGACCTATACATATATACATATGCATACATCCTTTGTTTAAAAGCTCCTGAAATACAGCTGTGTTTTTAGGCATGTGCTCCATACTTTGCAAGGTGGCATAGCACATGAGCTTTATTGTTCTGTGGTTAGACTAACTTCACCATTTGTCAGCTGTGCAGCATACCACAGCACATTCAAATGAACGACATGTTCAGGAGATACTAGCCTGAATTGTTTTTCTTCTTTCTTTTCCTTTCTTCCTCTGTGCTAGTGAAGGGCTTGAGCTGTGGCTGTAGCAGAAGTTCTGCAGCTTGCTGTGGGATCCAGTTTGGGTCCCCGCTGCGAAGGGAAAAGTCTTCTTACAAGAAGACTGGGAAATGTGACTGGCGGCTTTTTTCACCTTCTGCTGAAATATCCTGTGACTCTGCTGTGATGTATGGGCAGGCAGGAGAAACTTCACTCCTGTCAGCAGCTTGGAGAAAATCCTGCTGGAGCCTTTTTTTCTTGTTCAAAATGAGTGCACGCTTTTTGGTGCTTTGTTGATGGTTGGGTTTTTCTAAATCTGTTTAAAGCGTTATTGCTTTTTGTGTCTACTCGAACCTCTTACAAGTACAATAGACGCGTCCGCACAAGAGCCAAGTGTGTTTTTGACCCATCTTTTTACCAAAACACTAAGGAGGAAGGAAGAGTAGTGGTGCTTGACCAATACTTATTCTAGACTCAAAGCCATAAATCTGTGCTGTCAGCCTGGTGCTGACACTTCCTTCTAGCAATGGTTGTCAGACCAAGAAGAACTCTATTCAAACTTTGTGTTCTTGTAGATGCAGGGTTCTGCCCCTGCAACCAGTTGGTAAGGCTTAATCTGTGCTGTATTGAGTCCTAAGCAGATGAATTTGCTTATGGAAAGCAATGGAACAATTTGCTGTGTGGCCTCTCTTCTCTTCTTTCTGCCTTAACCCCCATACTGGTATCCTCCAGACACCTGTATTACTTCTGACCATTCCCCTGGTGCAGCTCCTGTGGTTAGAGGAGTGGGGATTTATTTGGCAACACATAAGCAGGTTCCAAAGCCACGCTGTCTTCAGACCAGAAATGTTGTTGCTGGATACAGGTCCCTATTATCTTCATGAATAAGGGAAAGAACCAATGGGTTCAGAAATTTGAGATGCCAAGTGAAACTGCCTGAAACCAGGATCAAACCAAAAGCAGCACACATCATGAAATGGAGAGGAGTTTGATCCAGTTCTGGAAAAAAAAAAAATAAATCAATGCATCTGTGTCTTGTAGCTGACCCTTTATGAACTATTTTGCTGTTATGATATTTTCCATGGGATGCCACTGCAATTACTGTTTCTTTTTTCATTTAAATGCTGTAGTCCTTTTTCCTTATGTCCTGTGGAAGCCAAAAGAATGTTGTATTTTCTCTAAGTCCTCTTTATTACAGCCAGCCAAATTCTCACTTTAAACTTTAGTTTATAGAGCAACTATAATTCTTGCCATAAGCAGATAAAAATCCTCCAGGTTTCCTTTTGTTGTTGTTGGTTTTTGTTTTTGTGGTTTTTTTTTTTGTTTTTGTTTTTGTTTTTTTTTGTGAAACAGTTGAAAGAGAAGCTGGGCCCTGTGGTGAGTCCTTGTCATTTACCACAGGCCACATCCATCTGTGCTTAGCGCATCCTCTGAACAAGTACACCCAGGTGTTGCAACTGTATACACACACAGGACTAATTTCCAGGCATAAATATCAGGAGCAAAGCAAATGAACGGTGTGAATTTTAAATATAAAGTAGTATCATCACAGCATCTTTTTAGATATAAAGGTGTAACCAGCAAAGTTAACAAGGATAAAGTTGATGTGATTCTGCCAGTTAATTTAAGTGGAAATTGGATATAATTGAAGTCTGTATAGAGAATGACTGTGGATTTTGTATTTAGCTATGTTTAGGTTCTTCGAAACTTTGTCATCAGGGTCACAGATTCTCTTAATTGTGATGCTACAAAGGGACAGCATAGCCAGCAGAGGGAGCAAAGGCTTGTTAGCAATAAACCTGTTGGCAAGATCTATGTGACCTTTCAGGGTGATCAGGAAGGAAGCAAACGTGCTCTGTCTCCCTCAGGAATGGGAGAAGAGGTGAGAGATGGAGGGTTTGCAGACTTAGAAAAGAAACAGTTGTGTGTTACTTTCAGACTTGAATGTAAAGCAGACCATGTTAAAAAAAATTTGAAATACAGCCCCATAAATAAAAAGCCACCCTTACTGGAAAAAAAAAACCAAAACCAAACCAAACAACAACAAAAAAAAAAAAACAGAAGAAAAAATAAGGCAAAAAACCCCTACACAAAATTTAGGAACCTGGGACATTTATTTTTTTTTCCTATTGGTTCATGTTTTTAATGCCAGTAACAGTATAATCAAATGGCTGTGGAGCTTTATGTAATGTATCTCGGATGGTTTGTCATCAGCTTTCTGAAAACAGTAGACTAGGTAGCATTTAATCCCAGAGAAGTTCATAGTGAATATAGAAAGGAAGGAAACAATGTTGAAGTATTTGTGCTCTATGGGGGAATTATAATTTTTGGCTGTTAAGCTTTTTGTGGGGAGTGAAAAGACGTGAGGAAGCTTTTGTGGTTTGTTTCTGTCCCCCAGTGAATGACTCCCTTCAGTTAGCTCTGCTTGGACCAGTTGAAATCTAAAAACTTTGTAAAGAAATAAAAGCCTTTATCTGTGTGCATGTACAGCTACCCTAGGAGTCATATGAATACAGATAAACTGGGTGTTCAGTAATCTCTCCAGTTTCCTTGTGCATCTAGTTGCTTTCTGTATGTGCCATTCCTTCTGTCTGTGATTTTGGCCACTGACACAAAATTCTGGGCTGCGTAATGACAATTTGCAGTTAATTGTTATTTAAAATTGCCAATCATTGTGATTTCAGTATGGTCTTATTCATAGGTCACCATCAGTCACTTTGGCAAATCCTGAACACTTTTTTTTAAAAAAAAGAGGGAGAAAATACTGTTTTTTTTTCATGCCCTTTCTCCTTGCCCATTTTCTTTATCCCCTTGCACCTGCAGTTCTCCTGGTTTGCATGTAGATGATGGTGGTCTTGTAAATGAAGACAACAATTTCAGATCTGGCTAGTCCCTGCCCTAATCCTACTTCATCATCTCTGGAACAGCTGCAAATTTTTGTTGCTGAGAGGCTGGACTGAAAGCATTGAAGAGTGCATTTGGTGTGCTTTCAAAGGGCTAGGAACGCTCATCCCCGACCCAGAGAGCTGGGGAGGAGGCACAAACATCTCGAGGAAGGAGAAGGCCTGCTGACGTGAATCAGGATTTAATGAGCTGACCACCTGCTCTTGAAATCCTCATCTGCAAGATATTTGAGCTTCTGAATTCAGACATGACACTTACAGGCTTGCAGCTAATCTTGCTGTCTGGCAGCACAGTCACAAAGAATGTGACCTCAGGAACAGAGAAGATACCTCCTGGATATCCTGGCAGAGCATGTTAATAAACATTTTAACATCAGCAGCGCCTGCTCTACAAGCTGTAGGTTGGGAGGCACGTAAGATTACTCTTTAGCTCTAGCATTTATTAGGAGTGGGAGCACTTAAATTTCAGGTTTTGGGTTCACTTGAATCCTCAGTCTTAGTTGGTAATATGCAGTGTAAGGGAAGAGAGGGAAGCATGTACCAGGACAACATCTGCAGAATCATGCATGCAAGTGTGAGACAGGCTTTTGCAAAGAAAAAGAAAGAGCCGTCAAGGAGTGTCTACCACTGCTCTGCTTTGACCTTTCTATATTTGTCTTCCTCTAAACTGGTCAAAAGTGAATGGCTGTGCATCCAAGTTAATTGCGTGGCACAGGGCTCCCCTCTGTCCTGCTATCAATGCCGCTTGTGGCGTGCTCATTCTTATGCAACATACTCTCAATTCAGATAACTTAAGAGAAGCTCCAGCTTAAATCAAGTGGCTGTTGTACTTAGGGAGCAATACACCGACTAAGCATTGCTAAAGAGGAGTCCTAAAGTGCCTTGTCCCAACAGGAGAACTGTTGCTTCATTCTTGCAGAGGGCTTCACTGTAGCGTGCTGCCCACTCTTTTCTTGGTAGAACCCATTGCTGTGGAAAGCTTGACTCCATCTGCTCATCTCACCTGCAGAAAATCTTGTTTTTAAGGTCAGGAGAAATATAAAGTCTTTGTGAGGATGGCTGGAATGCACCATTCAGAGCAAGGTTTGTGTTTCTCCCACAGCAGAGAAGATTATATTTCCTTAGGTATAATTTCCCTTGTTCAGGAATGCACGCCCTTATTATTTTTCTTATTACAGAAACTTTACAAATTAAGCTGGAAACAATTCCATTTTCTGACTGAATGGCAATGCTGGCTGTATAATTTCCCTCCAGGGGCTGATGGCCTTGATCCATTTTTAAATTCTGAATGTTGCAGTGTCAGCAAGGTTTCTTTGCCCATGATTTCTGACTGTCTTCTGCATTTGCATCTTCACCCGTTCCTGTGTTGTTCTCGGTTCAAGGGTACATGAATACAGATGTGCCACTGATATGTAAGTTCTACTTGTGCAAGTTAAGAACATAAAGCAATGTGAGAGTAAAACAGGAAGAGGTCTCAAAGGTGAATAGGGAGAAGAAGTTGACTTTTTAGCTATCCCATAGACACCTTCTGTGACTTGAAATATACTGCTTGGGACAATATCCTCCACACCATTTGGGTGCCTAAGTTGTGTTTTTCAGAGCTTCACAGGCTGCTCTGTGATGTGATCCTATACAGAAGCCTCTAAAACTCCATTTTAAAAAGTGGCTATTTATTTTGCGTCCCTTACTATTTTAAAATCTCATAGCTCTGGGGATTGGACGCATCCTTCTAATCTCTAATCTAAACCTACTCCGGCAAGTTTATACCTATTAGTTCCTGTACCAGCGTGGTTCTTTTGATTAATTCTTTTCATTCCCTACTGTCCTTTCTCTCCCTCCCTGATATATTTATAGACAGCAATCATATCCCCCTTAGCCTTCCTCTGGCTAGGCTAGGCTAGCCAAGTTTTTAGCTTCCTCTTGTAAAAAAGGGTGCCTCATTCCTCTGATCAAGCTAGAAGCCTTTCACTGCACCTGTTCTGGTAATAGATTCATCTTTCTGAGCATGGGTGATCAAGGCAGTATGCAGTGTTTCAAACAAAGTTTCATTAGTTCCCTGTGCAATGATGTTCACCATTTCTGTTGGAAAGCTCTCTCACAATCACATTTCATCTGTTTCCTTAAAATGATGAAAATAGAATTTGTATTGCTTTTGTATTAGAAATGAGCACTGAAACTGTTCCTACTGCATATGAACTTGTGGTGCAGAATGGTTGCTCTAGGCATGTCCAGCTTCTCAATAAAACGAGTTAGGGACCCTGTCACGCATATGTTTTGTTCCCTTAATGATTTCGCTACTGTGTACTGTGAGTGGAGAGTTCCAGGTAGGGGAGATCATGTAAATACAAGCTATGTCCCAGCACATGCACACCAGGGAGCTAAATTAACTCCAGCATTTTTGCATGCGGTGTTTTGCAGACTTAACGTATTCCTTTAAGCATCATGTAAGGTACTGTAGGCTGAGGTAGTGCTCTGTAAATGTTGGTATGCAGTTGGAACATTTGCTTTACTCATGACCAATGAGCCTATTTACAAAATTATGCAGCTCACCCAAACGAATGTCAGTGAAGTCTTTAACACTCGCCATCATACCTCTTCAATACCCCTCTCTCACATATGTTGCTCATTTTGTCTGTCCTACTGAAACACTTTGGTGCTAAGACCTTAGTTTTACAGTAGCAGGATTGTAGAAGACTAGACTCTACACCTGATGATGGTAGATAAGGGAAGACATCTTGTGTGGAGAGCAAAAATTGTTCATTCTGGTCAAAAAGGAAGGTTGCATTTTTTTCAGATTTGTCTTTGCTTATTTATTCACTCATTTTTAATGGAAGCTGGTTTGTACTGCTCAAAGGCACCAAGTGGTAAAAGAAGTCCAATCTGCTCGTTAACCAAATCTAGACGAGGCCTTTCAAACACCTTTTAAACTTTGAGGCAAGCATGGAGAAAAGTTAAGTCACTCCCTTCCATTCTCAGTTTACATTGCAATTCTGTACCTTAATTGACAGCACAGCAGCCCCCTGGGGTAAGCTCCTCAACTTCTGCATGTTGTTTTAGCTCAGCTGATGTCAGTTAAATGGTGGTGATTTATACGAGCTGAGGACGAGGCTCCTTGAGTATTGCAGAATATCAGGCCCCAAAGTGTTTTCTGCAGGATTTTTAGTTACGCTAGCGCCTAAAGGTAAACTCTAGGTAATTGAGAAAAGGTTTCATTATGTGTCTAAGTCCTTTTCCTTGAGAGACCCAGTAAGCAGTGTGTCTTGACTTTAACAGAAATGTGAAAAGATGACAGGTGAGTGTTTATCGATTCCACTTACTGTATATACCAGAGCAGACATATTGGCAATACCAGTCTATGAGTTTGGCTGATGTAATCCTGAGAGCAGAAAAATGTTTTAATAGAAGTAAAGTATAACCTGAGCTTTATTACAGATGTCAAGTTTATTGAAGTGTGACACAAAAAAGGTTTTTGAGGTGTTATCGTATATACACAATGCATGAAACAAAGCCAGAAAAAAAAAGTAAGGCTGTTTTCTGTCTCCTTTGTTTGTCAGATCAGCTGGAAAACAGACTCTTTTCCAAGAAGAAAGGATACTAAAAGCACTAATGGCTTCTTTTATCAAGCGTGTTTAAATTCAGGACATCCATTTGGATAAAATATATTTAAAATGGTGACTGGTTATTTATTTGCTTTGTAGTTGTGTTTTGGTGGTGTTTTGTTTTTTTCTTTTAGAAAACAAAGCATGCTTTTTTTATATATTTGACTTTATTGGGATGCAGAAAACCTACCAAGTTTGGAAGCAGAGGACTAGACTTCTAGTTTGATCCACAGCTTTAAATGGAGCTAGCCATGAAATTTAGATCTGGATTCAGATCCCAAATTTCACGTTCACATCCAATGCTTTTCCTCTAATTAACATTTGTGAAATAACATGTTTTCTATAGTTTATCAAGTCCAGCCAGTAAAATGCAAAGAATGAGCTATATTTTTGCACAGCCTGCACAGTCCTGTTTGTTGTCATTGGGGCCATTAAGAAGGATATTCTGGCAATGACTTATCTGGAATGTAAAATGATCATCTTTTCCATTTCAGAGCAAGAAACTAGGCGTTATACCAGTAATCTCAAAATAGATGTCTAAACTGCTGATCCCATGGCATGCTGTGATTGTATGAAGTTGTTTAATTGGATATGCTGCTCTGAGTTCACTGTTTACATGCACACAGCTATTGTGGAAAGGGAGCTTGCTAATGAAAGTAGAAGAAAAACTTTAAAGAAAAAGCACGTTTGGCACTTAACTAGCAAAAGATTTGCTTTCCTCATTAAAGTCATTATAACTGAGCTCTGGAATTGCACATGCACCAGGGAATTACTTGAATTAAGTTAATAAAGTTGTACTTTATTAGGTGTGAGGGGCCTGATTATTCCATTTGTAGTGCGACACAGCCCGAGTTCAGATCTGTGGATTAGAACAACCAGGTTATGAGGATGGAACTGTGAAGCTCCCATCCTGTGCACCTCACTGGGTGAAGAGGAAGGTGTGTGTTTGTTTCTGTTTCTGTTTCTGTTTCTTTTTCTTTTCTTTTTTTTTTTTTTTTTCCCAGCACAGGGCAAAATAAATCAGTGCTGCACAGGCTAAAACATTAATCAATAGTGTTTGGTCTTAGGAAATTTACAGGAGAGTTATTCAATTAGTTGGTAGAGGCTCTACATGCTCCTCAACACACTCTGAACATGTCAGGCCTTGGGAATACATAGTAGGGTTTGGAGGGTTATTGTATATTGTTTTCAACTGGCTGTTGTTTGTTTTCTGCTTAGTTACTCAGTTCTTGAAGATGCAAGAATTAGTTTTATCTATATAGCTAAAGAACACAGTGGATACTGGTAATAAGCTGCTTTCAAGTATATAATGTTATCCGTGGGGTGAAATGTTAAAGAGTGACAGCTACTTGCTATGTAAATATCTTGTTTGATAACACTTGCTAAGTAGTCAGGTTACCAGTGCATGCCTTTTTGATCTGGGAAACGCTCTTAAAATGTTGCCATTTTGGGTTTAAATTGATTTAATCAGTGACAAAGATGAACTGGTGTTGGAGCCTGGTAAACATTAATATCACGCAACAGTGAAGAAGTAGCCTGAAGGTTTGGGTCTGAATGATGGAATTGGAAGTCTCCAAACCCTCTTCATGAAAAATTTTGAGAACAAACATTTTAAATGGTGCTCTCCATTTAGTGCCAATCGTAGAGGAGTCCAAAGACAGCAAAGCAGGAGTGTTAAGAATGGAGCAGAAAGTGAACCAATTTTTTTGGTTTTGAATTACAGAAAACATGAGAAGAGAATTGGCAATGAAGCACTTTGGGTAATGGATCCCACTTCTGACAGCACCACAATAAAATCCCTATCTTAAACAAGTGCTTCCCCTGTCATTTGTCACTAAACAAGAAACATACTGGGAACTAAGTGCTAATGGATGAGTGAGTGGATGAGTGCAGGCAGAGCACTGCTCCTGTCTGCTGGGCACTGAGCTGTACTGTTAGACATGTCCTGTTGGCTTTCCGGCAGACTTCTGCTTCCTGAGTCACTTTTTGAAGCATGCAGGTTAGAGAGGGCCTTTCCAGCTATGTTCACAGTATCGATAAAATGGAAGAAAATGGTAATGTTGTTATTAATATATTTTAATATAGCAAGCTTTTCCCAGTGAAGGTAAAATCCAGTTGTTATTATTCACTACAAAACCGTCACATTCCAAAACGTTTTGCTCATACGGAAGATGATGGGCATTTTGTGGCACAATTGGTCCTATGTTCCTTACTGAATGGAACAAAATGATTTAGCCTGATGTGTTGAGGAGTCATCTAAGAAGTTAGCTTATTAGGCATATTGTCTTTTCTAGAATACACCATTCTTTACCAAATATTCACATTTGTAGGCCAGCAAATAGTTAATAATCAATTGCCACCTAATGAACGTATAATCACCTTATTAAATCCACATTGAATGTGTGGTTAAGTGTACTCAGAGTATTTTAATTTAAAATGTTACCATAAAATCTGCAAGTGGAATTAGTGTAGTGCTTTTGAAATTACATTAGCAGCAAAACAGGGGGTGGATAGTTATTGTTAATTAAACCATACAGACAACATCCAGTGGAATCCTAACAGTGTGTAAGATGCATCTATTTATTTAACATCTTAGTGTTTCACAAATCTCTGCCCTCCAACTGATTTTTTTTTTCTCCTCTCTTTTAATTACCAGGTGATTTTTTTTGGACTTTTTTTATTACTCTAGAAGACTGGTGAGATGTAGAAGGGAACCGTCCAGTTGTCTCTGTTATAGGCTTGACATTAATATGGTCCGTGGAGTCATAGAACAATATTATTTCACTATGAGTTTGTTTATTAAACTATAGAATCATAGAATCATTTAGATTGGAAAGGACCTTTAAGATCCTCGAGGCCAACCATTAACCTAACGCTGCCAAGTCCACCACTAAACCATGTCCCTAAATGCTACATCTACGTGTCTGATTTTTTTCTTTCTTGCATCTAATCAGTCTCTGAAGAAAACTCTTGATTTTATTTCCTCTAATAAAAGTGTCCCCCTTCTTATAACATATTCATGGCCACATGGTCACAAAATTCCATACTTTTTTTGCACTTCCCTGCTTAGGTCAAATACCACAAAGAGCCACCATGTTCCCTGGTCATTGTCCTTTCTCTTCCTCCTTTTTACACATCTGCCTTTGCGGTACATGAGACTGAAAACACTATTTGTGTGGGATATTTTGTTTGAGGGGAATTTGCTTTGTGATAGACTCACTGTTTAATCTGTGCTATAGCTGCCTCTGCCTTTTGAAGTAACAAAAGTCCACCTCTATAGGATCACCTTCAGTGTTACATTCCCCTCTTAGGCTTGTTTTCAATACCTGCCGAGCACTCAGAAAGGGAACAGTGCTACATACCTGTCATCCTTTAGTGGATATATTCTATTGCTTGGGTTAAAGACTGCAGGAGTCCCCCAGACCTGCCTCCCTGGTTGTGGCCTCTGCTGCTGTCATGGGATCAGTGTCCCCGTGTTGTGCAGCCCTTCTTTGTCTAAAAGGAAGAGTCTTGTCCTAATAAACCTGTACTGATATTATAAAGCCTAGTAGAGATAAGGTGATGCAGGTTTTATATCTTGTGCCCATGATCTTTTACTGCTGTTACCTGGCACTTAGTGTCTCCCCTTCTGTCCAGCCCTGACACTTCAGTAGTCCTACTCCCTTGCTGGTAGTTTCTGCTTTGACTTTTCTCCTTATGTACGAATGCTTCACCAAAGGCTTGTGTGCTTTGTCCTTGCTCCTACATATTATCTGTCATGGATCGCCCCTTGTCGCCCAAAACCTTTTTCCACAGACACTTCCTCTCCTATTTCTTGCACATGTATCCCTTGCAAACAGATGAGGAGAGTGCTTATTCCCCTTTACTACTTTCTGAGACAAAAAAACCCTGCACAAATAATAGCATTTGGAGAAAGATTTTTTTTTTTTTTTCATGTCATCCTTCCTATCCTAGAGGCCAAAACCACACTCTCTTGCTCTCATCCATTGTTGTGGAGAGTTTAATTTAGACCGTATGCATCCCTCAGCATTGTTTTCACTTCTCTGTAAAGGGCCATGCAGCTCCTAGGCACTAGAAGAATATAGCACAATAATAATGAACATGAGACTGTGCTTGGCTGTCAAACAGGCCTTTTTACCCCCAGCTATACAAACCATGTGGTTATTCTTCATTTTGAAAAAAGCAGCTAAACAACCCTTCTAAGCAAATCCAGTGTACAGTGTGAAGTGTTCATTCCCAAACACACCTAAGACTACAATCCACTTTGACTCATTTGTTGCTTTATTTTAATCATATTTATCCAATTTTAGCTCTTTTCCTTCTGTGAAGAAAGGGAATCACAGCTCTGCTTGCTGAAGGTCATAGCCTGGAAACGTGAAATTTAAGTCAAGCCCCTGACCCCTCTGAAGTCGACAGGACCTTATACGTTACTTGGTAATCCTTTCCATTCACTCTCTGTGTGTAGTAGTGCATGCGTGTACAGGCCACAAGTAAGGATTTGCAGAATGGAGCCTTCGCTTTGTTTATAATTGAAAACCATTGTTGGAGAAACAATGATTCAATAACCTTTTCTGAGTCTGGCCTAATGTCTCTCTCCAGAGACCATGGTGAGCACAGTGGTAAATTGATTTTAAAGAGAGTACAGCATTTCTAACTCTATGCAAGACTGACTACAGTTTCAGGCTTCTACTTAATAGCTCCGGATAATGCAGGCCTCCAAGCATCAGTGTGGAGTGTGTGTGTGTATAGCAGGGGCAGATTGCATTATCATCTTCTTTCTTCAGATGCTTCCTACTGCAAAAGAAAAAAATCAATGTTAAGATGAGTGAACAGGCCATTTAAATGAAGAAATAAGTGGTAGTAATTTGATTCCCTATTGTACACAATGGTGATATATATAGTCTGGAGGCAGTTACCTTTTTTACATCTCTTGAGGGAGTTTATGTCTTTCCATTTTCACCTTACTATTAGTCTGGCCAAAGAGGAAGTTGAAGAACCATGGAAAGAACCAAGAAGCTCTTATCTGGGGCACTGGGGAGGACAGCTTTCCTTCAACTACATATGCAAAACAAAGAAAATCTTTCCTTTCTTGAACTAATACAGCAAACACACTGATTTATACACACATGCACACTCATATATCCTTTAATCTCAAAATATGAAAAAAATCCCAATGTACTCTGATGGTATAAGATTAGCTGGAGATGAAACTAGCAAGGGTTTGAAGGGTGACAAGGAATTCGTCAGTACCTCAGTACTGAAAGAAAGGCTAAGGAGGCCCCTGCTACTTAGTGGGCCAGGGCATATAATGATAAATGACAGGGAAAAGGTTAAGGAATTCAGTCCTTGGCTTGATTTTTCACTGGTAAGGTCTGCCCTCTGGCCTTTAAGTTTCCTGGCTTTATTAGCAGGGCCTGAGGGAGTGAAGCATTATCCACATTACAGGCAGGTAAAGTAAGGAGTGCTTACACTAACTGAGCATAAACAAGTCCAGGGGGTCAGATAAGATGCCACTCAGGGAGCTCACCAGTGTAATTTTGAGACCGCTCTCTAACACCTTGGAAAGATGATGGCAACGGAGGAAGGTTAAAACAAAAAAGAGGAAGAAAAAAAGGCAGGCATCATACCCATCTTCAAGAAGGGCATGATGCAGGAGACTAAAGGCCAGTCAGCCTTATCTTAGTCCTGGGATGGTAATGGAGCAAATCCTTGTGGGAAGCCATTTCCAACCATAGGAAAGGGAAGATGGCGACTGGAGATGGCCAGAATGAATTTACAAGTCCAAATTATGCCTGATCAACATGACAGCCTTCTACGGTGAAGTGAATGGTTCTGTAGATTAGATGAGAGCTATGGATGCTGTATACCTTGATTGTAGAAGGTCTTTTAATATGGTCTGCTAATCTCCAAATAGGCAAACTGATGACATATAGAGTGGATAAGCAGATATAACAAGGTGGGTTGAAAATTGGCTGGATTATCAGGCTCAAAGTGTGGTGATCAGCAGCACAAAGTCCAAGCTGGCAGCTGGTTGTCAGTAGAGTCTCTCAAGGATCAGAACAGGGGCCAATATTATTTAGTATTTTTATTAATGATGGGAGAGAGTGAACTCTCATCAGGTTTGTGGACAATACCAGATTGGTGGGAGGAGTCAATATTTTGGCAGGGAAAGCTGCGATTCAGAGGGAACTGCACAGGTTGGAGAAATGAGGTGACAGGAACCCCATGAAGTTCAACAGAGGAATATCCAAAGTCCTGCACCTGGGACAAAATCATCCCATGCCACAGCAAAGGCCAGCTGCATAGGAAGTAGCTTTGAAGGAAAAAGGGGGTTTTGGTGGGTGAGCTAAGCCAGAGCCAACAGTGCACCTTTCCAGCCAAGAAGGCCAGACGTATACCAGGCGGCATTTGCAAGAGTGCAGCCAACAGGTCTGGGGAAGTGATTTTGTTTGGTGCAGATGCAAGTTAGGTACCTTAATGTAACCGATCTAAATCTCATCCACGAGGACTAGCGAAGTCGATTCTGATACTGACATAGATTGGTGCAGTTCAAAATCACAAGTTGTTAAATATAAACAACTTTTTGGGGGTGTTGAGGGTTGTTGGTTTTTTTTTAAGAGATTAATTTTCATTTCACAATGTGTCTCATATTTCAGAGAAACGCAGATTGTTGATTGCAGGGTCATTCTTCTCCTTTCCTTGCTGAAGTTGGATCAGTAGCCTGCAGCATAAATTAGTTAATGTTATAAGAGTATAAACATTAATCTCGTCTTCTGTTCATCACGCAACAGTCGTGATTGCTAAAGGATGGAAGAGAGACAACCTTTGTAAGAAAAACTTTTTTCCCAGATATATCTACTAATCTAAGAAAATGAGCTTTCAGGTTCAGAAGATGATCTAGCGTGTTTACCTAGAAGCTATTCCTGATTGAGGTGCAAGTTATGTTTATAGTTGGGCAGGCTGGAATTCCCCAAGGACAAACAAACCAGCCAAGATTGTAACCACCACAATAGCAAGGGGGGACAACAGTCTAAAGTCAGAAGAAAATCTGAAAGAAGCTTAAAAACTTGTTCAATTTTTCCATCTCAGTCAGCTGCTCTGGTAAAATAGTTTACCTCTCTTTACAAACCTAGTTTCTTTGAATAATTACAGAGAAGACAGGTCACTTGTCAGCTGGCATTAAAAATGTTTTAGTTCCATTAACTTTGTGAGGTTAAGGCAGCTCATGCCAGCTGAAGATCTTTTGACCACCCCATATATTAAATGTGCCATTCATTGGGCTGTGTTTGCTCCTCCCATGTGGCAACTTCAATTTGAGCAGAGAATGAGTGACAAAGCAAGGAGGGTGAGGACATCCGTCACATTTAATGTTTGCTATTAGAAGTAAGAAAAACACAACCTGCCAGGGAGGTAGGAGGAGGGAACAGGTTCAACGTTGGCAGGAGTTGGTGGGCTGGTGATGGCATCTCTTTGCATTATGTGACTTATAGAGGTCATTCTTAATAGCTTGCAAATCAGCGCAAGCATGGCAGTTTTCTCTGATATGGAAGGACAACATGCAAGATACTGATATGTGTTTGTCTTTCATTTGGAAGTGTTTAGAAAGCAAGTTGTTATGGTGTGTGTCGTCCCGTCCCCCCCCCCTTTTCTCTTCCTCTGAAGAAGTACATAGGCTGTTCTGTTTAAACTTTTGTAAATATTTGAAAGATATTCAATAATGCATTTTCAACTCTGGACTAAACTGTGATTTGGAAGATGTAAATTACAAGACATCATACTATATTTTTTCTAATAGCCAGTATTCTGTAACAATTTTAACTGTGTTTTGAAAAAGTGTTCTGCAACAGATATACTCTGATGGTTCAATGAGCCCATTCAGAAGTACTTTCCACTTTACAAGGATAATTATCTTTATTAGTCCTGTACCTTGATAGTGTTTCAGCAGAGCATTTAGGAGTGTCAAATTCTATTACGCACAAACTAGCTTATGGAGGAAATAATTTGGAACTGTGTGCAAATGGTGATGCTTTAAGAGGTTTAAGTGAGTGTTCTGCTAGGTGGTTTTACCACTTATCACAAAAAAAAAAAAGAGACAATATAATTTTTATTTATTTGGGGGGGGGGGGCAGCTCATATCTTTGGAACAACAGCCTTCCCCTGATAAATAAATGTGGAAAATCTTAAAGCTTCTACATGCAAACAACTGATTGGTAAGATAACAGGCTGCTATGGATTTTTTAATCAGCACGGTTCAAAAGTGTCATTTTGTTGGTATACTGAATCTTGAATAGTAAAGGAATGCTACATAAACTACAATGCTTTTCTGAAGTGCCTCTTCTTTCCAATAACTGAATTGCAGAGACCAGACAGGAAATAAGCACAGCCAGTACTTGCATGGCTTAGCAATCCAGTAAAAGATGCTTCTAACTCATCCTCTGTCAGGTACTGTTTGTGAAAGCTCGAAGTAGCTGTGGAGTTTCTGTAGAGCTACACCCACGTGCACTGAGGAGGTCTCTGAGATGAATTTCAAAATGATCCATCTCACCTGAGCTGCAGGAGAAATTGTGGGAGAAAACCAAGGGAAAATGCTGAGGCCCAGGGAAAGGATTTTGTTAGTGGTAAACAGGAAAATTAAACTCTAGAGGAAGGCTGTGGTGGTGCAAACTGTGTCCTGCTTGATTTCCCTAGACAGCTCAATTTCATTGCATGCCATTAGCACTTACATTCAAGACCGTGCATGTATTAATCGTGCTGGCACTGCTGTCCTCAGCTCTTAGGAAGTTTGACTTCCCTCCCTCCACAGACTCTTTAGCATCTCCAACATGCTCGTTCTCTCATTTTGTCACTGGTTGGTATTTGTCCTGTGGTTAAAGGGGACCAATGTGGAAAAGAGACACTAGCAGAATGTACTAGCAGAAAGGACATACCAATTATTGTGAGCTCAAGAGTGTTTCCTTTTGCTTGAAACACTGTCTTTCCCACTGCTCCTCCTCTTCTGGAGTTAGTTATTGTTCTGTTTTGGGGCACGTAGTAATAAGGAGCTTAGCGAGCTGTCTGTGACAAAGGCAAACTCAGAGTCCTGCGGTGGGGAGGGAGTTAAGTCCCTGCAGCAGCCCAGGCTGGGGGCTGATCAGCTGGCTGAAAAGCAGCTCTGTTGAAAATGACCTGGGGGTCCTGGTGGACCAGATGTAGGGTGTGAGCCAGCAGAGCATCCTAGCAGCGAGGAGGGCTAACTCCCTACCACCCTGCCTCAGCATGGCTGTAGCCAGCAGGTTGAAGTGACTATTCACCTCTATTTGGTGCTTGTGAGACTGCATCTGGAGCACCGTGTCCGGTTTTGGCCTTCCCCATCCTCAAAAAAAACCCACTGACAAACTGGTTTTCTAGATACCTACATTTAGACAGCTGGACCCTACCGAAAGACATGGTGCAGTTTTTCTGTATGCTGAAAGCTACTGCATTAATAACTGGGAGAATTTTTAGAAATCAATGGTCACCCTGTGAGCACCCCAAGCACTGAGGACTTGTTGACAACAGTGTAAGCTTCAAGGAATGTAGGTGGTCAAATTGTGTTTTGTGAACGGCTGAGGGAGGAAAGAACTGTTGCTGAATGTACTGATAAGCAGGATTTTTGAGTAAAACATAGAAGTAGATAACTATGTGAGTGAACAGCTGGGGCTAGCCAATCATATAGTAGAGATGCTTGCTTGAACTATGCATGTAACCAATTGTTGCTTGAGTGTTGCGTGGCGTGGGAGAAAATTGTCTATATTAGCTGAGCTATCTGTGCAATAAAGTGGCATTTACCCTGATCATATTGGTCGTGGTGTATCTGTCCGAGCTTCCGCGTCAACAAATAACTGTTAAAAAAGCTTTTAAAGCTTGGTACTTGCTGTTGGTCTACAGCCGCCTTACCTTGCTGCAAATTAAGACTCATGACTATTTCTGGGAAGAGGAATGAGTTTGCAAAATGTGAAAGTACAGAGTGCACTTGAATATCATATCAGAGAGGAATACCAGGAGCAAAGCCCCATAAAGAAGCATTTCTGGCTTTAGAGTGTTTGCATAGGAGTAGTGCTATCTGCCTTGGAGTGAGGCAAAGTGAAATGGTATGGGGACAAAAAGGCAGATGGATTTGGCCACCAGAGAAACAGCAGAGAGCCACGGCTGGCAGAAGGTCTTCTCCTCAGTGGAGAGGAAAAGACAGAAGGAGAGAAGCAGTCGGAAGAAGGAGGTCTGGCTAGGTTCACCAAAGCGTACACGTATCTGCAATGTGCCTCTGTAAATAGGTTTCTGTTGCACGCTTTTGTCTGTTCATAATAAGGTAGTTTTTGTGGATGTTTCTTGGACAAACCAGGAACGTTTGTGCAAATCTGTGATTTCATGTCCATTTCTAGCTTCCCTTTGCTTGGCTAGGCTGTGTTCTGGCGTCCTGTTCCAGCTGTTGCGGGCCATGTGAAGGCATTATTCCCTCCAGCCTGCAGTGATTAACCTCCAGTTACTGCTGAGTCCTTCTGGTGTAATTTGAATCAGTCAGGATGACCTGGACTGGAAAAGGCTATTACATCATGGACTGGCAGGTCTGACAAAATTTTCACTTCTCTAACACAGGTCAGTGATAACCCAAGGTAGCCCAGCAGCAGAAGGGAGCTGTGCTTCCTTCATCTGAGCACAGCTAGGACAGGATACGGCAAAAATAATGTCAGCATCATTCTCGTCTCACCGCTTTTTGCCCTTTATCATTCACTTCCTCAGAAGCCTCAACCTATTTTTCATTTTGTACATTTGTTTTGCCCTCTTTGGCTGTGTGCTCTTCTGGGTCCCATGAGGCTGGTAGAAGGGTTTCTGCCCAAAGGCTCTTGTCTCTGTTACCTTGCAGGAGGTTTGTGGAAATGTGCCCTAGTGTGCTTTGGGCAAAATCACTCTCACTAACTAAACTGAGAGATTTAAGTGTTTCAGGTAACCCACTTAAAGGCTGAGTTTGCCTGAAGCAGGCTAAGTATCTTAAAAGCAGATACATAGCAAGTTCTGTCAGATGCCAGGGACTCCCATGCTAGCTGGGAGAAGGTAACCTCCAACTGGAGCAAGTACTACTCTGACCAGCCAGCTTGGGTGTGAAAGGGGACATCTGCACGTGAACTAATTGATGATGCAAACTGAAGCAATGTGGATCAATTTTAAAAGAGGAGAGTGCATACATTAAGTTTCACTGGTGTTACTGTTTCCATTTAAGCGGTGTGATGTTAGGAAGACCTATTCATGTGTTAATGGAACTGGCCTATCTCACTCTAAAGAAACACTTGCTTCACAAAGCACTATTGATATTTCATTTGTCCGATGGCAATTCTATTTTGTTGTCCTTTAGAGTACCCATTTTACAAATTCTTTTCTTTTTTTTTTCCCCTCATGCTTTTGCTTTATGTAGGCACTTAAACTTGTGTCTTACTTTCAGGTATGTGAGCAATAATAATGAATGTTAGCAGGATTACTATCATGGTCTATATATTTAAAATCAACTACTTTTCTGGTGCTAGTTACAACTGTTGACTCAGTGAAACTTCAGTTCTGAGCTTGTCTTCTCTGGGAAATTAATCTAGGCTAATTGATGTAAATCAGATTAATTAAACCAGATTAAAGCCATGCAAGGCATTTCTCTTTTTAAATAAAAGCTGCCTTAATTCAGTTTTGCTGGATTTGCTTACAAATCAGAGAAACTATTCTGATCTAAAATAATTTTATATACATGTGAGGAGCTGTTTTGCACCAGTACTTCTGTATACTGCCTATGTAGACAGACCGTGGTCTTTACTTTGTGTATACGTGTGTGCGCGTTACTGCTGAGAAACATCAGCTTGTGTAGAACTGGATGGAGACCAGTCTATTGCATTTTTGCAGTTGAACTCCTCTGTCATTTAATTACCATTTTATACCTTTATGGATGAAGATTTCTTGTTGGGACCAGCTTTGAATGCTGAAAGCAAGGAAGACTATAATTCAGGAATTTAATTCTGGGTCAAAGCCAAAATCTTTGTATGAGTTTGTTCCTTTATTCTGGACCCACCAAACATGGTAGAATCCTCATGTTCTCACAATGCTTTCCAGTCCATTACATCGTGAAGAAAAACCCAGCCTTCCCAACTAGGGCTGAATGCAGAAGGTGGCAGCAGGGAATAAAAGCAG